>NC_090268.1:159325405-159629572 GCF_040414725.1 Anabrus simplex
AGCTCGCGTAATATGGCAGTCGCAGAGCGACAATTACAACACGCTATTAGGAGGGTGGAGCAGTGGACCTTAGAACATGGCTTTCGGTTTTCTGCCGCAAAGACCTCCGTTGTCCACTTTTGTCGTCAACGTACTCTTCACCCCCATCCTGAGCTTTATTTAGACAACGTCGTTCTTCCAGTTGTTGACACTTACCGATTTCTTGGGCTCCTTTTTGACAGTAAATTATCGTGGGAGCCACACGTGCGGCAGTTAAAATTGCGATGCACTAGGAATCTTAATATCCTTAAGTTTCTTAGCAGCACTTCTTGGGGGGCTGACCGCACGGTGCTCCTGCGATTCTATCGGGCACACATTTTATCCCGGTTAGACTACGGCAGTGCAGCATATGGCTCCGCAAGACCAAGCGTTCTTGCGAAGCTGAACAGTATCCACCACAGCGGGGTTAGGTTGGCGACGGGAGCTTTTCGTACAAGCCCCATCGCTAGCCTGCTCGCTGAGTCTGGTGTGCCGCCTTTACACCTGAGGCGCCAGCAACTTCTCCTTACATATGCTGCCAATTTGCGACAGATGCCACTTCATCCAAGCTATCCTTGCGTGTTCAACAATGGCAACCGTTTGCTGTACGCTGCTCGTCCTCGAGCGACGCGGCCGGTTGGGATACGCTTGGATAGTATTTCCGAATCGTTTGACGTACCTTCGGTTCCTTGCCTTGTCAGACAACCAAGTGGGGTACCTCCGTGGGTCGTACGACGACCTGAAGTAATCCTGGATCTGCACACTGGCCCAAAGGAAAACACGGACCCTTCGATTTATCGGAGGCTCTTCCTGTCCGTTGTTGGCCGCTATCCAGGTTCAGTCGTCGTCTACACGGACGGGTCAAGGACAGATACGAAGGTGGGCTGTGCGTTCGTTGTTAACAATGATAGGTTCCTTTTTGCTCTTCCGGCAACCTGTAGTGTGTACACAGCAGAGCTCTATGCTATCTATGAGGCTCTGCGGTACGCACTGTACAATGGGCGCCGACACTTTCTTCTGTGTACCGACTCCTTGAGTTCGCTCCAGTCTATAGATACCTGTTTCCCTCGGCACCCTCTGGTGCAGCTAATCCAGGACCTGCTGGCCGGGTGTTGGGATGCTGGCACCAGAATCACGTTTCTGTGGCTCCCAAGCCACATGGGCATAGAGGGAAACGAGTTAGTAGATCAGGCTGCCAAGGAGGCAGTTACACTGCCCCCGTTGCCTTTCAAGGTTCCAGTAAGAGATATTCGCTCCCAGCTGCGACATCTTGTTATGTCCCATTGGGAGATGGAGTGGCAGGCCATTCCACTTCCCAATAAGCTGAGAGCGATAAAAGGAACAACGAAGGTATGGAGGACTTCCCTTCGGGCTTCGCGGAGGGAAGCCGTGGTATTATGTCGTCTTCGGATCGGCCACGGTATCTTGACTCACTCGCATCTTTTGAAAGGAGAACCCCCTCCGGTGTGTACCTGCGGCGACCATCTTACCGTGGTGCACATCCTTACGGAGTGTGTGGACCTGGTCGATCTGCGCCGTAGTCTTAACCTTCCGAGTACTATCTCCCTTATCTTGCGTGATGACGAGCAGTCAGCAGACCTCGTCGTCCGCTTTATGAGGGATAGTGGACTGTTTTCTCGTGTGTGATGCTGTCCTGTGTCCTAGTGTGTTTTGTGTCACTTTCGCTTTTATCCTATTGACTTAATTTTAGTTTGTGTTGCGTATTTTAATGTGTTATTTTAACGTCTCTCGTAAATGATGTACTACCAGGCAATGCCTTATGCTTTTGTTTTCCTGTAGATTCTCTTATTTTATTAGAAAATAAGGCATTGCGTATTAGATTCACTGATTGTTTTAATCTCACCCTCATTTTTCTCCATCATTTTTTTTAAACTCTAGTCAGTGGATATGTTTTTAAAATTTTAACATCATCTCTCATGTCGTTCTTCTCGTTCAATTAGGGGCCGATGACCTTCGATGTTAGGCCCCTTTAAACAACAAGCATCATCATCAGAAAATATCAAAATAATGATGATGATGATCATCATCATAAGAAGACGACTTAGGCATATGTCAATATTGGGCTACACTTATCATTCGAATGGCATTTCTTTTCTTTTACCACGAACCTGCTACGCAGGCGTAGCAGGGGGAGAGGTGATACTCCCACGTGGCGCGTCCCAGGTGGCGTATAGGGGGGTCCTAACCGGCTTGCCGGCGGACTTGAGGGAAATAAAATACCTCTCGCGGACCAAACACACACCCCCTGTGGGTGGGGGAGGCTGACGAATTATACACCCACGGTATCCCCTGCCTGTCGTGCGAGGCGACTAAAAGGGACGACCAAGAGATGAATGAATTAGAACCATGAAACTGCTCTTGATTCGTACCATCATGCGGGGAACACCATGGATTGCATGTACTTGCGAGTAGTATCACTAACATGGTACGAAATATGTTTGTGATTCGTTGCAGTAAAAAGCCTGGCCGGGTGGATTCCAGTACCCGTGCGTTGTGGCCATGTGGGCAACACCGCGGGTCTGGGCGTAGCCTGTGAGTTGTACCACTATATGAGCGACACCGTGGGTCTGCGTTGCCTGTGATTAGTACTCACTATGTGCGGAACACCACGGGGCCCTTGGGACCTGCACCCGTGACTAGTACCCTAGGTGAGGAAACTCCTCGGTTTGCGTTGGCTGTAAGTGGCGCCATTGTGTGCGAAACACCATAGGTCTGCGTTACCTGTACGAAGTACAATACTTGTGAGTAGTACCATCTTTTGTGGAACACCGTGAGTCTTCGCTACTTCTGATTAATACCCCAACATGACACATACCATGGTTCTATTTTACTCGCGACATGTACCATTCTGTGGGGCCTTAGACGTGGATTTTGCACCCCCTTTAGACACCAAGCATCATTGTGCTTTATAAGTGGTTCCTTGGTCGGTAATAATGTTATTTTCTTTCTCTATTGAATCCGATCCACTGGTTTTTGTTTTTGTTTGTTTGTTTTGTGTTTTGTTTTATTACTGTCCATCCATTCATTCTTCATGATATTTTTTATTTTTATTTTGGTTTGTAATTTTTGTTCTTTCATTTCGTACCATTAGGGGCCGATGACCTTCGATGTTAGGCCCCTTAAAACAACAAGCATCATCATCAGCATCTTTTCTTTTACAGGAGAGGGATGACTGTCACCAGTCCCACGAACTTGTAAAAAAAATTCTCAACACAATCTGTTGATAATCTACCAGTTAACAGATACTCAATCCTCGCGAAGTGAGTTCCTCAAATAACCGTGTAACACTAGCAGTAGAAAACTGGTAGGCGGTCTGTATAGGCTTCCATAATATTTTATTATTGAAAAGCAAAGATGAGAACCACCCTAAGATATCTTTCAGAAATTTTAGTATGTCAACATTGCTGCTGCTAAGACAATCACTTTTATGCATACTTGACATTATATCATATCACCTGTCTACTAGTTGTATGAACCGACTTGTTGCTACTGCATCAGCAGGTATGATCCCTATAGATATACAAAATAACAAAGCAGAAGAAACATGGGAAAATAATGTCCTTGCTAAAGGTATCCTACTTTTTTCAAAGGCACTTGTATCTACAGTCTTCATTGTAAGTTTTGGAACCAACACAGGACCACCTTTTTCTTGGTATTCAACCAAACTAGTGACATATTTGAGTGACACTGTGCCAGATTTTAGTTTTACGTCGCTTACTATATTTTCAGGAAAGTTGATGCCTTGTTTTAACAAATAATTTCTGATGTTTTTCAGTGCGTGGGGGACATCAGCTACAAAATAATGCTTTCCTCTGGCTTACAAGGATGTGATATTTTGCAGTTAATTTAGTTCCTAATAGAATGAACCCCAACCACCCCCCACATACCCCTGTTATTCGAACCCATATCACTATACACACACTTTACAAGTAGACCATGTAAATATTAATTCGTTATGAGATTTTTAACAAAGTCCACAACTTGACAGGATTTGTAGAGTTTCCTGTAAAAACATAGGCTACAACTTGTTTCCAGTGTACGTTAAACCTCTTACAATGAATACAAGGGCATAACTAGCGATTTCAGGCTCGTCAGAAGGACTAAACTCACTGCTAACAAAGCCAACGTACCTCTTCAGACATTTATCGTATTCAATATGGGGTGTCTTAATTGCATTTCATGGGTGACGAAACACAGATTTTACCATCATCACCAACAGACTGCAATTTATCACCCAGCCTTTGAATTACGTCATATTGTATCCCTTGAGTAAACGTGCAAGATTATATCCTTCTGCTTAGTGTGCTCGGGGAACGTAAACGATATGAAAGACTCCTCAAAAGCATGCCTTCCACGAACCTACTACGATGGCGCAGGAGGGGGAGAGGTGATACTCCCACGCGGCGCGCCACAGGTGCCGGATAGGGGGGTCCTAACCGGCTTGCCGGCGGACTTGAGGGAAATAAAATACCTCTCGCGGACCAAACACACTACCCCCTGTGGGTGGGGGAGGCTGACGAATAATACACCCACGGTATCCCCTGCCTGTCGTGCGAGGCGACTAAAAGGGGCGACCAAGGGATGAATGAATTAGAACCATGAAACGACTCTTGATTCGTACCATCATGCGGGGAACACCATGGGTTGCATGTACTTGCGAGTAGTATCACCAACATGGTACGAAGTATGTTTGTGATTCGTTGCAGTAAAAAGCCTGGCCTGGTGGATTCCAGTACCCGTGCGTTGTGGCCATGTGGGCAACACCGCGGGTCTGGGCGTAGCCTGTGAGTTGTACCACTATATGAGCGACATCGTGGGTCTGCGTTGCCTGTGATTAGTACTCACTATGCGCGGAACACCACGGGGCCCTTGGGACCGGCACCCGTGACTAGTACCCTAGGTGAGGAAACTCATCGGTTTGCGTTGGCTGTGGGTGGCGCCATTGTGTGCGAAACACCATAGGTCTGCGTTACCTGTACGAAGTACAATACTTGTGAGTAGTACCATCTTTTGTGGAACACCGTGAGTCCTCGCTACTTCTGATTAATACCCCAACGTGATACATACCATGGTTCTATTTTACTCGCGACATGTACCATTCTGTGGGGCCTTAGACGTGGATTTTGCACCCCCTTTAGACACCAAGCATCATTGTGCTTTATGAGTGGTTCCTTGGTTGGTTATAATGTTATTTTCGTTCTCTGTTGAATCCGATCCACTGGTTTTTGTTTTTGTTTGTTTGTTTTGTGTTTTGTTGGGTTCCTGTCCATCCATTCATTCTTCATGACATTTTTTATTTTTATTTTGATCAGTGGATGCCTTTGTAATTTTTGTTCTTTCATTTCGTACCATTAGGGGCCGATGACCTTCGAAGTTAGGCCCCTTAAAACAACAAGCATCATCATCATCATCTGTCTGTCGTAAGAGGCGACAAAAAGGGGCGACCTTGGCGCGGACATGGATTGCGGTTTGGTATAATGTGTTGGACCTCCTGTGGATGGGAGAGGCTGAATACATCCGTAGGTAATCCCTGCCTGTCGTAGAAGGCGACTTAAAGGGTCATGCCGCCATGGTCCCCTCGTTATTGTATTATTGTTTTTTGAGGGTTGGATGTAGACCATTTTAAATTATTAATGTGCGTGCTGCTCGGCGATGGAGCTCCTATGTGTGCGACTACGCTCGAAAGCTCGTGCCAGCAACAACCCAGGACGCGGCGGTAGGGAGTGTCATGTACCCGGGCAGTAGTATCCGCCTGATAACGCAGGTCCCCGCACAATCGAATGCCAGGACATATTCTTATTAATTATTTTTGTTTCTTCTTATTTATAGTACTCTGTACAGGCTATGGGGTACATGCTATTGCGGGTGACTGGAGGAAGGGAGTCCTAGTGCTCATTGCCTCAGTCATCCCGTATTAGGCATCGTCCAACATCGGACCCCGGGCAGTACCTGCTATGACCAGGTGGGTATTGCCTTGGCTGCTTGGTTCGGCTACAGAGACCCCTGATTGGAGTGGGTAGCATTCGGGGAGGAAGCTATCGGGCATGGCTTCCAAACGAAGTCTGCTCTCTCAAGGTGGTCCCCCAACCTAAGTCTTTAACTTTTGCTTCCCTGAGAGGTTCAACTCCCTGGGAACAGGCGCAGCGTCAAGGAATGGGATCCAGCTTCACTAGGTTCTGGTCGCTACCAGAACCGATGGGCATGATTTTAAGCTGGTGAAGTCGATGCTTTTTAGTCGACACATGTAAGGTTTCTCCGGCGAACTTGAGGATCTCAAGAAAATGCGCAACGGTAGTTTGCACATGAAGACTTGTACAGTGCTGCAAGCTGATCAGTTGCTTAAGTGCGACCACTTTGGCGAAATCCCCGTCAAAATGCAGGAGCATAAATCCTTGAACCTGCTTCGCGAAGTCATCTTTCACCGCGACCTTATTTTGAACACTGACGACTAGTTGATGGAAGATATGAAGAACCGTGGCGTGACACACGTCCGGCGTATTACGCGCAAGGTCAACGGTGAAGACGTTGCCACTGGTGCCTTCATTGTCTCTTTCAGGTTGTAAGTGTTACCAGAGAATGTCAAGGTAACAACTTATCGTTGCGATATGAGGCCGTACATCCCGCCTCCTATGCGATGCTATCAATGCCAGCGATTCGGACATATGGTATCCCGCTGTTCGAATCAGTCTGTATGTGGTACATGTGGACGAGTAGCTCACGGCGCGGAGGAGTGCACAACTCCATACAAGTGCACTAACTGCTCCGGTTTTCATTCTCCTCGGGATCGGAATTGTCCGACATATCTGAGTGAGAAGAAGATCCAGGAGATCAAGACCCTGGATGGTCTTTCCTAACAGGAAGCGCGCCGTAAGTTTAATTCTACGAATACAGCTGCCCGTACACTCGACTATAGCTTGATAGCTCAGAGTCTTCCAGGTTCATCATTTACAACCTCGACACCTGTGCAGACCGCTGCGCCCAAGGCGACTGTTGCTGCTCCCAGCAACGTCGCAAATAGTCAAAGCTCGAACCCACCAGAAGCCTGTGCAGGCTGGCAGGCACAGCAAGGGGGGAAGACTAAGTCGGTACCCTTGCCATCTTTTGATGACGGGATGGATGTCGCGCTGTCCTCTACATCTACGGATGTAGAAGTAGATAGTGTTTAGGCTTGCGAGCATTTTGTCGCTCATAATATAACACTCTTTTTATAGTCCACACTATGGCACTGTTACAGTGGAATTGTAGCGGTTATGACAGGCATCTTGCTGAGTTACGTCAGCTCATTAGTGAGTACGCAGCGAGTATTGTCTGTATTCAGGAGACCAACTTCAGACCTGGTCATCGTACGGTCTTGAGAAATTTCAGAGTATACTCGACAGAACGGTACTATGCTCACCGGGCTTCCGGTGGTGTTGGCATTTTTCTACGTTCAGATACCTACGGCGAAGAGGTTCCATTAAGAACCCCACTCGAGGCTGTCGCTGTTCGCGTTCCGCTGCCTGTCATAGCAACAATATGTAATGTTTATCTTCCACCCGGCCAGCATCAGAACATCAATGATGTCGCTGATCTTATAGATCAGCTTCCACCACCCTTCCTCTCATTGGGAGATTTTAACGCCGATCACCCCATATGGGGTTCTGAGACGCCTTGCCCCCGAGGAAGAGAGCTGGAAACACTTCTAACGGATCTGGATTTATGTACACTGACTGACAGAGCAAATGCAACACCAAGAAGGAGTGGATCGAAAGGGATGAAAGTTGGGGAAAAACAGAGACTGCACGGAAGAATAATTGATGTTTATTTCAAACCGATATGCAGGTTACACAATGCGCACGGCATCGACTCAATAGGATGTAGGACCACCGCGAGCGGCGAAGCACGCAGAAACACGTCGAGGTACAGAGTCAATAAGAGTGCGGATGGTGTCCTGAGGGATGGTTCTCCATTCTCTGTCAACCATTTGCCACAGTTGGTCGTCCGTAAGAGGCTGGGGCAGAGTTTGCAAACGGCGTCCAATGAGATCCCACACGTGTTCGATTGGTGAGAGATCCGGAGAGTACGCTGGCCACGGAAGCATCTGTACACCTCGTAGAGCCTGTTGGGAAATGCGAGCAGTGTGTGGGCGGGCATTATCCTGCTGAAACAGAGCATTGGGCAGCCCCTGAAGGTACGGGAGTGCCACCGGCCGCAGCACATGGTGCACGTAGCGGTGGGCATTTAACGTGCCTTGAATACGCACTAGAGGTGACGTGGAATCATACTCAATAGCGCTCCAAACCATGATGCCGCGTTGTCTAGCGGTAGGGCGCTCCACATTTACTGCCGGATTTGACCTTTCTCCACGCCGACGTCACACTCGTCTGCGGTGACTATCACTGACAGAACAGAAGCGTGACTCATCGGAGAACACGACGTTCCGCCATTCCCTCATCCAAGTCGCTCTAGCCCGGCAGCATGCCAGGCGTGCACGTCTATGCTGTGGAGTCAATGGTAGTCTTCTGAGCGGACGCCGGGAGTGCAGGCCTCCTTCAACCAATCGACGGGAAATTGTTCTGGTCGATATTGGAACAGCCAGGGTGTCTTGCACATGCTGAAGAATGGCGGTTGACGTGGCGTGCGGGGCTGCCACCGCTTGGCGGCGGATGCGCCTATCCTCTCGTGCTGACGTCACTCGGGCTGCGCCTGGACCCCTCGCACGTGCCACATGTCCCTGCGCCAACCATCTTCGCCACAGGCGCTGCACCGTGGACACATCCCTATGGGTATCGGCTGCGATTTGACGAAGCGACTAACCTGCCCTTCTCAGCCCGATCACCATACCCCTCGTAAAGTCGCCTGTCTGGTGGAAATGCCTCCGTTGACGGCGGCCTGGCATTCTTAGCTATACATGTGTCCTGTGGCACACGACAACACGTTCTACAATGACTGTCGGCTGAGAAATCACGGTACGAAGTGGGCCATTCGCCAACGCCGTGTCCCATTTATCGTTCGCTACGTGCGCAGCACAGCGGCGCATTTCACATCATGAGCATACCTCAGTGACGTCAGTCTACCCTGCAATTGGCATAATGTTCTGACCACTCCTTCTTGGTGTTGCATTTGCTCTGTCAGTCAGTGTATTTTGAACACAGGGGAACCAACTCACTGTAGTGTACGTTACGGCACATACTGTCGCATAGACGGTAGTCTATGCAGCCGAACGTTGGTTCCAGTGTTTCGGTGGAATGCACACGATGATCTCTGTGACAGTGACCATTTTCCCATCATTCTTACTTTGTTGAAACATAAACCCATCGAGGCTCTCCCTCGATGGATTCTTAAACATGCTGATTGGCCAAAGTATACATCACTAGCTGTCTTTAAGGATGATGTCAGTCGGACCGTTTGCGAGGAAATAACTTACGTCACCCAAGTTTTCTTGCTTCTGCTGAGGTGTCCATTCCGTTTTTCTCTGGGACTCCTCGCCGAAAACTCGTTCCTTGGTGGAACGATGAAATAGCAGCAGCAGCAATCAAAGAACGCCGTCGCGCTCATAAGCGTTACCGTAGACAGCCTACTGTGGCCAACTCGGTAACATTTAAGAAACTCCGCGTTAAGACGCGAGTTCTTATTCGACAAAGTAAGAAGGCTTCATGGGAGAGATATGTGTATCCAAAAATCATCTGCTGTACCGGGAATTTCCATTGCAGGCAGTGTCGCCACTGACCCTCTCGCTATTGCTGACCATCTACCTAGTCATTTCGCGGATGTATCTGGCTCCGGGAATTACCATCCTGATTTCCTCGCTCTGAAGCGGGAGGCAGAACTTCATCACCTTAGTTTCGCCACCCAAGCTTCAGAGGACTACAACGTGCGCTTTACGGAGTGGAAACTCCGCAGCACCTTAGCGCTTTGCAAGGACACGTCTCCTGGACCGGACAACACCCATAACCAGATGTTGAAACACCTTAGTGATGATAGTTTACTATATCTCCTTCGTGTGTTCATCCGAATCTGGATAGAGGGTGATTTTCCGTCTCAGTGGCGAGAGGGCATAGTCATTCCTGTCCTCAGGCCTGACAAGGATCCTAAGTATGCAGGAAGCTACAGATCAACTTGTCTTACAAACTGCCTGTGTAAGCTATTTGAGAGAAAATCGCCGACTCGTGTGGTGTCTGGAGAAACAAGGACTCTTGTCCGAGTACCAATGTGGTTTTCGAGCCGCTCGATCCGCCACTGATCACTTGGTATGACTGGAGAGTTCTATCCAGGATGCGTTTCTCCTCAAACAGCACTTGGTAGCTGTTTTCTTTGACTTAGAGAAGGCCTACGACACCACATGGCGATATGGTATCCTTTCAGTCCTGCATCAATGGAGTTTCCGAAGTCACTTGCCGGTATTGATTGCGAATTTTTTGTTACTCCGTCTATTCCGTGTCCGAGTAGGGAGGACATATTCGCAATACTACGTTCAAGAAAATGGAGTCCCACGTGGATCGGTCCTTACTGTCTCTCTGTTCGCGATTGCCATAAACAGCATTGTCGCTGCTGCTGGTCCAGCAGTAATACCGTTCCTATACGTGGGCGACTTCGCTCTGCACTATAGCTCGTGTAGTATGGCAGTCGCAGAGCGACAGTTACAGCAAGCTATTAGGAGGGTGGAGCAGTGGACCTTGGAACATAGCTTTCGGTTTTCTACTGCAAAGACTTCTGTTGTCCACTTTTGTCGTCAACCTACTCTGCATCCTCATCCTGAGCTTTCTCTAGGAAATGTCGCTCTTCCCGTGGTTGACACCGATTTCTTGGGCTCCTTTTTGATAGTAAATTATCGTGGGAGCCACACGTACGGCAGCTAAAAGTGCAATGCACCAAGAGGCTAAATCTCTTAAAATTTCTTAGCAGCACTAATTGGGGAGCTGACCGTGCGGTGCTCCTACGATTCTACGGCAGTGCTGCATATGGCTCCGCAAGACCAGTCGTTCTTGCGAAGCTGAACAGCATCCACCACAGCGGGGTTAGGTTGGCGACGGGAGGTTTTCGAAGAAGCCCCATCGCTAGCCTGCTCGCTGAGTCTGGTGTGCCGCTTTTACACCTGAGGCGCCAGCAAATGCTTCTTTCGTATGCTGCAAATTTGCGACAGATGCCACTTCATCCCAGCTATCTTTGCGTATTCAACAACGGCACCCGTTTGCTGTACGCTGCTTGTCCTCGAGGAACGCGGCCGGTTGGAATACGCTTGGATAGCAGGTACAGGTTGTTTAACGTACCTTCGGTTTCTTACCTTGTCAGACAACCGAGTGGGGTACCTCCGTGGGTAGTACGGCGTCCTGAAATAATCCTGGACCTACACACTGGCCCGAAAGAAAACACGTGCCCTTCGATTTATCGGAAATGTCGCTCTTCCCGTGGTTGACACTTACCGATTTCTTTCAAGGTTCCAGCAAGTGATATTCGCTCTCAGCTGCGACATCTGGTTCTGTCCCATTGGGAGATGGAGTGGCAGGTCATTCCACTTCCCAATAAGCTGAGAGCGATAAAAGGAACAACGAAGGTATGGAAGACCTCCCTTCGGGCTTTGCGGCGGGAAGCCGTGGTATTATGTCGTCTTCGGATCGGCCATGGTATCGTGACACACTCGCATCTTTTGAAAGGAGAACCTCCTCCGGTGTGTACCTGCGGTGACCATCTTACCGTGGTACACATCCTTACGGAGTGTACGGACCCGGTTGATCTTCGCCGTAGTGTCAACCTACCGAGTACCATCTCCCTTATCCTGCGTGATGACGAGCAGTCAGCATACCTCGTCATCCCCTTTATGAGGGTTAGTGGTCTGTTCTATCGTATGTAATGATGTCCTTTGTGCTTGTGACTTTGTGTCAATTACGCTCTTATCCTATTGACTTCATTTTAGTTTGTGTTGCGCATTTTAATGTGTTCTTTTAATGTCTAATGTAAATTATGTAAATATATCTGTACTACCAAGCAATGCCTTATTCCATTGTCTCCTGTAATTTCTCTTATTTTATTCCAAAATAAGGCATTGCGAATTAGATCCACTGATTGTTTTAATCTCATACTCATTTTTCATCACCATTTTTTAAAACTCTTATCACTGGATACGTTTTAAAATTTTAAATGTCATATCATGTCGTACATCTCGTTCTATTAGGGGCCGATGGCCTTCGATGTTAGGCCCCTTTAAACAACAAGCATCTTCATCATCATCATCATTATCTCGACATCGTTACCCGTGACGATCGCTGCGCTCCAGGCGACTGTTGCTCCTCAGAGCAACGTCGCAAAGAGTAAAAGCTCGAAGGCCACGAACCTGCTACGCAGGCGTAGCAGGGGGAGAGGTGATACTCCCACGTGGCGCGTCCCAGGTGGCGGATAGGGGGGTCCTAACCGGCTTGCCGGCGGACTTGAGGGAAATAAAATACCTCTCGCGGACCAAACACACACCCCCTGTGGGTGGGGGAGGCTGACGAATAATACACCCACGGTATCCCCTGCCTGTCGTGCGAGGCGACTAAAAGGGGCGACCAAGGGATGTTTAAATTGGAACCATGAAACTGCTTTTGATTCGTGCCATCACGCGGGGAACACCATGGGTTGCTTTTACTTGTGCGTAGTACCACTACATTAGGTACGAAATTGGTTTGTGATTAGTAGCACACAGGAGCACCGCGCGGTCGGCTTTTGCAGTACCTGTGAATAGTACCACCATATGAGCAGGACCATGGGATGATAGCTACCATGGTTCTGCCTTGCCTATGATTAGTACCCACTATATGAGGAACACCACGGGATAGGGAGAGGTCCCTGTGGTTAGTACTCTTCTGTGATGAACATCATAGGTTTGCGTTGCCTGTAAATGGCGCCGCAAAGTGAGAAAAACATAGGTCTGTATTAAATGTCGAATTTCATAAGCTCTGAGTAGTACAATAATGTGTGGAATGCCGAAAGTCTCTGCTACTTTTGATTAGTACCGTAACAGGACAGCTACCATGGTTCTATTTTGATAGCGACCATTACCGTTATGAGGGGCCGATAACTTCGATTTAGGACCCCCTTTTGACTGCACGCATAATCGATTCAGTGTTATGCTATAGCAGTAGTCCCTTGGTCAGTAATACGATATTGTCACGTCCGTTTATGTGACTGTGCGACATTGCGGGTCGCAACCACTGATTGTTTTAAATTCATGTCCATCCATTCATTCTTCGTTGTCACATTTTTGAATTCTGGTCAGTGGAGAATTTTAGACTTTTAATATGTCATTCCATTTCGTCTCATTTCGTACCATTAGGGGCCGATGACCTAGATGTTAGGCCCCTTTAAACAACAATCATCATCATCATCATCATCAAAGCTCGAAGGGGGTGACTGTCCCACCTTCGACCAACCCGAAGTCTGTACAGGCTGGCAGTCCCCAGCCGGCACAGCAAGGGTTGGAAGACTTCAAAGAGGTCGGCGAAAGCCGTGCCCCAGCCGGCGGAGGCGGCTTCGTCGAGCAGGGCTGGGAAACCATCTCCCAGCCCGTCTAACAAGAAAAGAAGGCGGCGAGGAAGAGCGCCCGTGCTGAACGCTCTCGGAGTCTGCGCAAGGAGGTACTCTTGCTCCCAAACCTGCGCGCTCTCCTCGTAGGGGACGTGCTCGCCCCCGAAAAGCGTCGAAGTTAAGGGCGGCACCCCTTCCATCTACGGATGTAGAAGTAGATAGTGTTTAGGCTTACGAGCATTTTGTCGCTCATAACCTAACACCCCTTTTATAGTCCACACTATGTTTTATCGTGTGTGATAATGTCCTTTGTCCTAATGTTCGTTTTTTTTGTGTGTGTGACTTGCTCTTTTATCCCATTGAATTCATTTTAGTTTGTTTTGCGTATTTTAGTGCGTTATTTCAACGTCAACACCAAGCATCATCATCATCATCATCATCATCATCATCAAGTTCACCGTTCGAATTTGTTCGTTTTTAGCACTAGCGGCTCCTGACAACAATTGACTAACCCTATTGGACATTTCAGAAAGATGTTCCAATAATTTACTACCTTCCTTAGCATGATCGTCCTTCAATTTCAGAGACAATAGCTCCCTACCCAATTGTAAAAATGGAGCAATCTAACCTGAACACGCTTAAGCTGATTTGTAGAAGGGTCACTTACTTGAAAGTAACTAACAACACAGTAGCGTAGCCAGGATCGGCCAATTGGGGGGGTGGGGGCGGGGGTTACAGTTACAAAATTAAGATATAACATAATGAAAGTGCTTGTGCGTGTGTGGTACGCGCATGCATGACTGTCATAAGGATATTGTATGCGATATTCAGATTGCAATACACTACAAAATTGTTACTTTAAAATACAGAATAAGAACAATATGATCGAAGTCAGCAGTTTTATCTAGAACGGTATGTTCAGTTTACAATATAAAATCCAATTTTCGAGGCTTCCTAGAAAATAAATGCTATATATCAGTTGGTTTTACAACTATGTCTCTGTGAATGTTCAAGGGAGCCAACTCGTTGAGTCGACTTTCACTCTGTGGTATTTCTGAGGTAGGTTTTCAGGCGTCTTGATGTTGAAAATGATCTCTCACTGGCTGCAGTGGTGACAGGTAGGGTGGCAAACACTGTCAACAAACAGTAGATTGCAGGGAGTTTATCTTAATCACATAAAAGAAGTGCCTCTAAAGCACCTTTGGGATTCTCCTGTAGAGAAGAAAGCAAGCCGTAGCACACACTCATCTCTCCTATAACACTAACTTCACCGCATTGGACATCCACAGAATACTTTTTTGTTAAGACTGTAATTGCCTCTTCATCTTCCTTAGTAGGTGTTTTCTTGTCACTTCGAGGCAGAAGGCACATAAAAGACTGCAAAGTCAGTTTATGAGATGTGAAATGTTCTCTTGGTTCTGCTAAGAAATTGTCCAAACAAAAAGGTATGAATATGGATATGTGAAAATATTCTTCTGGACTACCAAATGTTTCTACATTGCACCTCTGCCTTTGGCGCTTTGTTATACGAGGAATGGGAATTTGTGTGACCAATTGAGTAGCTTTCTTGCTTGCTTGCATAAATATATTTATGAACTCCTCTTCTACGTTTCCTCTGATCTTGATAATCCTGTCCTCCACAACATTAGCATATGAAAATGCTTTTGCAATGTCCAGCTCTTCACTTTAAAAAAAATCTGCTAAGAGGAGCATTTATACTAAATACTTTATTTAGTATATATATGGATACAAGGAATTCTGATTTCTGCACAGCACACAATTGTTGAGCATTAGTAGAGGCCTCTTTATTATTCCACTGTATTATATTTTCAAGAACTGCAACGACGGCATCGATGATGATGATGCTTGTTGTTTAAAGGGGCCTAACATCGAGGCCATCGGCTCCTAATGGTACGAAATGAAATTACAACAAAAAGTTCAAAAAATCCACTGACCAAAAAAAAATCTTGAAAAATGAATGGATGGACATGAACCCAAAAAACAAAAACAAAAAAAACAGTGGATCCGACTCAAAAAAGGTCATAAATAACACTATTACTGACCAAGGAACCACTTATAAAGCACAGTCCTGAATCGGGGGTGCTTGATGTCTAAAGGGGTCCAAACACTAAGGCCCCTCAGAATGGTACATGTCGCGAGTAAAGTAGAACCATGGTATTTGTCATGTTGGGGTACTAATCAAAAGTAGCGAAGACTCACGGTGTTCCACACAAAATGGTACTACTCACAAGTATTGTACTTCAAATAGGTAACGCAAACCTATGGTGTTTCTCACACAATGGCGCCACTCATAGCCAACGTAAACCGATGAGGTTCCTCACCTAGGTGTACTAGTCACGGGTGCCGGTCCCACGGGCCCCGTGGTGTTCCTCACATAGGGGGTACTAATCACAGGCAACGCAGACAGACTGTGTCGCTCATATAGTGGTAAAACTCACAGGCAACGCCCAGACCCGCGGTGTTGCTCACATGGGTACGACACACGGGTACTGAAAGCCCACAGGAGAACCCCTCTTGCTGCTAAAAATCACAAACCTATTTCGTACCTAATGTAGTGGTACTACTCGCAAGTACAGGCAACCCATGGTGTTCCTCGCATGATGGTACGAATCAAAAGTAGTTTCATGGTCCTAATTCAATCATCCCTTGGTCGCCCCTTTTAGTCGCCTCTTACTACAGGCAGGGATACTGCGGGTGTATTCTACACGTGCGTCCCCCACCCGCAGGTGGTAGTGTGTTTGGTCCGCGAGTGGTATTTTATTTCCCTCAAGTCCGCCGGCAAGCAAGTTAAGACCCCCCTATCCGCCACGTGGGAGTATCACCTCTCCCCCTGCTACGCCAGCGTAAGTAGGGTCGTGGAACGACGGTATCAAGCAGTTCAAAAAAAAATACTGCAAATGAGCCATGGCGCTTCACTCATCTTGTTGGACACAACGCTTTAAGCCTCGTTTTTTCACTTTCAGGAACAGTGGCATCGATTCTTTAGACGCATTTAACCTTTTAGGAAACCTTAAAAGTGAAATATTCCCCACAGTACCCAAACAGTTTCTGATTCCTTGGATTGAGCATGCATGGGTTATAGCAATATTGAGAACATGTGAGCTGCAGTTCACCTACAAAGACAATGGGTATGTCTCCCTTATTATCGCTTGGAGGCCATTAAACTGCCCGCTCATAGCGTTAGCTCCATCATATCCTTGCCCTTTTAAATAATTTGACTCCTATATTCTCAAGCACATCAATTATTTTGGCAGCCAAACCTCTTCCATTGGCGTCAGTGCTCGGTACAAACTGAAGGAAGTCCTCCTAGAGTGTCAGAGAGTGAGGGTCGACATACCGAACTCAAAAGT
Source organism: Anabrus simplex (assembly GCF_040414725.1). NCBI lineage: Eukaryota > Metazoa > Arthropoda > Insecta > Orthoptera > Tettigoniidae > Anabrus > Anabrus simplex. The sequence continues at coordinate 159,342,298 of NC_090268.1, forward strand.
AACATTTGTTCCATTCCAGAAATGTCACTTGTCTCATCGGCCAGTCTAGTGAAGCACTGTGATCTGTTCACTCTGCGCACGGTGTTGTCAACAATAAAGTCATTGCATACGTAAATGTTCTCGTTTTGAGTTTGTGGTCTAATGTACATAGCACTGCGGCTGCTTGTAAGCAAATGCGTTTTTAAATCCTCATCCCCATTTCTTGCACGAAAACGAAGAAAAGTCCTGAAATTTCCATCATTTTCAGTAGGCTCTTCATCATTCAATATAAGGGGTAAACCTTGGCGGCCACACAAAATTATAGTTTCGATAATAGGAATAATTTTCTTTCTGCGGTCTTCGATTTCCTTTTTCACGTTCTTGTCGATTTGTATGTCGATTGGGTCTTGCTTATTCTCAGCGACAAGTTTGAATTGGCTCGCCCGTAATATACAATTCTCGTGGTACTCGGTTTTTTCATGATTATTGAACTCTTCAACAGCATCTTTCCACATGTTGAACTTAGCTTTAACAAGTTTGCCCAAGGGCTGATGTCCTACTCCAGCTCCATGAGAAGAAATGAGCACACAATATCTACAATAAGCACCATCGTCAATTTGAGAATATGTTAGCCACTTCCATCTATTTAACCATTGGAGTTGAAATTTTAAGTTCCTCTTGCCACTACCTGGTAACTTGAAGTTGTAATCTGGCACCCAAATATCAGTGAGAACATTGTGCCTAGTTTCAACGTCCATCTGAAAAATTTCCATAAGTATTGAGTAACCAGAATGGCCGTGACTTTGTCAACTTCTCTACGCAGCTGGGTGTAAAAGGGGGTAGTGCCCGGCTTGATCCCCGCCTTAAGTGCTTGGTCCTCGGGCAGCCAGGTGGCCTTACCTGTGCGCGAAATTTGATACCCAGGTACTTGTAAGTGCACGGTACCAGAGCAGCGGTTCCTGATCTCCTCCTGCCAATCACTTGTGTTGCATGCGCGTCCGAAACACATATCATAGTAAGCCAGGGAGGCGAGTTGGGCATTGCTCAGTTTCTGCAAGTATATATCCCTTGAGCACTTTCGGACATATGAGCCAAACATCTTGAGGTGCTGCTGGCATCGAAATGCGTCCGCAAAGAGTATCCGAGAGCGCAGGAGGTTGCCGTAGATTAGCCCACAATGGCGGGACCCCAGGCACGCCACCATTATAGCACAAACCAGCGGTTGCGGCGTGCCAATGGGAATATGCTTAAAGACATGATTCACCGCTTCCAAGCGCCGCCTAGGTGTATTGAGCTTGAGCCCCAATTGCTCCCTCACACATTTGGTCTCATCGGCTTTGGGCGCAGTGTGCACGATGTGCCAGCACAAGTCGGCGATGTGGATAGTTTGATGAGCGTTATCAGTAGGTGAAGTAGGCGGCATTAATCTATTGAGTATCTTCAGGTGGCGTCTACGACGCGCGGATCTGAGGTTAAGCGTAGGTGCCAACAAAGACACACTGTCAGCCGACGGCAATGCCTGCCCTTCACGAATGGACATGCCCACGCGCTTAGGTAGGGAGACTATGGGACATGACCCATCTGGGTCATCCGCGAACCGAAACACATACTGGTAGGCCTGGGGATTGTTCTGTGCTAGCCATTCAACCACGGTGGAAGGAAGGGATGTGCCTAGTGTGATGGACCGTCTCACGGCACTGACCCGCCCCGTGGACAACAGGGATTGGACAACATGCTGGGCAACAGCGATGGCATAGTTGTGGGCCTTAGACCCTGGAGTGCCGGTCGCCTTGCAACGCTTGACGTGTGAATGGGGCCGGTCGCTAGTGCTGAAAGCTTGACCACTCGCGTCCTTACCATCGGCCCCCAACTGTGTGAGTAGCCAAACCATGAGATTGGTTATCGAACGAGCTTCACCGTCGGTCTGCCTATGATACACCTCTAAGACTCTCGCTACTTCAGCCTCAGGCATTTTCAGTTTATACCTCAAAATTGCACTAAATGCGACCGCAGCTGGGCGACCATGCCGCGCATCCTCAACTAGCCTGTCAGTGACCTCTTTATGGTACTTACGATAGACACAAGGCAGGCTTGAATCTTCATACTGTGGGTACCATGCTAACAGCTGTGCCACGAACCTGCTACGCAGGCGTAGCAGGGGGAGAGGTGATACTCCCACGTGGCGCGTCCCAGGTGGCGGATAGTGGGGTCCTAACCGGCTTGCCGGCGGACTTGAGGGAAATAAAATACCTCTCGCGGACCAAACACACTAGCCCCTGCGGGTGGGGGACGCACATGTAGAATACACCCGCGGTATCCCCTGCCTGTCGTAAGAGGCGACTAAAAGGGGCGACCAAGGGCTGACTGAATTAGAACCATGAAACTAATTTTGAATCGTACCATCACGCGGGGAACACCATAGGTTGCCTTTACTTGCGAGTAGTACCACTAAATTTGGTACGAAATAGGTTTGTGATTAGTAGCAGTAAAATCCTGGCCTGGTGGATTCCAGTACCCGTGCGTCGTACCCATGTGAGCAACACTGCGGGTCTGGGCGTAGCCTGTGAGTTGTACCACTATATGAGCAGCACCGTGGGTCTGCGTTGCCTGTGATTAGTACCCACTATGTGAGGAACACCGCGGGAATACCGGCGCCCGTGTTTAGTACACCTAGGTGGGGAACCTTCTCGGTTTGCGTTGGCTATGAGTTGCGCCATTGTGTGAGACACACCATAGGTCTGCGTTACTTGTACGTATTGCAATACTTGTGAGTAGTACCATCTTTTGTGGAACACCGTGAGTCTTCGCTACTTCTGATTAATACCCCAACATGACACATACCATGGTTCTATTTTACTCGCGACACGTACCATTCTGTGGGGCCTTAGACGTGGATTTTGCACCCCCTTTAGACACCAAGCATCATTGTGCTTTATAAGTGGTTCCTTGGTCGGTAATAATGTTATTTTCGATCTGTTTTGAGTCTGATCCACTGGTTTTTGTTTGTTTGTTTGTTTGTTTGTTTGTTTGTTTGTTTGGTGTTTTGTTTTGTTTGGTTCCTGTCCATCCATCCATTCATTCTTCATGATATATTTTATTTTTATTTTGGTCAGTGGATGCCTTTGAAATTTTTGTTCTTTCATTTCGTACCATTAGGGGCCGATGACCTTCGATGTTAGGCCCCTTAAAACAACAAGCATCATCATCATCATCATCATCTAACAGCTGTGCTGGGATGAAGTGTGGGGGAGCCCACACCGACCCCACTAACCACATGAGCCAAGTGATAATAACCCGCTGACGGGCAGAGTGTTGAGTTACTGATGCGTCTTCAAAATAGTAGGTCACAGGTGGTCCGCCCAAGGTGCCGACTGTGCAACAATAATTGTTGTAGACAATGATTAACTGCTTCGCCTGTAATTCAGGGCCTAGGGCCCGACTGGCCGCGAAATGCATGCCTTGAGCCCGGCGGGATGATGGGACGTGCCAGGTGCAAATATCAGGAGTTAAGGAGGTCCACTCCTTTATGTCGTGCCTCATCTGGGACTGGTGGAGCTCGCCCCGGTGGCAGCGGTTGCGTTTGCGTCTGATTGGGTCGGCATGCCTTCCGCAATGGTCAGGCCCAACAGGGAGGCTGGCAAGTGAAAAACCGGAATCTGCTCGCTGGCAAACCCAGGGAGGCAGCCCACCCCCTCCAACTTCACCCCACTCATGGCTTTCAGGGCTTTGAGATCGGATGTGCGTATGCTAGGTGGGTTCAAGCATGGTGCCACCACCTCCTGCCGCTCATGGCAATACGTCGCTAGGGAGCACGGCTCTATGATGTAGAGCTCATCATTCCATGAGTACCTCGGGGATCGGGTTACTCCAACGCACATTAGAGGCTGGGATCCACCTGGCCAAAGTGGCATTGATGGCCGGGACATCCAGGGGCTCCAGGAACTTGAGGATTGTCTTCAGCGCCAAGGAGCCGTAGGCGACGGCCATGGCCGGGAACGATGCTGCGGCACGGTCAGCATAACCCTTGCTTCCCAGGTTAGCATACCAGCCCTTATCCTCGTCCCCAGCTAACAGGTCAATCTCCTTATCGAAGTTGACCTTCGGGCAGGCACCGCTAACCCCCCATTCCAGAGGGCGCATGGCCAGCCAGTCGTTGATGGCTAGCAGGGATTCGACTCTAGGGGCCTGTGAGGCGGGTAGGTCGGTATATGATTGGTCAGCATTCTGGTCGGAAGCAAAGGCGCCTGGCCAGTGCTGACCAGGATAGCATAATCCAGGAACTGTGCATCCCAACCATAATGGAAAAGCCTTTCGGCTGTATGAATACATTAAACTCTGCACACTCGGGCCCTCCCCTTGGGGTACGTTGAGTGGTGACGACAATATAGCAGTCACTAGAGTCGGAAGCTGCCCTCCTCTTAGCCATGTGGACAAGTGAGAAGTGGTGAGTGAATAATCGTAGAGCACAGTCGTGCTCGCCGCACGCAACACAGCCGTATACAGGGCTGCACACTGCACCCTCTGAGCTGGGATTATTGCAAGGAAGGCGGCCGCCTCATCGTATGAATCTTGCGCAAATTTGGCGGTATGTCCAAGGATCTTTGCCACATAATTGTAGTCCTTTCGGGCGGGCAAATGCGTTGCGCTGCGACTCCATTCAGAACGTAGTGGGGCGAATCTCCCACCAGCAGTCGCGGTGTACCCCAGCCCAAACAAGTCGTTCGCAACATAAAGCCCCCGCACAAGATCGTCCCATTCAGTCCTAAATGATGCCAGCTTAAAGGCTAATGCCAATAATTGGCTGGAGCTAACCATCTAGGCCCCTGGTGCAACTGGGGCTCCTGATGGACTGCTACGAGGACCGGGACTGCAGGCCAGTTGACGAAGATGCCTTGGGGCAGATGCTGCGCCGCCCGGGCTTCTGCATAACCTAGGCGTCGACCCGGAGCTGCCAGCCAGTACAATGCCTGTAGGTCGGCTAGCTGGAAATCGATGTTCTCAATTAGCGTCAGGCGCCCTGAGGCTACTCCATTGATCCAAGCCCTGGGTCCAGGCGCTGCAGCATTCACATTCACACATTGCACATAGTCTCCGGCGGGAAAGGCCGTAGCTATAGGCGCCGCCTGGAAAGTGGTGCATGAGTCCAGAGCCAAAGCCCAGTAAAACAGCTTCGCATATATGCCAACGTTATCATAGTACTGCATATTCATGCCTGCCGTGCCCACGCACGCCCTCGCAAACTGAATGTTACTAGGGTTGAGAGCTCCCAGTAACACGGAAGACGTTGTGCGTTCGTTTAGTGCCGTGCCGATGTATAGCTGGTCCAAAGCTGTCTTGTCGACAGGCTCCAAAATGCGGGATTGCGTGAACTTGACATTATGGATCCGCGTATTAGGTACTGGGTTGGCGCCACTAAAACTGGCCAACACCGGTGCGGACACCTCGGCAGGCTCCTGGTAGCCACCACCCACTGCGGGCCTGGTGACATCACTCTTAATACTCATAACACCCCTTTCAAGTTGAAAGACGTCTGAGTGCCTAGTGATGTCGACTTGCTGCATCCTGAAGTAATTTGTAAGTGTGGCCGTGCTTTTAGCATCCACAAACGTTTCGCTTGAAAGGTTTGGAGCTTCAACGCTGTTATCACCTACTCGCACAGTGGGGTTTACATTGGGGCTACAGGCGCCAGGCCGAAATCGCTTAGGTGGGTGGGGCCTTTGGCTGTCGTCTGGAACCTGCACACGATTGGCAACCACGTCTACAGCCGCATCTTGGCCAGTAGTACTGGTGCTTGGCACAATTGGGATCAACGCACCCGCAGCGGTAGGGGACGTTGGTGGTCCGCCCTTTGGAAGTGGGGCATTGGGGTTGATGGCACGCTGGATGGGGGCGGGGACCTGGGTGGTGGGTCACCTCGTGCTGCACTAGTATTCCTACCCTTTCTTGTTTTACTCGCTCCTCTGGATGGGCAGTGTAGTGTTGAGGGCCTAGAGCCGAGCTTCCTAGAGGAACGCTTAGCCCACTCAACCTTGACTTGGCCTCGCTTTCTGACTGCAACGGGGGTGCAGAGATAGTCACCTCGCTTGTGGAAATGGGATCCGACACTGAGTGGGCTAACGACATTTCGAGTATCGAGCTGGTCGACACTTCTTGACCTAGCTCTCCTTCCAAGCAGTGGCCTGTTTTTTCCTTTTTGTCTGCCCGCGAGTGGGGTTCAGATGGTGATGAACCTGTCTCATCTGAGCTAACATACTCAGAAGGCCCTCGACTCGTTTGCGCCCTTGGGGTTGCTTGGTCATCATCAGGCTCTAACGGCTAGGGGGATTTGTCTCCACCCCCAACCGCGTCATCGAACACAGGTCCAAACTGTAATATAGCTTGTCCTATGTCCACAATCGGCCCCAACCTGGCTGGTGGGGGGTGGGGCGCGGCAGGCAGCTCTGTAGCCTGCTCGGCAGGATTGACTCCCGGTTCTCCCTCGCTCCTCTCCTCTTCCATCGTTGGTTTGGTTTGGTTTGAAGACATGATGGCAGATAATTATAATAATCACGACGGGAAGCTCCCTCTGAGCATGTTGTCCCCACCGCAGTGAGGCCGTATCCCGCCGGTTATTCCTAACAACATAACCCTCGCTTGGAAATTGGCTGCCAACTTTCGGCGGTTGCTCAACCCGCCTATCCAGGCCCCTGAAGCTATCCCACCTGCTAGCAGGCCCAGGCACTCTCATCACGGCCGCTTTCCGAATGCCGTTCCTGAGGTGCCCAGTTTGAACAATATACGTGCCTGAGCGACATCACACCACCTTCGGGCGCGCCCTTACCTTAACTCCACCAAGAACCGCGCATTGCACGCCTTTCGGTCGGCCAGGACGATGTGAGACAACTCACTGCGTCCTATAGTCCAAAGCACTGCACTTGAATACTGCCGCATATCCGCTACACCACCGGCTGTGGTGCTTAGGGTGACAGCAACAGCGGTATTCTTTAACCGTCCGCCGTGGGATCGCAGATGGCCCTTTCGAGCGTTCAGCATTCCCGTGGAAATATGGGTTCAGGTTCCGTCGGCCAGATACATTCATCACCATACACACAACATTCACACCAGAGGGCGCAAGCCACAGTCGACAGCCGTTTTCTGGACCGCAGACCTGGGGTGCACCCAGGCGGTGCCCTTCCGTGTTCCTATTCACTAGGAGGCTTCGCCTCCTAATGTAGGGTGTGTCCACGCACGCCAGCTTTCGCCTGGGACTTGCGCCCTCTGGATTTCCACCGTTTTGGTGAAAATCAAAAATTTCCATAAGTGAATGTAAATTTTTCTACTTTATTTGTAACTATTCGATAATGATAAAATATTTATAATTATGGAATTAATCATCAAAGTTTAACAACTGATAATAATTACCACTTTCGAACGTCCAAAAATGTTCCCACCATCAGTTCAGGGTTGTAGTTCGACCTGCTGCACTATTTTGATAATAGTACTAATACTGTGTGTGTGATGTCTTACCTTAGCAGATTTTCCCACACAGTTTGCTATGTCCCTTGCATTTGCATACAATTCACTGGCACTAGAAGTTGATGCGGATGGTAAGTCCAAGCTTTGATGGCATTTAGTTGGTGAGCACAGATTTTTAATCGGTTCTGTTACAGCTTCAGCAGATGATTCAGGTTGTATACATTCCGTTGAAATATTCTGTTCACTTTCCTCCTTTTTGGATTTCTTTTGGAAAAGCGTGACTAAACTAGATTGCCTTTTGCGGACCGGTGGATCCATAATCGTATTTTGGTGATTCTGATGTGGTAAACCAATAGCTAACACTAAACACAACACGTTACTACTTTAAATGCACTTTGAGTCACTCGTTAAGACCTAATACTGCCGTCCAGTAACCAGTTACGTTTCTAATACAAACTGAAGGAGCTTGCGTCATCAGAGTTGATAAGTGAAAACAAAGCATGGGCGAAGGATTTGTTCGTTGCCATGGAGGCGAGTGTAACCTTGAGGTATCGCATATTTCACTTTTCGGCTCTGATGTCGACACACGGCGCTCTTCCGCCTCGGACTGCAAGAAAAGCAGTGTTTCGCGATGGCATGGTAAAGTATGACCCATTATTCAGTTAACTGAATAAACTGTTCGACGTTCTTATAACGATACAATGTGAGGTTCGTGAAATATTTAATGAGCAAATGTACAAAATACAATATGATAAATGCCACGAACCTGCTACGCAGGCGTAGCAGGGGGAGAGGTGATACTCCCACGTGGCGCGTCCCAGGTGGCGGATAGGGGGGTCCTAACCGGCTTGCCGGCGGACTTGAGGGAAATAAAATACCTCTCGCGGACCAAACACACACCCCCTGTGGGTGGGGGAGGCAGACGAATAATACACCCACGGTATCCCCTGCCTGTCGTGAGAGGCGACTAAAAGGGGCGACCAAGGGATGATTGCATTCGAACCATGAAACTACATGTGCTTAGTACCACCACGCGGAGAACACCAAGGGTCGCTTTTACTTGTGCGTAGTACCACTATATTAGGTACGAAATAGGTTTATGATTAGTAGCACACAGGAGCACCGCGCGGTCGGCTTTTGCAGTACCTTTGATTAGTACCTCCATAGGAGCAGAACCATGGGATGATAGCTACCATGGTTCTGCCTTGCCTATGATTAGTACCCACTATATGAGGAACACCACGGGATAGGGAGAGGTCCCTGTGGTTAGTACTCTCATGTGATGAACACCATAGGTTTGCGTTGCCTGTAAATGGCGCCGCAAAGTGAGAAAACCATAGGTCTGTATTATACGTCGAATATCATAACCTCTGAGTAGTACAATAATGTGTGGAATACCGCAAGCCTCTGCTACTTTTGATTAGTACCGCAACAGGACGGATACCATGGTTCTACATTACAAGCTATAAGTATCATTCTGAGGGGCCTTTGATCTGTATTTTGGACCCATTTAGACACCAAGCATTCTCGATTCAGGATAGTGCTTTGGAAGTGGTCCCTTGGTCTGTACTACTTTTAACTATGATAGTTTTTTGAGACGGTTCCACTGATTGTTTTAAATTCATATTCATTCATTCATTCATTCATTCATTCATTCTTCATGACATTTTTTATTTTGGTCAGTGGATGATTTTGAATTTTTCCTTTGTCGTTTCATTTCGTACCATTAGGGGCCGATGACCTCGATGTTAGGCCCCTTTAAACAACAAGCATCATCATCATCATCAATATGATAAATGATGATGTACAGTATAATAGTACCAGTATATAGGCCTAGTATAAAACTGCGCTTGCTTCTTCACTAAGCGCTTACAATGATACTAAAAGGGAACCGCTTTACAGTAAAAAGCACACCATAGCAGTAACTCATTTGAATAATTATGAAATGATTAATTACATTTCGGGAGAATACAAAATACCGTATTCTATGTGCAATAACAAACTTAATCTAATCCAGTTACAAAAGCATCGTAGACTAAGTAAGTGAACTAATTTTAAGAATTATAAAATGAATAACGAAATCTAAGAAGAGTCCGAAATAGGAATTTTACGGGTTTTCTTGCAATTTACTTTTCGTCGCACCGATATAGATAGGCCTTATGGCGACGATGGGACACGGAAGCGTGGGAAGGAAGCGACCATGGCCTTAATTAAGGTACAGCCTCAGTATTTGCTTGGTGTGCAAATAGGAAACCACGAAAAACTGACAGTGGGGTTCGAACCCACTATCTCCCGAATGCAAGATCACAGCTAACAGCACGGCCAACTCGCTCGGTTTTACGTACGTGTAACTATGTAGTTACGAAAGCATAGTAAGATAGTTGACAAACTAAGTGAACTAATTTAAATGATTATAAAATGAGTAATTAATCTAAGAGTCGAATATCGGTATTATTTTTGTTACGGAGTTATCCGTGGAAGGCAGAGGTGAAAGAAGGTGCGGGCTGGAATGGGTCTAACTACAAGTCCGAAAGATGAATTAAAATTTCAATAAAGGTTATATTTTCGAAACTAAACAATGGTGACATAGAATTTTGGGCATACAACAAATAACAAGAAGTTAAATCAGGTACACAATCAAGAAGTCCAAGATTAGATAAAAACTTAAACCAGTTTCCCCTAAGGGAAATAACAAAATCAGGTACCAGAGTAGATTTACAAGAAAAGCCAGAGTTTCGGGTTCTTACAAGTTCTGGGCTTCGTGCCCCAAGTTACAATTCCTGAGCCCTCAGCTCATAACCACAAATTACCAAACGGCAGAAAAGCCTTAATTACATGGAGCATTAGCTCCCAGCAATCAAAATGTCACGCCTCCCCGAGGCACCTTTCAAAATACCAAGAAGAGCTGACCCGCTCTCGATCTTTCACGCCTATTTAAGAGGCCATAAACTGACTTTACACTAACTGCCCTCAAGGCACACTTATAATGGCACAGGGGTACCTCGTACCCAATCTACTGGGCCTTCTCAGGAAGGAAAACAAAACGGGTTAAACAAATGGCCCAAAATACAAAATTGAATGGAGGCGAGTACTTGCACTCTACACTAAAGTTTGTTAAAACGTATGTGGCGCTAGGCCGATAATACAGGGGCTAATCCCAATCTATGGAGGTGACTAGTCTGCAAAATAAATTTAACACTAAGAAGGAAGAGAAAGACGGTTACGAAAACGTAGTCTCCTCGAATTCCAAAAATGACGGGGAGCTCGAGAGGGTAAGGCACTCTCTATCCCCGAATTACAGTTAAAGATATTGTAGTTTTTACATAGAGTGAGAAGGGATTTACATTTTAAAGAGATGGGTTACATATTAAAGGTTTTGAACCTTCCCCGAGTGTTAAACTGCTGAGCTACCAAGAAATACAGATGTTAAAAGGCCATTACCTTGTAGAAGAACGGCTGCCTGAAGAACGAGGCGCTACATATTCACACACTGAGAAAGATGTAATACGAATGGCCCGGAGACAACAAAATCAGCAGTTTTTATACCTTCGTGGAAAATTCGAGACCTTTCAGGAATGAATAGACACACCCACTCAATTTTTATTGGTTGACAGCAAAACCTTATACACAACGCGAAGAAGAAACACCTTATTGGTGGGAAATTAATTACAGAAATTTAGGATTGGTTAAATTCAAAGCAGGCGGAAAGGAAGCTTAATAATGCCAACCCTCAAATAAAAGAACAAAATTTAGTAAAAACAAAACTGATGAATACAAAATTTCTTCAAGAAAGTTCATTCCTTCACACTAGGGCGCATAATCATAGTTTTTTTGGTAGAGACCTCTGTTAGTTCAGTTGTTAAAGTTCCGGGCTTCTCCTGTAGGGAGGTATTTTAAGGCGGAAAATTCAAATGTGCGGCGTAGAGGTGTACCAACCGGTACAGACCTTCCCCCCCCCCCCCCCCCCCCCGCCACCAAAAGTCCTTTCCAAGGGGTGACACAGAAGAATTTCTTTAACAAGGTTTAAAAACATTTTGACATATTTGGTGATTGAGAAATTAATTGGATTCCAGTTTCCTTGCAATTAGATGTGTAAAAAAAATTAACATCACATTAATCGATAAAACTTTTTTTTTCCGAATAGCATATGAATCTTGGAGAAAAACAACTTTTCAAAGTATTTTGTGTTTGATCAACATTTTCTGTTTCCTTGGCAATAGCTTGTTGAAAATTCTTGGAAGAGGTATTAGAGGTTGAAATTGATTTGTAGAAGAATTTAGAAGAGAAAATACAACTTTTCAATAGTCGGAGGTCTCAGAAGTTGCTTGATATAGATGGGTGGGACTAGTCTAAGTCCAGCTTTAGAGTTTCTTTGTTGTAGTAGAATTGCGAAACCAAAAACATAAATTCATGGGGGTAATAATTTTCTAAGTCCACCAAAGGTTGATTTGAAGCAAAAATGTATTAATTGCAGATATAGAGTGTTCATGTAAATGTTGAAGTACATTAGCTGCTGATTAATTTTGACGGCAAGACCTGCCGCCGCTGCCTGTGTCCTGTGAAGGCCGCTCGGGCCCCTCAAGTACCCTGAGATACCTCTCTCCCGCTACTATGAGAGGGGTAGTCGTGGTGAAGCACGCCACAGATGCGAAGTTTGTTTACAGTCCTCGAGTAGCTTGCGGGTGGTGCGCCACACATCAGCCTTGGCCGAAAGGAGGGCTCCGGCTCGCCGTACTCTGGTTGACCTCACTGGAGTGGAGTGGGCCTGTACCCCACATCAGTGGCGGTACGCGTCGCACGGCTGCGGGGGCACTGAAACAGTAAGATCTCGGCGGCAAAATTTGTGTTGGACCTTAATGTTTTTAGGGTACTGTCTTGGTGGTGAGGCTGAGAGGCCAGCGGCGTTTAAACTTTTATTTTATTTTTATTTTTATTGCCACTGGTGTGGTTTAGCAGGAGACGGGAGCGTGGTAATGGCCGTATTGACAGGACAGCAGAGTAACTATGGGGAAGGTTGTACAAGGTAAATGAACAAACACAGAGCAGAAGGCCTTAAAAATAAATAAAAACCACAAAAAATATAACCTTTGAGGTTCTTACAAGATGTTAAAGATCCAATGAGCAAGTAATTTACACAGGTTTCACCTGAGACAGGTGAACCCATAAGATTCTCTCCGTGGCTGGATTGCTCACTAACAATGTGACCGGCGTTAAAAAATCCAAGACGGTGCACGGCCCATGAAATCTGGGGGCAAGCTTGCGTGTTGGGAACAAACTTAAACATCAAAGAAGCTGGAGTAAACTGATGGGATTCATGAACCGCCGAATTTAAAGTAAAAGCTAACCAATGCAGGGACGTGTCCCACCTAGAATGATCTTCATGATGATAGACAATAAGAGCCGACCTCAGATTACGATTGACCCGTTCAGCTAGAGATGGTTGAGGATAGTAAGCAGAAGTAGTCACATGAGAGATGGACAGATCAAAACAGAATTTACGAAAGAGATTGGAGGTGAAAGCTTCAGCATTATCAGAAACAATATATTGACAGGGACCAAAAGAAGCGAAGATGGAATTTAAACAAGAAATGGTGGACTGAGCGGTAGCCAGCTTAGTCGGAAATAACCATGAGAATCTAGTGAAGCCATGTACACACACAAGGATGAACTTGTTGGCATTCCCCTTTGACTGGGGGAAGGGTCCTACGTAGTCGATGTAAAGACGTTCCATGGAGCGCGACGCTTGGTGAGAAGACAATAGGCCTAGCTTAGTGGACATGGTGGGTTTACTAAGCCAACAAGATTTACAAGCTTTTACTAATTCACGAATTTCGCCGTCCATACCTTTCCAAATGAACATTTCTCGGATCATTTCTCTAGTTTTGAAGATACCTAAATGCCACGAAACTGCTACGCAGATGCAACAGGGGGAGAGGTGATACTCCCACGTGGCGCGTCCCAGGTGGCGGATAGGAGTGTACTAACCGGCTTTCCGGCGGACTTGAGGGATATAAAATGCCTCTCGCGGACCAAACACACTACCCCATGTAGGTGGGTGACGCAGACGAAGAATACACCCACGGTATCCCCTTCCTGCCGTAAGGGGCGACTAAAAGGGGCGACCAAGGGATGATCAAATTAGAACCATGAGACAACTTGTGCTTTGTACCACCACGCGGGGAACGCCATGAGTCGTCTTTACTTGCGCGTAGTACCACTATGTTAGGTACCATATAGGTTTGTAATTAGTAGCAATAGAGTACGTTGGTGGCTTGTACAGTACCTGTGATTCGTACCCCTATATGAGCAATACCATGGGATGAGCGACACCATGGTTCTGCCTTGCCTATGCTTAGTACCCGCTGTGTGAGGAACACGCCGGGTCCCTGTGGTTAGTCCAATTTTTTTAGGAACATCATAGGTTTGCGTTGCATGCATAGGTTTGCGTTGCCTATAAATACCGCCGCAGTGTGCGAAACACCATAGGTCTGTATTCCCTGTGCAAATTTAATTACCTGTGTTTAGTACCATACTGTGTGGAATGCCGCGAGTCTAAGCTACTTTTGATTAGTACCGCAACATGACAAATGCCATGGTTCTACTTTCCTAACGATAAGTACCATTATGAGAGGCCGATGGCTTGGATTTGGACCATTTTGGACTAACAGCGTTGTCGATTTAGTATTATGCTATAGACGCAATCCCTTGGTCAGTAATACTATTGTTTCACGTCAGTTTTTGTGAATGCGAGACTTTGCGTATCGGATCCACTGATTGTTTTAAATTCATCTCCATCCGTGCATTTTTCGCCCTCACATTTTGAATTCTGGTCAGTGGAGGCTTTTGGACTTTTAATTTGTCATTTCACTTTGTCTCATTTCGTACCATTAGGGGCCGATGACCTCGATGTTAGGCCCCTTTAAACAACAAGCATCATCATCACTTCCTCTTGGTGTCAGGCCTATTTGCTTTGTTACGTCGGCTAGGTGCGTTGTTAAAGTTGTGGCCCCACCCGGCCGAAAAAAAATATTTGTGGGTTCACAGTCCACTTTCGATGTTTGGAGATAAATAAAATACCCCTCGCGGACCAAACACACACCCCCTGTGGGTGGGGGAGGCTGACGAATAATACACCCACGGTATCTCACCACGAACCTACTACGGTGGCGTAGCAGGGGGAGAGGTGATACTCCCACGTGGCGCGTCCCAGGTGGCGGATAGGGGGGTCCTAACCGGCTTGCCGGCGGACTTGAGGGAAATAAAATACCTCTCGCGGACCAAACACACTACCCCCTGCGGGTGGGGGACACACATGCAGAATACACCCGCGGTATCCCCTGCCTGTCGTAAGAGGCGACAAAAAGGGGCGACCTTGGCGCGGACATGGATTGCGGTTTGGTATAATGTGATGGACCTCCTGTGGATGGGAGAGGCTGAATACATCCATAGGTAATCCCTGCCTGTCGTAGAAGGCGACTTAAAGGGTCATGTGGCCATGGTCCCCTCTTTATTTTTTTATTATTTTTCCGAGGGTCAGATGTAGACCATTCAAAATTTGATGTGCGTGCTGCCCGGCGATGGAGCTCCTATGTGTGCGACTACGCTCGAAAGCCCGTGCCAGCAACCACCCAGGACGCGGCGGGTGGGAGTATCATGTACCCGGGCTGTGGTATCCGCCTGACAACGCAGGTCCCCGCACAGCCGAATGCCAGAAGGACATATTATTATTAATTATTTTTATTTTTTTCTCTATATTTAGTGCTCTGTAAACGCTATGGGGTACATGCTATTGCGGGTGACTGGAGGAAGGGAGTCTTAGTGCTCATTGCCTCAGTCATGCCGTCTTAGGCATCGTCCAACATCGGACCCCGGGCAGTACCTGCTATGACCAGGTGGGTATTGCCTTGGCTGCTTGGTTCGGCTACAGAGACCCCTGATCGGAGTGGGTGGCATTCGGGGAGGATGCTATCGGGCATGGCTTCCAAACGAAGTCTGCTCTCTCAAGGTGGTCGCCCACCTAAGTCTTTAACTTTTGCTTCCCTGAGAGGTTCAACTCCCTGGGAACATGCGCAGCGTGAAGGAATGGGATCCAGCTTCCCTAGGTTTCTGGTCGCTACCAGAACCGATGGGAACGATTTTAAGCTGGTGAAGTCGGTCCTTTTTTGTCGGCACATCGAAGGCGTCTATGGCGAACTGGAGGAACTTAAGAAAATGCGCAACGGTAGTTTGCTTCTCAAGACTCGTACAGCACTGCAAGCTGATCAGTTGCTTAAGTGCGAGCACTTTGGCGAAATCCCCGTCAAAGTGGAGGAGCATAAGTCCTTGAACCTGGTTCGCGGAGTCATCTTTCACCGCGACCTTATTTTGAACACTGACGACGAGTTGATGGAAGACATGAAGAACCGTGGCGTGACACACGTCCGGCGCATTACGCGCAAGGTCAACGGTGAAGACGTTGCCACTGGTGCCTTCATTGTCTCTTTCAAGTTGTCAGTGTTACCAGAGAAAGTCAAGGTAACCACTTATCGTTGCGATGTGAGGCCGTACATCCCGCCTCCTATGCGATGCTATCAATGCCAGCGATTCGGACATATGGTATCTCGCTCTTCGAATCAGGCTGTATGTGGTACATGTGGACGAGTAGCTCACGGCGCGGAGGAGTGCACAACTCCATACAAGTGCACTAACTGCTCCGGTTTTCATTCTCCTCGGGATCGGAATTGTCCGACATACCTGAGTGAGAAGAAGATCCAGGAGATCAAGACCCTGGATGGTCTTTCCTACCAGGAAGCGCGCCGTAAGTTTCATTCTATGAATACACCTGCCCGTACACTCGACTATAGCTTGATAGCTCAGAGTCTTCCAGGTTCGTCATTTACAACCAAGACACCTGTCCAGACCGCTGCGCCCAAGGCGACTGTTGCTGCTCCCAGCAACGTCGCAAATAGTCAAAGCTCGAAGGGGGGGACCACCCCACCTTCGACCAACCAGAAGTCTGTGCCGGCTGGGAACTCCCAGCCGGCACAGCAAGGGGGGAAGACTAAGTCTCCCCCCCCCTAGGAGGTCGACGAAAGTCGTGCCCCAGCCGGCGGAGGCGGCTTCGTTGACCAGGGCTGGGAAACCATCTCCCAGCCCGTCTAAACCTGAAAAAAAGAAGGGGAAGAAGAGCGCCCGTTCAGAGCGCTCTCGGCCTTCCCCTGCGAAGGAGAAGTCATGCCCCCCATCTGGAGGGTATGAGTCTGCGCCAGGAGGCACTCCTGCTCCCAAACCTGCGCGCTCTCCTCGTAGGGGACCCCCTCGCGCCCGAAATTTGTCGAAGTTCTGGGCGGCACCCCTGCCATCTTTTGATGACGGGATGGATGTCGCGCTGTCCTCTACATCTACGGATGTAGAATTAGATAGTGTTTAGGCTAACGAGCATTTTTCGCTCATAACCTAACACTCCTTTTACAGTCCACACTATGACACTGTTACAGTGGAATTGTAATGGTTATGACAGGCATCTTGCTGAGTTACGTCAGCTTATTAGTGAGTACGCAGCGAGTATAGTCTGTATTCAGGAGACCAATTTCAGACCTGGTCATCATACGGTCTTGAGGAATTTCAAACTATACTCGACAGAACGGTACTATGCTCACCGGGCTTCCGGCGGCGTTGGCATTTTTGTACGTTCTGATAGCTACAGCGAAGAGGTTCCATTACGAACCCCTCTAGAGGCTGTAGCTGTTCGCATCTCGCTGCCTGTCATAGCAACAGTGTGTAATGTTTATCTTTCACCAGGCCAGCATCTGAACATCAATGATGTCGCTGATCTTATAGATCAGCTTCCACCACCCTTCCTCTTATTGGGCGATTTTAACGCCCATCACCCCATATGGGGCTCTGAGACGCCTTGTCCCCGAGGAAGAGAGTTGGAAACACTTATAACAGATCTGGATTTATGTATTTTGAACACAGGGGAACCAACTCACTTTAGTGTACGTTACGGCACATACTCTCGCATAGACGGTAGTCTATGCAGCCGAACGTTGGTTCCACTGTTTCGGTGGAATGCACACGATGATCTCTGTGACAGTGACCATTTTCCCATTATTCTTACTTTGTTGAAAGATAAACCCGTCGAGGCTCCCCCTCGATGGATTCTTAAACATGCTGATTGGCCAAAGTACACATCACTAGCTGTCTTTCACGATGATGTCAGGCGGACCGTCGGCGAGGAAATAACTTACGTCACCCAAGTTATTCTTGCTGCTGCTGAGGAGTCCATTCCGTTTTTCTCGGGGGCTCCTCGCCGTAAACTCGTTCCTTGGTGGAACGATGAAATAGCAGCAGCCATCAAAGAACGCCGTCGCGCTCATAAACGTTACCGTCGACAGCCTACTGTGGCCAACTTGGTAACATTTAAGAAACTCCGCGCTAAGGCGCGAGTTCTTATTCGACAAAGTAAGAAGGCTTCATGGGAGAGATATGTGTCGTCCATGACGTCGCATACTCCATCATCTCAAGTGTGGACGAAACTTCGACGACTTTCGGGTATTCAAGGATCATCTGCTGTACCGGGAATTTCCATTGCAGGCAGTGTCGCCACTGATCCCCTCGCGATTGCTAATCATCTCGCTAGTCATTTCGCGGATGTCTCTGGCTCCGGGAATTACAATCCTGATTTCCTCCCTCTGAAGCGGGAGGCTGAACGTCATCACCTTAGTTTTGCCACCCAAGCTTCAGAGGACTACAACGTGCCCTTTACGGAGTGGGAACTCCGCAGCGCATTAGCGCTTTGCAAGGACACGTCTCCTGGACCGGACAACATCCATAACCAGATGTTGAAACACCTTAGTGATGATAGTTTACTATATATCCTTCGTGTGTTCAACCGAATCTGGACAGAGGGTGATTTTCCGTCTCAGTGGCGAGAGGGCATAGTCATCCCTGTCCTCAAGCCTGACAAAGATCCTAAGTATGCAGGAAGTTACAGACCGATTTGTCTTACAAATTGCCTGTGTAAGCTCTTTGAGAGGATGGTAAATCGCAGACTCGTGTGGTGTCTGGAGAAACAAGGACTCTTGTCCGAGTACCAATGTGGATTTCGAGCCGCTCGATCCACCACAGACCACTTGGTACGCCTGGAGAGCTCTATCCAGGATGCGTTTCTCCGCAAACAGCACTTGGTAGCTGTCTTCTTTGACTTGGAGAAGGCCTACGACACCACCTGGCGATATGGCATCCTTTCAGTCCTGCATCAATGGAGATTCCGAGGTCACTTGCCGGTATTTATTGCGAATTTTTTGTCCCTCCGTCTATTCCGTGTCCGAGTAGGGAGGACATATTCGCAATACCACGTTCAAGAAAATGGAGTACCACAGGGATCGGTTCTTAGTGTCACTCTGTTCGCGATTGCCATAAACGGTATTGTCGCGGCTGCTGGTCCAGCCGTCATACCGTCCCTATATGTGGATGATTTTGCTCTGCACTATAGCTCGTGCAGTATGGCAGTCGCAGAGCGACAGTTACAGCAAGCTATTAGGAGGGTGGAGAAGTGGACCTTAGAACATGGCTTTCGGTTTTCTGCCGCAAAGACCTCCGTTGTCCACTTTTGTCGTCAACGTACACTTCACCCTCATCCTGAGCTTTATCTAGGTAATGTCGTTCTTCCAGTTGTTGACACCTACCGATTTCTTGGGCTCCTTTTTGACAGTAAATTATCGTGGGAGCCACACGTGCGGCAGTTAACAGTGCAATGCACTAGGAAGCTTAATATCCTTAAGTTTCTTAGCAGCACTTCTTGGGGGGCTGACCGCGCGGTGCTCCTGCGATTCTATCGGGCACACATTTTATCCCGGTTAGACTACGGCAGTGCAGCATATGGCTCCGCAAGACCAAGCGTTCTTGCGAAGCTGAACAGTATCCACCACAGCGGGGTTAGGTTGGCGACGGGAGCTTTTCGTACAAGCCCCATCGCTAGCCTGCTCGCTGAGTCTGGTGTGCCGCCTTTACACCTGAGGCGCCAGCAACTTCTACTTACATATGCTGCAAATTTGCGACAGATGCCACTTCATCCCAGCTATCCTTGCGTGTTCAACAATGGCAACCGTTTGCTGTACGCTGCTCGTCCTCGAGCGACGCGGCCGGTTGGGATACGCTTGGATAACATTTCCGAATTGTTTGACGTACCTTCGGTTCCTTGCCTTGTCAAACAACCAAGTGGGGTACCTCCGTGGGTCGTACGACGACCTGAAGTAATCCTGGATCTGCACACTGGTCCAAAGGAAAACACGGACCCTTCGATTTATCGGAGGCTCTTCCTGTCCGTTGTTGGCCGCTATCCAGGTTCAGTCGTCGTCTACACGGATGGTTCAAGGTCAGATACGAAGGTCGGCTGTGCGTTCGTTGTTAACAATGATAGGTTCCTTTTTGCTCTTCCGGCAACCTGTAGTGTGTACACAGCAGAGCTCTATGCTATCTATGAGGCTCTGCGGTACGCACTGTACAATGAGCGCCGACACTTTCTTCTGTGTACCGACTCCTTGAGTTCGCTCCAGTCTATAGATACCTGTTTCCCTCGGCACCCTCTGGTGCAGCTAATCCAGGACCTGCTGGCCGGGTGTTGGGATGCTGGCACCAGAATCACATTTCTGTGGCTCCCAAGCCACATGGGCATAGAGGGAAACGAGTTAGTAGATCAGGCTGCCAAGGAGGCAGTTACACTGCCCACGTTGCCTTTCCAGGTTCCAGTAAGTGATATTCGCTCCCAGCTGAGACATCTTGTTCTGTCCCATTGGGAGATGGAGTGGCAGGCCATTCCACTTCCCAATAAGCTGAGAGCGATAAAAGGAACAACGAAGGTATGGAGGACTTCCCTTCGGGCTTCGCGGAGGGAAGCCGTGGTATTATGTCGTCTTCGGATCGGCCACGGTATCTTGACTCACTCGCATCTTTTGAAAGGAGAACCCCCTCCGGTGTGTACCTGCGGCGACCACCTTACCGTGGTGCACATCCTTACGGAGTGTGTGGACCTGGTCGATCTGCGCCGTAGTCTTAACCTTCCGAGTACTATCTCCCTTATCTTGCGTGATGACGAGCAGTCAGCAGACCTCGTCATCCGCTTTATAAGGGATAGTGGACTGTTTTCTCGTGTGTAATGCTGTCCTTTGTCCTAGTGTGTTTTGTGTCACTTTCGCTTTTATCCTATTGACTTAATCTTAGTTTGTTTTGCGTATTTTAATGTGTTATTTTAACGTCTCTCGTAAATTATGTACTACCCGGCAATGCCTTATTCTTTTGTTTTCCTGTAATTTCTCTTATTTTATTAGAAAATAAGGCATTGCGTATTAGATCCACTGATTGTTTTAATCTCACCCTCATTTTTCTCCATCATTTTTTAAACTCTAGTCAGTGGATATGTTTTTAAAATTTTAACATCATCTCTCATGTCGTTTATCACATTCCATTAGGGGCCGATGACCTTCGATGTTAGGCCCCTTTAAACAACAAGCATCATCATCATCAACGGTATCTCTGCCTGTCGTATGAGGCGACTAAAAGGGGCGACCAAGGGGTGCTTGGATTAGAACCATGAAACTACTTTTGATTCGTGCCATCACGCGCGGAACACCATCGGTCGCTTTTACTTGCGATTAGTACCACTCTGTTAGGTACTCCATATTTTTGTGATTCGTAGCACTCGAGGGGGGTTCAGTGTGGGTTTCCAGTACCCGTGAGTCGTGCCCGTGTGTGCAACACCACAGGTCTGGGCGTTGCCTGTGAGTTGTACCCGTGTGAGCGACACCACGCGTCTGGGCGTAGCCTGTGAGTTGTACCACTATATGAGTGACACCGTGGGGCTGCGTTGCCAGTGACTAGTACCCACTATGTGAGGAACACCACGGGAATGCCGGCGCCCGTGCTTAGTACACCTAGGTGAGGAACCTCATCGGTTTGCGTTGGCTATGAGTGGCGCCATTGTGTGAGAAACACCATAGGTCTGCGTTACCTTTACGACGTACAATACTTGTGAGTAGTACCTTACTGCTTGGAACACCGTGAGTTTACGCTACCTTTGATTAGTACCGCAGCTCGAGAAATATCATGGTTCTACTTCTCGCGACTTGTACCATACTGAGGGGCCGTAGACCTGGTTTTTGGACCCCTTTAGACATCAAGCATAATCGATTCAGGACTATGCTTTATAAGTGGTCCCTTGGTCAGTAATACTATTATTTATGACCGTTTTTGAGTCGGATCCCCTGTTTTTTTTTTCTTGTTTGTTTTTTTGTTATTTTTTGGGTTCATGTCCATCCATTCATTTTTCATGACATTTTTATTTATTTTGGTCAGTGGATTTTTTGAACTTTTTGTTATTTCATTTCCTATCATTAGGGGCCGATGACCTCGATGTTAGGCCCCTTAAAACAACAAGCATCATCATCATCATCATGATTTTACAATTATGGTTTACAATACATTATGGATTTACAATTTGTTATAAGACAGTTATTTAAGTTATTGCTGAAGGTTAGGGAGAAGGAATTGGGTGATTTGTTGATATAGACTGGAGAAGTTGAGTAGTGATGTGAGAGTAGGACTAGGAGTAACTTAGGTAGGTTCGGTTTTGGAAATTTAGATTGTGGGATTGGAGAGTGGGAAGCCGGGCGCGGTTGTGAGAAGTGGAAGGGCATGTGGAGTGTTGCGGGGGAGATCGAGATGGCTCCACACGGTGTTGGTGGCCGAATAGTCTTATCTCCTGCTGTATCAGTCGTTGGGCTTCTTGCGCTGTCTGAAGTTGAAGCCTCAACATAAAGGTGGGTCCGGCTTCGTTGAATATCCTGGATGCACGAAGGAGATGGATGCCGGCCTGTCGAAGTTCCTGGTTGATGAGGTGCTGAGGTATGCCCGGGTTTACTCCTCTCACTACGCAGCTGGGGTTGGACTCGGGCGGTGGTGGTGGAGATGATTCGTTGCATTCGGGCGCTGGTGGTGATGGCTGTCTGGTAGTTTCCATTAATTCCTCATCGGGTGGCCGGGCCGTAGTATTGGGTGGGGTGGCTGGAATGGGAGACATCACTATAGGGGAGGTGTGGGTCGAGACTATGGTGGTTATGGGGGTCTTAGGTGAGGTGGGGGTAGGATACGTGGCGTTAGTGGTAGTAATGGTAGTAGTCGGAGTTGTGTAGGACGGGGGCTGTTGTGGTGGGATATAGGGAGGTGGCTGGGTGCAATGTTTAGGTGTATGTGCGGGGGGGAGGGATGTACTCCGGCGGCCGGGTTCCCGGTTTCGGTTCGAAGTCATTCTCCATGTGCTGGGGGCATGGGTCTACGAAGAACTGTCGTCCGTGGATGTATATTCCAAATTTCAGCGCCTGCTGGACGTCGTGAGTTGTGGCCAGTTGGATCAAAAATTTATCTGTAGGGATACAGTTTTCTAGGATTCTGGAAGCATTTGTGGCTGGTACGCCGCAGTTTCGTAGTGAACGGAGGAGACCTCCGTCCGTCACAGACAGATCAACGCCTTTAAGGACACCACGAACCTACTACGATGGCGTAGCAGGGGGAGAGGTGATACTCCCACGTGGCGCGTCCCAGGTGGCGGATAGGGGGGTCCTAACCGGCTTGCCGGCGGACTTGAGGGAAATAAAATACCTCTCGCGGACCAAACACACTACCCCCTGCGGGTGGGGGACACACATGCAGAATACACCCGCGGTATCCCCTGCCTGTCGTAAGAGGCGACAAAAAGGGGCGACCTTGGCGCGGACATGGATTGCGGTTGGTATAATGTGATGGACCTCCTGTGGATGGGAGAGGCTGAATACATCCATAGGTAATCCCTGCCTGTCGTAGAAGGCGACTTAAAGGGTCATGTGGCCATGGTCCCCTCTTTATTTTTTATTATTTTTCTGAGGGTCAGATGTAGACCATTCAAATTTTGATGTGCGTGCTGCCCGGCGATGGAGCTCCTATGTGTGCGACTACGCTCGAAAGCCCGTGCCAGCAACCACCCAGGACGCGGCGGGTGGGAGTATCATGTACCCGGGCAGTGGTATCCGCCTGACAACGCAGGTCCCCGCACAGCCGAATGCCAGAAGGACATATTATTATTAATTATTTTTATTTATTTTTTCTATTGTTAGTGCTCTGTACACGCTATGGGGTACATGCTATTGCGGGTGACCGGAGGAAGGGAGTCCTAGTGCTCATTGCCTCAGTCATCCCGTATTAGGCATCGTTCAACATCGGACCCCGGGCAATACCTGCTACGACCAGGTGGGTATTGCCTTGGCTGCTTGGTTCGGCTACAGAGACCCCTGATCGGAGTGGGTGGCATTCGGGGAGGATGCTATCGGGCATGGCTTCCAAACGAAGTCGGCTCTCACAAGGTGGTCGCCCACCTAAGTCTTTAACTTTTGCTTCCCTGAGAGGTTCAACTCCCTGGGAACATGCGCAGCGTGAAGGAATGGGATCCAGCTTCCCTAGGTTTCTGGTCGCTACCAGAACCGATGGGCAGGATTTTAAGCTGGTGAAGTCGATCCTGTTTAGTAGACACATCGAAGGCGTCTATGGCGAACTGGAGGAACTTAAGAAAATGCGCAACGGTAGTTTGCTTCTAAAGACTCGTACAGCACTGCAAGCTGATCAGTTGCTTAAGTGCGAGCACTTTGGCGAAATCCCCGTCAAAGTGGAGGAGCATAAGTCCTTGAACCTGGTTCGCGGAGTCATCTTTCACCGCGACCTTATTTTGAACACTGACGACGAGTTGATGGAAGACATGAAGAACCGTGGCGTGACACACGTCCGGCGCATTACGCGCAAGGTCAACGGTGAAGACGTTGCCACTGGTGCCTTCATTGTCTCTTTCAAGTTGTCAGTGTTACCAGAGAAAGTCAAGGTAACCACTTATCGTTGCGATGTGAGGCCGTACATCCCGCCTCCTATGCGATGCTATCAATGCCAGCGATTCGGACAAATGGTATCTCGCTGTTCGAATCAGGCTGTATGTGGTACATGTGGACGAGTAGCTCACGGCGCGGAGGAGTGCACAACTCCATACAAGTGCACTAACTGCTCCGGTTTTCATTCTCCTCGGGATCGGAATTGTCCGACATACCTGAGTGAGAAGAAGATCCAGGAGATCAAGACCCTGGATGGTCTTTCCTACCAGGAAGCGCGCCGTAAGTTTCATTCTACGAATACACCTGCCCGTACACTCGACTATAGCTTGATAGTTCAGAGTCTTCCAGGTTCGTCATTTACGACCAAGACACCTGTCCAGACCGCTGCGCCCAAGGCGACTGTTGCTGCTCCCAGCAACGTCGCAAATAGTCAAAGCTCGAAGGGGGGGACCACCCCACCTTCGACCAACCAGAAGTCTGTGCCGGCTGGGAACTCCCAGCCGGCACAGCAAGGGGGGAAGACTAAGTCTCCCCCCCCTAGGAGGTCGACGAAAGTCGTGCCCCAGCCGGCGCAGGCGGCTTCGTTGATCAGAGCTGGGAAACCATCTCCCAGCCCGTCTAAACCTGCAAAAAAGAAGGGGAAGAAGAGCGCCCGTTCTGAGCGCTCTCGGCCTTCCCCTGCGAAGGAGAAGTCATGCCCCCCATCTGGAGGGTATGAGTCTGCGCCAGGAGGCACTCCTGCTCCCAAACCTGCGCGCTCTCCTCGTAGGGGACCCCCACGCGCCCGAAAAGTGTCGAAGTTCTGGGCGGCACCCCTGCCATCTTTTGATGACGGGATGGATGTCGCGCTGTCCTCTACATCTACGGATGTAGAATTAGATAGTGTTTAGGCTAACGAGCATTTTTCGCTCATAACCTAACACTCCTTTTACAGTCCACACTATGGCACTGTTACAGTGGAATTGTAATGGTTATGACAGGCATCTT
The DNA here is from genome assembly GCF_040414725.1 of Anabrus simplex. Lineage (NCBI taxonomy): Eukaryota > Metazoa > Arthropoda > Insecta > Orthoptera > Tettigoniidae > Anabrus > Anabrus simplex. Next base: position 159,367,605 of record NC_090268.1, read on the forward strand.
GCTGAGTTACGTCAGCTTATTAGTGAGTACGCAGCGAGTATAGTCTGTATTCAGGAGACCAATTCCAGACCTGGTCATCATACGGTCTTGAGGAATTTCAAACTATACTCGACAGAACGATACTATGCTCACCGGGCTTCCGGAGGCGTTGGCATTTTTGTACGTTCTGATAGCTACAGCGAAGAGGTTCCATTACGAACCCCTCTACAGGCTGTAGCTGTTCGCGTCTCGCTGCCTGTCATAGCAACAGTGTGTAATGTTTATCTTCCACCAGGCCAGCATCTGAACATCAATGATGTCGCTGATCTTATAGATCAGCTTCCACCACCCTTCCTCTTATTGGGCGATTTTAACGCCCATCACCCCATATGGGGCTCTGAGATGCCTTGTCCCCGAGGAAGAGAGTTGGAAACACTTCTAACAGATCTGGATTTATGTATTTTGAACACAGGGGAACCAACTCACTTTAGTGTACGTTACGGCACATACTCTCGCATAGACGTAAGTCTATGCAGCCGAACGTTGGTTCCACTGTTTCGGTGGAATGCACACGATGATCTCTGTGACAGTGACCATTTTCCCATTATTCTTACTTTGTTGAAACATAAACCCGTCGAGGCTCCCCCTCGATGGATTCTTAAACATGCTGATTGGCCAAAGTACACATCACTAGCTGTCTTTCACGATGATGTCAGGCGGACCGTCGGCGAGGAAATAACTTACGTCACCCAAGTTATTCTTGCTGCTGCTGAGGAGTCCATTCCGTTTTTCTCGGGGGCTCCTCGCCGAAAACTCGTTCCTTGGTGGAACGATGAAATAGCAGCAGCCATCAAAGAACGCCGTCGCGCTCATAAACGTTACCGTCGACAGCCTACTGTGGCCAACTTGGTAACATTTAAGAAACTCCGCGCTAAGGCGCGCGTTCTTATTCGACAAAGTAAGAAGGCTTCATGGGAGAGATATGTGTCGTCCATGACGTCGCATACTCCATCATCTCATGTGTGGACGAAACTTCGACGAATTTCGGGTATTCAAGGATCATCTGCTGTACCGGGAATTTCCATTGCAGGCAGTGTCGCCACTGATCCCCTCGCGATTGCTAATCATCTCGCTAGTCATTTCGCGGATGTCTCTGGCTCCGGGAATTACAATCCTGATTTCCTCCCTCTGAAGCGGGAGGCAGAACGTCATCACCTTAGTTTTGCCACCCCAGCTTCAGAGGACTACAACGTGCCCTTTACGGAGTGGGAACTCCGCAGCGCCTTAGCGCTTTGCAAGGACACGTCTCCTGGACCGGACAACATCCATAACCAGATGTTGAAACACCTTAGTGATGATAGTTTACTATATCTCCTTCGTGTGTTCAACCGAATCTGGACAGAGGGTGATTTTCCGTCTCAGTGGCGAGAGGGTATAGTCATCCCTGTCCTCAAGCCTGAAAAAGATCCTAAGTATGCAGGAAGTTACAGACCGATTTGTCTTACAAATTGCCTGTGTAAGCTCTTTGAGAGGATGGTAAATCGCAGACTTGTGTGGTGTCTGGAGAAACAAGGACTCTTGTCCGAGTACCAATGTGGATTTCGAGCCGCTCGATCCACCGCAGACCACTTGGTACGCCTGGAGAGCTCTATCCAGGATGCGTTTCTCCGCAAACAGCACTTGGTAGCTGTCTTCTTTGACTTGGAGAAGGCCTACGACACCACCTGGCGATATGGCATCCTTTCAGTCCTGCATCAATGGAGATTCCGAGGTCACTTGCCGGTATTTATTGCGAATTTTTTGTCCCTCCGTCTATTCCGTGTCCGAGTAGGGAGGACATATTCGCAATACCACGTTCAAGAAAATGGAGTACCACAGGGATCGGTTCTTAGTGTCACTCTGTTCGCGATTGCCATAAACGGTATTGTTGCGGCTGCTGGTCCAGCCGTAATACCGTCCCTATATGTGGATGATTTTGCTCTGCACTATAGGTCGTGCAGTATGGCAGTCGCAGAGCGACAGTTACAGCAAGCTATTAGGAGTGGAGCAGTGGACCTTAGAACATGGCTTTCGGTTTTCTGCCGCAAAGACCTCCGTTGTCCACTTTTGTCGTCAACGTACACTTCACCCTCATCCTGAGCTTTATCTAGGTAATGTCGTTCTTCCAGTTGTTGACACCTACCGATTTCTTGGGCTCCTTTTTGACAGTAAATTATCGTGGGAGCCACACGTGCGGCAGTTAAAAGTGCAATGCACTAGGAAGCTTAATATCCTTAAGTTTCTTAGCAGCACTTCTTGGGGGGCTGACCGCACGGTCCTCCTGCGATTCTATCGGGCACACATTTTATCCCGGTTAGACTACGGCAGTGCAGCATATGGCTCCGCAAGACCAAGCGTTCTTGCGAAGCTGAACAGTATCCACCACAGCGGGGTTAGGTTGGCGACGGGAGCTTTTCGTACAAGCCCCATCGCTAGCCTGCTCGCTGAGTCTGGTGTGCCGCCTTTACACCTGAGGCGCCAGCAACTTCTACTTACATATGCTGCAAATTTGCGACAGATGCCACTTCATCCCAGCTATCCTTGCGTGTTCAACAATGGCAACCGTTTGCTGTACGCTGCTCGTCCTCGAGCGACGCGGCCGGTTGGGATACGCTTGGATAACATTTCCGAATTGTTTGACGTACCTTCGGTTCCTTGCCTTGTCAGACAACCAAGTGGGGTACATCCGTGGGTCGTACGACGACCTGAAGTAATCCTGGATCTGCACACTGGTCCAAAGGAAAACACGGACCCTTCGATTTATCGGAGGCTCTTCCTGTCCGTTGTTGGCCGCTATCCGGGTTCAGTCGTCGTCTACACGGATGGTTCAAGGTCAGATACGAAGGTGGGCTGTGCGTTCGTTGTTAACAATGATAGGTTCCTTTTTGCTCTTCCGGCAACCTGTAGTGTGTACACAGCAGAGCTCTATGCTATCTATGGGGCTCTGCGGTACGCACTGTACAATGAGCGCCGACACTTTCTTCTGTGTACCGACTCCTTGAGTTCGCTCCAGTCTATAGATACCTGTTTCCCTCGGCACCCTCTGGTGCAGCTAATCCAGGACCTGCTGGCCGGGTGTTGGGATGCTGGCACCAGAATCACATTTCTGTGGCTCCCAAGCCACATGGGCATAGAGGGGAAACGAGTCAGTAGATCAGGCTGGCAAGGAGGCAGTTACACTGCCCACGTTGCCTTTCCAGGTTCCAGTAAGTGATATTCGCTCCCAGCTGAGACATCTTGTTATGTCCCATTGGGAGATGGAGTGGCAGGCCATTCCACTTCCCAATAAGCTGAGAGCGATAAAAGGAACAACGAAGGTATGGAGGACTTCCCTTCGGGCTTCGCGGAGGGAAGCCGTGGTATTATGTCGTCTTCGGATCGGCCACGGTATCTTGACTCACTCGCATCTTTTGAAAGGAGAACCCCCTCCGGTGTGTACCTGCGGCGACCATCTTACCGTGGTGCACATCCTTACGGAGTGTGTGGACCTGGTCGATCTGCGCCGTAGTCTTAACCTTCCGAGTACTATCTCCCTTATCTTGCGTGATGACGAGCAGTCAGCAGACCTCGTCATCCGCTTTATGAGGGGTAGTGGACTGTTTTCTCGTGTGTAATGCTGTCCTTTGTCCTAGTGTGTTTTGTGTCACTTTCGCTTTTATCCTATTGACTTAATTTTAGTTTGTTTTGCGTATTTTAATGTGTTATTTTAACGTCTCTCGTAAATTATGTACTACCAGGCAATGCCTTATTCTTTTGTTTTCCTGTAGTTTCTCTTATTTTATTAGAAAATAAGGCATTGCGTATTAGATCCACTGATTGTTTTAATCTCACCCTCATTTTTCTCCATCATTTTTTTAAACTCTAGTCAGTGGATATGTTTTTAAAATTTTAACATCATCTCTCATGTCGTTTATCACGTTCCATTAGGGGCCGATGACCTTCGATGTTAGGCCCCTTTAAACAACAAGCATCATCATCACATCACCTTTAAGGACACAATTAGGCATGATTGGGGAGACCGGGCGAGTTGGCCGTGCGCGTAAAGGCGCGCGGCTGTGAGCTTGCATCCGGGAGATAGTAGGTTCGAATCCCACTATCGGCAGCCCTGAAGATGGTTTTCCATGGTTTCCCATTTTCACACCAGGCAAATGCAGGGGCTGTGCCTTAATTAAGGCCACGGCCGCTTCCTTCCAACTCCTAGGCCATTCCTATCCCATCGTCGCCATAAGACCTATCTGTGTCGGTACGACGTAAAACCCCTAGCAAAAAAAATGATTGGGGAGGCCGACTTCCTTTTTGGCGTCTGGCCTAATTATGCTGTTTATCAATCAATAAATCAATACTGATCTGCATTTAGGGCAGTCGCCCAGGCGGCAGATTCCCTATCTGTTGCTTTCCTAGCCTTTTCCTAAATGATTTCAAAGAAATTGGAAATTTATTGAACATCTCCCTTGGTAAGTTATTCCAATCCCTAACTCCCCTTCCTATAAATGAATATTTGCCCCAATTTGTCCTCTTGAATTCCAACTTTATCTTCATATTGTGATCTTTCCTACTTTTATAAACGCCATTCAAACTTATTCGTCTACTAATGCCATTCCACGCCATCTTTCCGCTGACAGCTCGGAACATACCACTTTGTCGAGCAGCTCTTCTTCTTTCTCTCAGTTCTTCCCAACCCAAACATTGCAACATTTTTGTAACGCTACTCTTTTGTCGGAAATCACCCAGAACAAATCGAGCTGCTTTTCTTTGGATTTTTTCCAGTTCTTGAATCAGATAATCCTGGTGAGGGTCCCATACACTGGAACCATACTCTAGTTGGGGTCTTACCAGAGACTTATATGCCCTCTCCTTTACATCCTTACTACAACCCCTAAACATCCTCATAACCATGTGCAGATATCTGTACCCTTTATTTACAATCCCATTTATGTGATTACCCCAATGAAGATCTTTCCTTATATTAACACCTAGATACTTACAATGATCCCCAAAAGGAACTTTCACCCCATCAACGCAGTAATTAAAACTGAGAGGACTTCTCCTATTTGTGAAACTCACAACCTGACTTTTAACCCCGTTTATCAACATACCATTGCCTGCTGTCCATCTCACATTTTCGAGGTCACGTTGCAGTTGCTCACAATCTTGTAACTTATTTATCACTCTATATAGAATAACTTCATCCGCAAAAAGCCTTACCTCCGATTCCACTCCTTTACTCATATCATTTATATATATAAGAAAACATAAAGGTCCGATAATACTGCCTTGAGGAATTCCCCTCTTAATTATTACAGGGTCAGATAAAGCTTCACCTACTCTAATTCTCTGATATCTATTTTCTAGAAACATAGCAACCCATTCAGTCACTCTTTTGTCTCGACCAATTGCACTCATTTTTGCCAGTAGTCTCCCATGATCCACCCTATCAAATGCTTTAGACAGGTCAATCGCGATACAGTCCATTTGACCTCCAGAATCCAAAATATCTGCTATATCTTGCTGGAATCCCACAAGTTGAGCTTCAGTGGAATAACCTTTCCTAAAACCGAATTGCCTTCTATCGAACCAGTTATTAATTTCACAAACATGTCTAATATAATCAGAAAGAATGCCCTCCCAAAGCTTACATACAATGCATGTCAAACTTACTGGCCTGTAATTTTCAGCTTTATGTCTATCAACCTTTCCTTTATACACAGGGGCTACTATAGCAACTCTCCATTCATCTGGTATAGCTCCTCCGACCAAACAATAATCAAATAAGTACTTCAGATATGGTACTATATCCCAACCCATTGTCTTTAGTATATCACCAGAAATCTGATCAATTCCAGCCGCTTTTCTAGTTTTCAACTTTTGTATCTTATTGTAAATGTCATTGTTATCATATGTAAATTTTATTACTTCTTTGGCCTTAGTCTCCTCCTCTATCTCGACATTATCCTTGTAACCAACGATCTTTACATACTGCTGACTGAATATTTCTGCCTTTTGAAGATCTTCACATACACACTCCCCTTGTTCATTAATTATTCCAACGAACCTGCTACGCAGGCGTAGCAGGGGGGAGAGGTGATACTCCCACGTGGCGCGTCCCAGGTGGCGGATAGGGGGGTCCTAACCGGCTTGCCGGCGGACTTGAGGGAAATGAAATACCTCTCGCGGACCAAACACACACCCCCTGTGGGTGGGGGAGGCTGACGAATAATACGCCCACGGTATCCCCTGCCTGTCGTGAGAGGCGACTAAAAGGGGCGACCAAGGGATGATTGAATTAGAACCATGAAACTACTTTTGATTCGTACCATCACGCGGGGAACACCATGGGTTGCCTGTACTTGCGAGTTGTACCACTATGTTCGGTACGTAATGGGTTTGTGTTTAGTAGTAGTCATGAGCGTGGCCTGGGGGTTTCCAGTACCCGTGCGTCGTACCCATGTGAGCACAACCGCGGGTCTGGGCGTAGCCTGTGAGTTGTACCACTATATGAGCGACACCGTGGGTCTGCGTTGCCTTTGATTAGTATCCACTCTGTGAGGAACACCACGGGGCCCGTGGGACCGGCATCCGTGCCTAGTACACCTAGGTGAGGAAACTCATTGGTTTGCGTTGGCTATGAGTGGCGCCATTGTGTGAGAAACACCATAGGTCTGCGCTACCTGTACGAAGTACAATACTTGTGAGTAGTACCGTCTTGTGTGGAACACCGTGAGTTTCGCTACTTTTGATTAGTACCCCAACATGCTAATACCATGGTTCTACTTTACTCGCGACTTGTACCATTCTGTGGGGCCTTAGACATGGATTTTGCACCCCTTTCGACATCAAGCATCATCGTTCCTTAAGAGTGGTCCCTTGGTCAGTAATCAATTATGTATGATCTTTGAGTCTGATCCACTGCATTTTGGTTGTTTGTTTACTTTTTTTGTTTTTTTTTTTTGTTCGGTTCATGTCCATCCATTCATTCTTCATGACGACATTATTCTTTTTTTTTTGTCAGTGGGTGAATTTGACATTTTTGTTCTTTCATTTTGTACCATTAGGGGCCGATGACCTCGATGTTAGGGACCCTTTAAACAACAAGCATCATCATCATCATCATCATCATTAATTATTCCTGGAATGTCCTTCTTGGAACCTGTTTCTGCCTTAAAATACCTATACATACCCTTCCATTTTTCACAAAAATTCATATGACTGCCAGTTATGCTTGCCATCATGTTATCCTTAGCTGCCTTCTTTGCTAGATTCAATTTTCTAGTAAGTTCCTTCAATTTCTCCTTACTTCCACAGCCATTTCTAATTCTATTTCTTTCCAGTCTGCACCTCCTTCTTAGTCTCTTTATTTCTCTATTATAATAAGGTGGGTCTTTACCATTCCTTACCACCCTTAATGGTACAAACCTGTTTTCGCATTCCTCAACAATTTCTTTAAGCCCATCCCAGAGTCCAGTGGCGGCTCGTGACAAAATTTTTAGGGGGTTCACAACATTCTTGTTCATGTCTCAAATCAGCAAAAAAGTAACATAGGTACATAAATCATTTCACTAACATTTCCTTGTACGGTTCCTTCTTCACAAATACTTTGGTAGAACCCCTGTAACCGAGGATAAATTTTATACGAGACTAATTTGTTAGTGTAGAACAAAAGTAAAATTCACAATAACTTTACTACACTGAGATTATTGAGGGATGCGAGTACTATTCTTGATTTTCAAACAGCACGAATTTCACCTGGGTGTTAGTGTAGAACCAAACCAAACCTCATGGCCTACCAAGCGACTGCTGCTCAGCCCGGTGGTCTGCAGATTACGAGGTGTCGTGTGGTTAGCACGACGAATCCTCTCGGCCGTTATTCTTGGCTTTTTTGACCGCCATCTCACCGTCAGATAGCTCCTCAATTGTAATCACGTAGACTGAGTGGACCTCGAACCAGCCCTCAGATCCAGGTTAAAATCCCTGGCCTGGCCTGGCCGGGAATCGAACCCGGGGCCTCCGCGTAAGAGGAAGGCACGCTAGCCCTACACCGCGGGCTACTAGTGTAGAACAGTAGCAAAATTCATAATAGCTTTACTGCACTGCGAACACTGAAGGATGCGAGCACTATTCCTGGTTTTTAAACAGCACGAAGTTCACCTGGATATGACGAGAAGCATAGAAGGAATGTGTACCGCATTTACCGGTAAATTTTTTAAAATAATTATTTCCGAATTGACCCCAATAGTCTCCACATTATCTCGGTTAGTCAGGTTCTACTGTTTCATATGGTAATTATTCTCATTTTTCAAATTATAGCCACTACTCTAAACAATTTAGCATGCAGTACAACCAACAATACTAGATCATGCTTATTTAAATGATAGGATTTAGATTAGCAACTCACGTAAATGCTGATTATTTGTACAGGAAAGCAATCCTTCTGTCCTCCAATCGCGCAAATTTCTCAATCACTTTACGATTGAAGTCACTGATGATGTTGACAAATCTCTTCTCAATAGCAAGCATAGCCAGCGCTGACAGTCGTTCTCCAGTCATGGTGTTCCTCAGAAACGTTTTAATTCGTATTCAAAGTAGAAAAACACCTCTCGGGCTCCGCTGTCGTAATTGGGGTTGTGACAACAATTCGGAGTAATTCACATACTTGTGGAAATGTGTCCCTATCTAGTTCATTGTCAAGCAGAAACTGCAACATGAAAATGGCCCCATCATCTTTCTGAAAGCCATTTCTCATATACAATACTTCTATTCAGTCTTCAGCTGTGTCTTATTTAGGCAGGGATACATATGCGCCACTGCATTCAGTTCTCTTTCTGGAAAAGAGTCTGAATAGACACCAAAATGCCTATTCAGAATTAGGGTACTAGCGAAATCTGCCGGTAATGTAATGCAATAGTAGCTCCTGGGAGGCTGTGGCTAACCATAATAGGGGAGGTGGCGGACCCTTGTGGTCAACTGTAATACTGCCACTGGGTTGAGGGTGGCTCTAGACGACAAGGCACGTACCTTACCGTGCTCCTCGCTAATGGGAATATCAGTGCAGAAAACCATGACGTCATCTGCTTTGCGCATGCGTATAGTCTTCAGCACAGTAGCGCATTATCCAGTGTGCTCGCTGCACTGTCAGTCAAAACGAACAACTGTCGGTGTAACGGAGCTACGATATAAGTCGATTGTCGAATGCTTTCGATCGATTGTCGAAATCAGGTCGAAAGAAAAAATGAATGCGTAAATATGTAATAAAACTGGGTGTTCACGTGCTCCTGCGCTCCTGCGAGCCCACCGCCACTGCCAGAGTCTGTTTACATTTTTTTTACCGTTTTCCACCGATGATAATTACTTCTTAGAAACTGCCTCATGCCTGCTTTATCAGCCATATGGTACTGCCTAACAGTCCTACTTTTAAGACCTTCCTTTCTATCACATTTATTTTTAACTACCACAAAAACAGCTTCATGATCACCAATACCATCTATTACTTCAGTTTCCCTATAGAGCTCATCTGGTTTTATCAGCACGACATCCAGGATATTTTTCCCTCTGGTTGGTTCCATCACTTTCTGAATCAGCTGTCCTTCCCATATTAACTTATTTGCCATTTGTTGGTCATGCAACATGTCGTTCGCATTTCCTTCCCAATTGACATCTGGCAAATTTAGATATCCCGCTACAATCACATTTCTTTCCATGTCGTTTCCCACATAGCTGACTATCCTATCATATAATTCCGAATCCGCGTCAGTGCTACCCTTTCCCGATCTGTACACTCCAAATATATCAAGTTGCCTATTATCTTTAGAAATAAGCCTTACACCTAGAATTTCATGTGTGTCATCTTTAACTTTTTCGTAGCTTACAAATTCTTCTTTCACCAGAATGAACACTCCCTCTCCCACCCTTCCTATCCGATGTCTACGATACACACTCCAGTGCCGTGAGAAAATTTCTGCATCCATTGTATCATCTCAGCCATGATTCAACTCCTATTACAATATCTGGTAAATATATATCTATTAAATTACTTAATTCTATTCCTTTCCTTACAATACTTCTACAGTTCAACACTAACAATTTTATGTCATCCCTACTTGATTTCCAGTTCCCTGCTCCCTTATCACCGCTCCCTAGGCCATCCCGTTTCCCTGAATGTACCTCCCTATTACCCTTCCAAGCAAATTTCCTAACTTACACGTTTTTACAATGCTTAGTAAAGCTAAAGGTTCCACCTATTCAATACGTTATCGTAATGGTCTATTTAGAACATCACATATTTATTTAACTTATCATAAAATACATGTTTGGTACCGGTTTCGGCAATCCACTATGCCATCATCAGCCATTGAGTTTTTTATAGCAAGGAATATTCAAAAATTTAAAAATATGCAATAGCAAGTCCTATTCTTACATGAAAAACATTAAAAATATAGCTAAATAGCATAGGCCCATTGTACTATACAAATAACATGTCTTTTTTGGAAAATACAATATTATTTAGTGCATCTAAAATTATTTTATATATAATTGGCAAAGTCTATGATTTGGTATACCTTATGTACAATAGAATCATGTAAAATTGATAAAAGAATCTACTTTTTGCCATTTAACCAGTTTTTAAAACAACAAGTCCTATTTTACATGGAAAATATTAAAACTTGCCTAGTTAGTATTAACCCTTTTTTTATGTTATACAAGTAACATGTTTTGTTAAAAAATATAGTATCTTTTTGTGCGTCTAGAATTGTTTTTAGGTGCTTAAAAAGACTATGGTTTGATATAGTTGATACACAGGAAATTTGATGTTTCTATAAAAACCTCTGTCATTTTTAACACAGTTTCTTAGTTCCTCATAATATGCGACTTATACTGTTTTAGATAATAAATACAGGTTCTTCTTCCTTAAAACTCATTGAAACAACAGTCTGTTTGACTATGTAAGTCCTGATGTGTTTTTTTCTTGTTTGAGTATTTGAACCTTGCTTCTAGTATTTTCCAATGTAAATAACTGTGTGGCTGAGGCCGAAACTATGGTTAAGATCTTGAATATTATTTATATGCCAGATGGAAATGGGCCGTAAATAGTGTTAATCTCGAACCAGTACGGACCTAAAAAGGAAATAGTGAAATGAGTATGAGTTATTGAGAACGATACGCGGTACTATAGAAAAGAATTGAAGATATGAAACTCACCTCAGGTTGAATGTAACAGCGTGCAGAGAGAGTGAGGAACAACTGCTGAATGTCTAACGCCAACCAGCCGGCTCAGCTGTAAGGCGGGGCGTATTATGTAGGGGAAGGGGACGCAGGAGAGGTTGCGTTCGCGTGTGCCTGTGTGTCAGGGGGGCGTGGACTAAATAACTTACACGTACCACTGCGGTTTAAATGAAGGCCATCTGAGCGCAGATCCCTATCTCCTACCCACCCATTAGGATCTGGAAATTTCACTCCCAGTTTTCCACATACTCACTCCATAGTCTCATTTAAATCCCCAATCACCCTCCAAGTCAGTATCCCTTTAGCACGGCAGGGTACCAAATTACAGATGAGGTGTTCCCCTGCCGTAATAAAAATAGGCTCGATCGTTTCCGAGTTTGGACCAAGGATCAAGGGGGAAGTTTTCATTGCCCTTCCCGAAGGGAAGGGGCGGGCCACCTAGAAGGTAACGCCTTCTCTCTGGCCAGGAGATTTGGCGGGGTTTTGGAGATTTGTAGGAATTGTATGAGGGAAAAACACGGTGATGAATTTAATGGAGATTTGAGGGATTTGGCCTCTTGGCTAAGGGTGCAGTTCTGCTCTCGTGCTTTTTATTGAGATTTTACCTGGGTTACATACATGAGTCATATACATGAGTTACATACATTACATGAGTTACATAAGGTTGCTTACAATGGTTTTACGAGTACAGTGAGTTTAATCGGTATACAAATACATATAGTGGTGATAGATTGCCAGTTAGATGTGGGTTGCCACGAACCTGCTACGGAGGCGTAGCAGGGGGAGAGGTGATACTCCCACATGGCGCGTCCCAGGCGGCGGATAGGGGCGTCCTAACCGGCTTGCCGGCGGACTTGGGGGAAATGAAATACCTCTCGCGGACCAAACACACTACCCCCTGCGGGTGAGGGACGCACATGCAGACTACACCCGCGGTATCCCCTGCCTGGCGTAAGAGGCAACAAAAAGGGGCGACCCTGGCTCGCACATGGATTGCGGTTTGGTATAATGTGATGGACCACCTGTGGATGGGAGAGGCTGAATACATCCATAGGTAATCCCTGCCTGTCGTAGAAGGCGACTTAAAGGGTCATGTGGCCATGGTCCCCTCTTTATTTTTTATTATTTATCCGAGGGTCAGATGTAGACCATTCCAAATTTTGATGTGCGTGCTGCCCGGAGATGGGCCCCTTATGTGTACGATTACGCCCTAAAGCCCGCAACTGTCCACCCAGGAACATTGCGTGGTGGGAGCGCCATGTACCTTGGCAGTAGTATCCGCCTGACAACACAGGTCCCCGCACAGCCGAATGCCAGAAGGACATATTATTATTAATTTCTTAAATGTTTTTTCTCTATATTTAGTGCTCTGTACACGCTATGGGGTACATGCTATTGCGGGTGACCGGAGGAAGGGAGTCTTAGTGCTCATTGCCTCAGTCATACCGTATTAGGCATCGTCCAATATCGGACCCCGGGCAGTACCTGCATTGACCAGGTGGGTATTGCCTTGGCTGCTTGGTTCGGCTACAGAGAACCCTGATCGGAGTGGGTGGCATTCGGGGAAGATGCTACCCGGCATGGCTTCCAAACGAAGTCGGCTCTCTCAAGGTGGTCCCCCACATAAGTCTTTAACTTTTGCTTCCCTGAGAGGTTCAACTCCCTGGGAACATGCGCAGCGTGAAGGAATCGGATCTAGCTTCCCTAGGTTTCTGATCGCTACCAGAACCCATGGGCACGATTTTAAGCTGGTGAAGTCCATACTTTTTAGTAGGCACATCGCAAGCGTCTATGGCGAACTGGAGGAACTTAAGAAAATGCGCAACGGTAGTTTGCTTCTAAAGACTCGTACAGCACTGCAAGCTGATCAGTTGCTTAAGTGCGAGCACTTTGGCGAAATCCCCGTCAAAGTGGAGGAGCATAAGTCCTTGAACCTGGTTCGCGGAGTCATCTTTCACCGCGACCTTATTTTGAACACTGACGACGAGTTGATGGAAGACATGAAGAACCGTGGCGTGACACACGTCCGGCGCATTACGCGCAAGGTTAACGGCGAAGACGTTGCCACTGGTGCCTTCATTGTCTCTTTCAAGTTGTCAGTGTTACCAGAGAAAGTCAAGGTAACAACTTATCGTTGCGATGTGAGGCCGTACATCCCGCCTCCTATGCGATGCTATCAATGCCAGCGATTCGGACATATGGTATCTCGCTGTTCGAATCAGGCTGTTTGTGGTACTACATGTGGACGAGTAGCTCACGGCGCGGAGGAGTGCACAACTCCATACAAGTGCACTAACTGCTCCGGTTTTCATTCTCCTCGGGATCGGAATTGTCCTACATACCTGAGTGAGAAGAAGATCCAGGAGATCAAGACCCTGGATGGTCTTTCCTACCAGGAAGCTCGCCGTAAGTTTCATTCTACGAATACACCTGCCCGTACACTCGACTATAGCTTGATAGCTCAGAGTCTTCCAGGTTCGTCATTTACGACCTCGACACCTGTCCAGACCGCTGCGCCCAAGGCGACTGTTGCTGCTCCCAGCAACGTTGCAAATAGTCAAAGCTCGAAGGGGGGACCACCCCACCTTCGACCAACCAGAAGTCTGTGCAGGCTGGCAGTTGCCAGCCGGCACAGCAAGGGGGGAAGGCTAAGTATCCCCCTCCCCCTAGGAGGTCGACGAAAGTCGTGCCCCAGCCGCGGGAGGCGGCATCGTCGACCAGGGCTGGGAAACCATCTCCCAGCCCGTCTAAACCTGAAAAAAGAAGGGGAAGAAGAGCGCCCGTTCTGAGCGCTCTCGGACTTCCCCTGCGAAGGAGAAGTCATGCCCCCCATCTGGGGGGTATGAGTCTGCGCCAGGAGGCACTCCTGCTCCCAAACCTGCGCGCTCTCCTCGTAGGGGACCCCCTCGCGCCCGAAAAGTGTCGAAGTTCTGGGCGGCACCCCTGCCATCTTTTGATGACGGGATGGATGTCGCGCTGTCCTCTACATCTACGCATGTAGAATTAGATAATGTTTGGGCTAACGAGCATTTTTTCGCTCATAACCTAACACGGACCCTTCGATTTATCGGAGGATCTACCCGTCCGTTCTTGGCCGCTATCCAGGTTTACACGGATGGTTCAAGGACAGATACGAAGGTGGGCTGTGCGTTCGTTGTCGGAAATGATCGGTTTCTTTTTGCTCTCCCGGAAACCTGTAGTGTGTACACAGCGGAGCTTTATGCTATCTGTGGTTCTCTGCGGTACGCACTGTACAATGAACGCTGACACTTTCTCGTGTGTACTGACTCCTTGAGCTCGCTCCAGTCTATTGATACCTGTTTCCCTCGGCACCCTCTGGTGCAGCGGATCCAGGACCTGCTGGCCGGGTGTTCGGATGCCGGCACCAGAATTACGTTTGTGTGGCTCCCCAGCCACATGGGCATAGAGGGAAACGAGTTAGCAGATCAGTCTGCCAAGGAGGCTTTTACACTGCCCCCGTTGCCTTTCAAGGTTCCAGCAAGTGATATTCGCTCTCAGATGAGACATCTGGTTATGTCTCATTGGGAGATGGAGTGGCAGGCCATCCCACTTCCCAATAAGCTGAGAGCGATAAAAGGTTCAACGAAGGTATGGAGGACTTCCCTTCGGGCTTCGCGGAGGGAAGCCGTGGTATTATGTCGCCTTCGGATCGGCCACGGTATCTTGACGCACTCCCATCTATTGAAAGGAGAACCCCCTCCGGTGTTTACCTGCGGCGACCATCTTACCGTGGTACACATCCTTACGGAGTGTGTGGACCTGGTCGATCTGCGCCGTAGTCTTAACCTTCCGAGTCCAATCTCCCTTATCTTGCGAGATGACGAGCAGTCAGCAGACCTCGTCATCCGCTTTATGAGGGATAGCGGTCTGTTTTATCGTGTGTGATGATGTCCTTTGTCCTAGTATTGTTTATGTCAGTTGCGCTTTTATCTCATTGACTTCATTTTAGTTTGTGTTGCGCATTTTAATGTGTTATTTTAACGTCTAACGTAAATTATGTGTTAATATCTGTATTTCTGGGCAATGCCTTATCCCTTCGTTTTCCTGTATTTTCTCTTATTTTAATAGAACATAAGGCATTGAGTATTAGATCCACTGACTGTTTTAATCTCACACTCATTTTTCTTCATCACCATTCTTTTTTAACTCTAGTCAGTGGATACTTTTTAAAATTTTAACTTCATATCTCATGTCATTCATTTCGTTCCATTAGGGGCCGATGACCTTCGATGTTAGGCCCCTTAAAACAACAAGCATCATCATCATCATCATCATCAGATGTGGGTTGGGTAGGGGGTATTGTGGTAGAGTTGGGATGTAAGGAAATGGAGGGTTGTTGTGATGTTGGTGATGGACGTGGCTAGGAGGCGGAGAAGATCTAGTATTGGGAGTGGTGGTAGGAGGAAGTTGGTTTGGTGAATGGATTGGTGTATGGCTTGCTGTGGTGGGGTAGGTGGGGGCGTCCGGTGGCGGCGTTGCGAAATATTAGTAGGGGAGCGTGTAGTTTGGGGTGGGGAGCGGGAGTGTGGTACTCTGGGATGCTGGCTATGAATTCGGACGCCGGTGGTTGAGCTGTTGTACTTCTTCTTCTGTGGGGAGTTGGATTCGTACCATGTAAGTCCGGCCGTTCCTGCTGTACATGCGGTATGCTTGGAGTACTGGGATGCCTGCTGATTGGAGTTCTTCCTGGATGTCGCTTGTTGTTATGGTTGGTTCGATTCCTCTTATGTCACAGCTCGGCACTGGCGCTGGTGGCTGCTGATGTTCTGGAGTTGCGGCGGTTATCTCTTCTTGTGGGGCTGGCTGCGCTGTGCTGGTTGCGTTTCCTTGGTTGGTAGGGGTTTGCTGATGGCTGAGTGGTGAGGGGCTTGGGGATCAGATGGGTATTGACATTATTGGGGAGGGGTGGTTTGTCGTGGTAGTGATGGTGGGAGTATGGGGGGGGGTGTAGGCCGAGGTAGTGATGGTGGTGGTAGTTGTAGTGGTTGATGTGGATGATAGGGAGGTGGGGGGCGGTGGGGGCTCGTGGGCTGTTTTAGGTTGATATTCATTGACGGTAGGGAGAGTGTAGGGATTATCAATCATTTGTTGGAGAATATAATCAGGGGTTGTTACCACTGTGTATCGTCTGTTGCCGATCTCTGCTCCACGGGCTTCCAGGGTCAGCTTGTATTCTCTGTCAGGTAGATATATCAGGAGCTGTGTTGAAGGCTGGGAGGTTGCTCGATCCATGAGACGGCGGACATCGTGGACTCGGTAGCCGGACTTGCGAAGTTTTGTCCGTATAGTGTGTTCTGCGACGGTGGTGTCCACACCTGATATGAGACAGGAATACATGGTGATTTAGGGAGATGACAGCCAACTAGGCGTCTGCCTATTTATGTTTTCTTGGGCCGACTGAGTTGCAATTAGAGGTGATGGCACCCCAGCCGAAAAAATACAGGTGTGTTTGGTTGATCCCGAGTTAGGTCCAAGTTTGGAGAGGCGATCTACTTGTCTCATCCTCAACGACGGTGGCTTCGAGGATGCGGAGGTCGTCGCGAGTGGGTATGCAGATATGAACCAAGGAATTTTTAATGAAAGTTGCTGTACCCCCACCGTCCCGGTAGCCAGGGCGATCGTTACGGTAGAGGAAGTAATTTGGAAGGAAGATGCGGTTAGCAAGTTTAAGTTTGGTTTCCCCGATGGGGCCAGCCAGCGCCTCCAACCAGCGGGTACTGCCATCGCCAGCAAGCGAAAATCGCCAGGCAGAGCGACCTAGTGGGACCACGGGAACCACTACGCCTCGCTGAACCACAGGACTGGTAAGACCGGTAAGCTGCCTTGTTTATCTCTCTCCGTCCAGCGAGGGCCCCTACACCGTAAGCTGGCGCGGCTCCAAAGTGGAGCCTAAAAAAAGCGTTCGGACAGGTGGACGAAGCGGCCTCTCGAGGGGTCTCACCCCAGGACTGTTCATTGGTGTAGGGGCCTACGGAGGGCAGCTAGAGGTGTCTTCCGGTCCAACTGATTGCACCCAAGGACCCACAGGTGTGCCAACACCGCATAGCACTACCTACCAGTAGGCACTCGAGCTTATTAATAAGGAGTGCAGTAGTGCAATTGGCACTACTTACCAGCATCTTCAATGCAATGTTCAGACTCCAATATTACCCTGAACAATGGAAAAGGGCTAGGATCCTCGTATTTGGAAAACCAGGCAAAGACAAGTCAGACCCCAACAACTACAGGCCCATCAGCCTTCTGGACGCCCTCAGTAAAGTATTCGAGAAAATACTACTGAAAAGTTTAATAGGGCATTTCAAGGAAAAAGGTATAATTCGCAACGAGCAGTTTGGCTTTAGGAACGGACATTCTGCCCCACAACTGCCCACTCGATTCATAAAACAAGCCACCATAGGTCTCAACAAACGAAGAGACACAGGAACGGTTTTCCTTGATATCCAGAAAGCATTTGACAAAGTCTGGCACGTAGGCCTACTAGCGAAACTAATTGACCACGAATTCCACCCAGGCTATATGAGACTTATAAAATCTTATCTGGAGGGCTGAGTGTTCAAAGCAGACGTACACAACACACTATCCAGTACACGTAGGATTAGAGCGGGTGTCCACGAACCTGCTACGCAGGCGTAGCAGGGAGAGAGGTGATACTTCCACGTGGCGCGTCCCAGGTGGCGGATAGTGGGGTCCAAACCGGCTTGCCGGCGGACTTGAGGGAAATAAAATACCTCTCGCGGACCAAAAACACACCTCCTGTGGGTGGAGGAGGCTGACGAATAATACACCCACGGTATCCCCTGCTTGTCGTGAGAGGCGACTAAAAGGGGCGACCAAGGAATGATTGTATTAGAACCATGGAACTACTTTTGATTAGTACCATCACGCGCAGAACACCATCGGTCCCTTTTACTTGTGAATAGTACCACTCTGTTAGGTACTCCATAGTTTTGTGATTCGTAGCACTCGAGTGGGTTTCCAGTACAAGTGAGTCATGCTCATGTGTGCAACACCACAGATCTGGGCCACGAACCTACTACGATGGCGTAGCAGGGGGAGAGGTGATACTCCCACGTGGCGCGTCCCAGGTGGCGGATAGGGGGGTCCTAACCGGCTTGCCGGCGGACTTGAGGGAAATAAAATACCTCTCGCGGACCAAACACACTACCCCCTGCGGGTGGGGGACACACATGCAGAATACACCCGCGGTATCCTCTGCCTGTCGTAAGAGGCGACAAAAAGGGGCGACCCTGGCGCGGACATGGATTGCGGTTGGTATAATGTGATGGACCTCCTGTGGAAGGGAGAGGCTGAATACATCCGTAGGTAATCCCTGCCTGTCGTAGAAGGCGACTTAAAGGGTCATGTGGCCATGGTCCCCTCTTTATTTTTTATTATTTTTCTGAGGGTCAGATGTAGACCATTCAAAATTTGATGTCCGTGCTGCCCGGCGATGGAGCTCCTATGTGTGCGACTACGCTCGAAAGCCCGTGCCAGCAACCACCCAGGACGCGGCGGGTGGGAGTGTCATGTACCCGGGCAGTGGTATCCGCCTGACAACGCAGGTCCCCGCACAGCCGAATGCCAGAAGGACATATTATTATTAATTATTTTTATTTATTTTCTATATTGTTAGTGCTCTGTACACGCTATGGGGTACATGCTATTGCGGGTGACCGGAGGAAGGGAGTCCTAGTGCTCATTGCCTCAGTCATCCCGTATTAGGCATCGTTCAACATCGGACCCCGGGCAATACCTGCTACGACCAGGTGGGTATTGCCTTGGCTGCTTGGTTCGGCTACAGAGACCCCTGATCGGAGTGGGTGGCATTCGGGGAGGATGCTATCGGGCATGGCTTCCAAACGAAGTCGGCTCTCAAAAGGTGGTCGCCCACCTAAGTCTTTAACTTTTGCTTCCCTGAGAGGTTCAACTCCCTGGGAACATGCGCAGCGTGAAGGAATGGGATCCAGCTTCCCCAGGTTTCTGGTCGCTACCAGAACCGATGGGCACGATTTTAAGCTGGTGAAGTCGATCCTGTTTAGTAGACACATCGAAGGCGTCTATAGCGAACTGGAGGAACTTAAGAAAATGCGCAACGGTAGTTTGCTTCTAAAGACTCGTACAGCACTGCAAGCTGATCCGTTGCTTAAGTGCGAGCACTTTGGCGAAATCCCCGTCAAAGTGGAGGAGCATAAGTCCTTGAACCTGGTTCGCGGAGTCATCTTTCACCGCGACCTTATTTTGAACACTGACGACGAGTTGATGGAAGACATGAAGAACCGTGGCGTGACACACGTCCGGCGCATTACGCGCAAGGTCAACGGTGAAGACGTTGCCACTGGTGCCTTCATTGTCTCTTTCAAGTTGTCAGTGTTACCAGAGAAAGTGAAGATAACAACTTATCGTTGCGATGTGAGGCCGTACATCCCGCCTCCTATGCGATGCTATCAATGCCAGCGATTCGGACATATGGTATCTCGCTGTTCGAATCAGGCTGTATGTGGTATATGTGGACGAGTAGCTCACGGCGCGGAGGAGTGCACAACTCCATACAAGTGCACTAACTGCTCCGGTTTTCATTCTCCTCGGGATCGGAATTGTACGACATACCTGAGTGAGAAGAAGATCCAGGAGATCAAGACCCTGGATGGTCTTTCCTACCAGGAAGCGCGCCGTAAGTTACATTCTATGAATACACCTGCCCGTACACTCGACTATAGCTTGATAGCTCAGAGTCTTCCAGGTTCGTCATTTACGACCACGACACCTGTCCAGACCGCTGCGCCCAAGGCGACTGTTGCTGCTCCCAGCAACGTCGCAAATAGTCAAAGCTCGAAGGGGGGGACCACCCCACCTTCGACCAACCAGAAGTCTGTGCCGGCTGGGAACTGCCAGCCGGCACAGCAAGGGGGGAAGGCTAAGTATCCCCCCCCCTAGGAGGTCGACGAAAGTCGTGCCCCAGCCGGCGGAGGCGGCTTCGTTGACCAGGGCTGGGAAACCATCTCCCAGCCCGTCTAAACTTGAAAAAAGAAGGGGAAGTAGAGCGCCCGCCGTTCTGAGTGCTCTCGGACTTCCCCTGCGAAGGAGAAATCATGCCCCCCATCTGAGGCACTCCTGCTCCCAAACCTGCGCGCTCTCCTCGTAAGGGACCCCCTCGCGCCCGAAAAGCGTCTAAGTTCTGGGTGGCACCCCTGCCATCTTTTGATGACGGGATGGATGTCGCGCTGTCCTCTACATCTACGGATGTAGAATTAGAAAGTGTTTAGGCTAACGAGCATTTTTTTGCTCATAACCTAACACTCCTTTTTAGTCCACACTATGGCACTGTTACAGTGGAATTGTAATGGTTATGACAGGCATCTTGCTGAGTTACGTCCGCTCATTAAAGTACGCAGCGAGTATAGTCTGTATTCAGGAGACCAACTTCAGACCTGGTCATCATACGGTCTTGAGAAATTTCAGACTATACTCGAGAGAACGGTACTATGCTCACCGGGCGTCCGGTGGTGTTGGCATTTTTGTACGTTCTGATACCTACAGTGAAGAGGTTCCATTAAGAAATCCCCTCGAGGCTGTAGCTGTTCGCGTTCCGCTGCCTGTCATAACGACAGTGTGTAATGTTTATTTTCCACCAGGTCACGCTCTTAACATAACTGATGTCACTGACCTTGTAGATGAGCTTCAACCTCCCTTCCTCTTGTTAGGCGATTTTAACGCCCATCACACCATCTGGGGCTCTGAGACGCCTTGCCCCAGGGGGATAGAGCTTGAAACATTAGTAACAGAGCTGGATTTATGTATTTTGAACACGGGGGAACCAACTCACTTTAGTGTGCGTTACGGCACATATTCTCGCATAGACGTAAGTCTATGCAGCCGAACGTTGGTTCCACTGTTTCGGTGGCATACACACGATGATCTCTGTGACAGTCACCATCTTCCCATCATTCGTACTTTGATGAACCAAAAATCCGTCGAGGCTCCCCCTCGATGGATTTTGAAACATGCTGATTGGCCAAAGTACTCATCGTTAGCTGCCTTTAACGATGATATCAGGCAGACGGTCGGCGAGGAAATAACTTATATCATCCGAGTTATTCTTGCTGCTGCTGCGGAGTACATTCGGTTCTACTCGGGGACTCCTCGCCGTAAGCTCGTTCCTTGGTGGAAGGAAGAAATAGCAGCAGCTATCAAAGAACGCCGTCGCGCTCACAAACGTTACCGTCGACAGCCTACTGCGGCCAACTTGATAACATTCAAGAAACTCCGCGCTAAGGCGCGAGTTCTTATTTGTCAAAGTAAGAAGGCTTCATGGGAGAGATATGTGTCGTCTATGACGTCACATACTCCATCATCTCAAGTGTGGACTAAGCTTCGACGTATTTCGGATATCCATGAATCATCTTCTGTACCGGGAATTTCCATTGCAGGCAATATTGTCACTGAATCCCTCCTGATTGCTGACCATCTAGCCAGTCATTTCGCGGATGTATCTGGCTCCGGGAATTACCATCCTGATTTCCTCGCTGTGAAGCGAGCGGCAGAACGTCATCACCTTAGTTTTGCCGCTCAAGCTTCAGAGGACTACAACGTGCCCTTTACGGAGTGGGAACTCCGCAGCGCCCTAGCGCTTTGCAAGGACACGTCTCCTGGACCGGACAACATCCACAACCAGATGTTGAAACATCTTAGTGATGATAGTCTATCTCCTTCGTGTGTTCAACCGTATCTGGATGGAGGGTGATTTTCCGTCTCAGTGGCGAGAGGGTATAGTCATTCCTGTCCTCAAGCCTGACAAAGATCCTAAGTATGCAGGTAGTTACAGGCCGATTTGTCTTACCAACTGCCTGTGTAAGCTATTTGAGAGGATTGTAAATCTCCGACTCGTGTGGTGTCCGGAGAAACAAGGACTCTTATCCGAATACCAGTGTGGTTTTTTGAGCCGCTCGATCCACCACTGACCACTTGGTCCGCCTGGAGAGCTCTATCCAGGATGCGTTTCTTCGTAAACAGCACTTGGTAGCTGTTTTTTTTATTTAGAGAAGGCCTATGACACCACCTGGCGATATGGTATCCTTTCAGTCCTGCATCAATGGAGATTCCGAGGTAACTTGCCGGTATTTATTGCGAATTTTTTGTCCCTCCGTCTATTCCGTGTCCGAGTTGGGAGGACATATTCGCAATATCACGTTCAGGAAAATGGAGTCCCACAGGGATCGGTCCTTATTGTCACTCTGTTCGCGATTGCCATAAACGGTATTGTTGCTGGTGCTGGTCCAGCTGTAATACCGTCGCTATATGTGGACGATTTTGCTCTGCACTATAGCTCGTCCAGTATGGCAGTCGCAGAGCGACAATTACAGCAAGCTATTAGGAGGGTGGAGAAGTGGACCTTAGAACATGGCTTTCGGTTATCCGCCGAAAAGACCTCCGTTGTCCACTTTTGTCGTCAACGTACTCTTCACCCTCATCCTGAGCTTTATCTAGCAAAAGTCGTTCTTCCAGTTGTTGACACCTACCGATTTCATTGGCTCCTTTTTGACAGTAAATTATCGTGGGAGCCACACGTGCGGGAGCTAAAAGTGCAATGCACCAAGAGGCTTAACCTCTTGAAGTTTCTTAGCAGCACTAATTGGGGAGCTGACCGCGTGGTGCTCCTGTGATTCTATCGGGCACACATTTTATCCCGGTTAGACTACGGCAGTCCAGCATACGGCTCCGCAAGACCAAGCGTTCTTGCGAAGCTGAACAGTATCCACCACAGCGGGGTTAGGTTGGCGACGGGAGCTTTTCGTACTAGCCCCATGGCTAGGCTGCTCGCTGAGTGTGGTGTCCCGCCTTTACACCTGAGGCGCCAGCATATGCTTCTTTCGTATGCTGCAAATTTGCGACAGATGCCACTTCATCCGAGCTATCCCTGCGTGTTCAACAATGACAACCGTTTGTTTTACGCTGCTCATCCTCGTGCGACTCGGCCGGTTGGGATACGCTTGGATAGCAGTTATGATTTGTTTGACGTACCTTCGCTTCCTTGCCTTGTCAGACAACCAAGTGGGGTACCTCTGTGAGTTGTACGACGACCTGAAATCATCCTGGATTTGCACACTGGCCCGAAAGGAGACACGGACCCTTCGATTTATCGGAGGCTCTACCTGTCCGTTGTTGGCCGCTATCCAGGTTCAGTCGTCGTTTACACGGACGGTTCAAGGACAGATACGAAGGTGGGCTGTGCGTTCGTTGTCGGAAATGATCGGTTTCTTTTTGCTCTCCCGGAAACCTGTAGTGTGTACACAGCGGAGCTTTATGCCATCTGTGGAGCTCTGCGGTACGCACTGTACAATGAACGCCGACAATTTCTCGTGTGTACTGACTCCTTGAGCTCGCTCCAGTCTATTGATACCTGTTTCCCTTTGCACCCTCTGGTGCAGCGGATCCAGGACCTGCTGGCCGGGTGTTCGGATGCCGGCACCAGAATCACGTTTCTGTGGCTCCCAAGCCACATGGGCATAGAGGGAAATGAATTAGCAGATGAGCCTGCCAAGGAGGCAGTTACATTGCCCCCGTTGCCTTTCAAGGTTCCAGCCAGTGATATTCGCTCTCAGCTGAGACATCTGGTTATGTCTCGTTGCGAGATGGAGTGGCAGGCCATCCCACTTCCCAATAAGCTGAGAGCGATAAAAGGAACAATGAAGGTATGGAGGACTTCCCTTCGGGCTTCGCGGAGGGAAGCCGTGGTATTATGTCGCCTTCGGATCGGCCACGGTATCTTGACGCACTCCCATCTACTGAAAGGAGAACCCCCTCCGGTGTGTACCTGCGGCGACCATCTTACCGTGGTACACATCCTTACGGAGTGTGTGGACCTGGTCGATCTGCGCCGTAGTCTTAACCTTCCGAGTACAATCTCCCTTATCTTGCGCGATGCCGAGCAGTCAACAGACCTCGTCATCCGCTTTATGAGGGATGGCGGTCTGTTTTATCGTGTGTGATGATGTCCTTTGTCCTAGTGTTGTTTATGACAGTTGCGCTTTTATCTCATTGACTTCATTTTAGCTTGTGTTGCGCATTTTAATGTGTTATTTTAACGTCTAACGTAAATTATGTGTTAATATCTGTTCTACTGGGCAATGCCTTATTCCTTCGATTTCCTGTACTTTCTCTTATTTTAATAGAACATAAGGCATTGCGTATTAGATCCACTGACTGTTTTAATCTCACCCTCATTTTTCTTCATCACCATTCTTTTTTAACTCTAGTCAGTGGATACTTTTTAAAATTTTAACTTCATGTCTCATGTCATTCATTTCGTTCCATTAGGGGCCGATGACCTTCGCTGTTAGGCCCCTTAAAACAACAAGCATCATCATCATCACACTCGACTATAGCTTGATAGCTCAGAGTCTTCCAGGTTCGTCATTTTCAACCTCGACACCTGTCCAGAACGCTGCGCCCCAGGCTGCTGTTGCTGCTCCCAGCAACGTCGCAAATAGTCAAAGCTCGAAGGGGGTGACCACCCCACATTCGACCAACCAGAAGTCTGTGCAGGCTGGCAGTTCCCAGCCGGCACAGCAAGGGGGGAAGACTAAGTCTCCCCCCCCCCCCCCCTAGGAGGTCGACGAAAGTCGTGCCCCAGCCGGCGGAGGCGGCATCGTCGACCAGGGTTGGGAAACCATCTCCCAGCTCGTCTAAACTAGAAAAAAGAAGGGGAAGAAGGGCGCCCGTGCTGAGCGCTCTCGGACTTCCCCTGCGAAGGAGAAGTCATGCCCCCATCTGGGGGGTATGAGTCTGCGCCGGGAGGCACTCCTGCTCCCAAACCTGCGCGCTCTCCTCGTAGGGGACCCACTCGCGCCCGAAAAGCGTCGAAGTCCTGGGCGGCACCCCTGCCATCTTTTGATGACGGGATGGATGTCGCGCTGTCCTCTACATCTACGGATGTAGAACTAGATAGTGTTTAGGGTTACGAGCATTTTGTCGCTCATAACCTAACACTCCTTTTATAGTCCACACTATGGCATTGTTAAGTGGAATTGTAACGGTTATGACAGGCATCTTGCTGAGTTACGTCAGCTCATTAGCGAGTACGCAGCGAGTATAGTGTGTATTCAGGAGACCAACTTCAGACCTGGCATCATACGGTCTTGAGAAATCTCAGACTATTCGAGGCTGTAGCTGTTCGCGTTCCGCTGCCTGTCTTAACAACAGTGTGTAATGTTTCTCTTCCACCAGGTCACGCTCTTAACATAACTGATGTCACTGATCTTATAGATCAGCTTCGAACACCCTTCCTCTTATTGGGAGTTTTTAACGCCCATCACCCCATATGGGGCTCTGAGACGCCTTGCCCAGGTGGAGAGAGCTGGAAACATTAGTAACAGAGCTGGATTTATGTATTTTGAACACGGGGGAACCAACTCACTTTAGTGTGCGTTACGGCACATATTCTCGCATAGACGTAAGTCTATGCAGCCGAACGTTGGTTCCACTGTTTCGGTGGCATACACACGATGATCTCTGTGACAGTCACCATTTTCCCATCATTCGTACTTTGATGAACCAAAAATCCGTCGAGGCTCCCCCTCGATGGATTTTGAAACATGCTGATTGGCCAAAGTACACATCGTTAGCTGCCTTTAACGATGATATCAGGCGGACCGTCGGAAGGGAAATAACATACATCACACGAGTTATTCTTGCTGCTGCTGAGGAGTCCATTCCGTTCTACTCGGGGACTCCTCGCCGAAAGCTCGTTCCTTGGTGGAACGAAAAAATAGCAGCAGCTATCAAAGAACGCCGTCGCGCTCACAAACGTTACCGTAGACAGCCTATTGCGGCCAACTTGGTAACATTCAAGAAACTCCGCTAAGGCGCGAGTTCTCATTCGTCAAAGTAAGAAGGCTTCATGGGAGCCACGAACCTGCTACGCAGGCGTAGCAGGGGGAGAGGTGATACTCCCACGTGGCGCGTCCCAGGTGGCGGATAGGGGGGTCCTAACCGGCTTGCCGGCGGACTTGAGGGAAATAAAATACCTCTCGCGGACCAAACACACTACCCACTGCGGGTGGGGGACGCACATGTAGAATACACCCGCGGTATCCCCTGCCTGTTGTAAGAGGCGACTAAAAGGGGCGACCATGGGCTGACTGAATTAGAACCATGAAACTAATTTTGAATCGTATCATCACGCGGGGAACACCATAGGTTGCCTGTACTTGCGAGTAGTACCATTAAATTCGGCACGAAATAGGTTTGTGATTAGTAGCAGTAAAAGCCTGGCCTGGTGGATTCCGGTACCCGTGCGTCGTACCCATGTGAAAAACACCGCGGGTCTGGGCGTAGCCTGTGAGTTGTACCACTATATGAGCAGCACCGTGGGTCTGCGTTGCCTGTGATTAGTACCCACTATGTGAGGAACACCACGGGAATACCGGCGCCCGTGTTTAGTACACCTAGGTGGGGAACCTTCTCGGTTTGCGTTAACTCTGAGTTGGACCATTGTGTGAGACACACCATAGGTCTGCGTTACTTGTACGTATTGCAATACTTGTGAGTAGTACCATCTTTTGTGGAACACCGTGAGTCTTCGCTACTTCTGATTAATACCCCAACATGACACATACCATGGTTCTATTTTACTCGCGACATGTACCATTCTGTGGGGCCTTAGACGTGGATGTTGCACCCCCTTTAGACACCAAGCATCATTGTGCTTTATAAGTGGTTCCTTGGTCGGTAATAATGTTATTTTCGATCTGTATTGAGTCCGATCCACTGGTTTTTGTTTGTTTGTTTTGTGTTTTGTTGAGTTTCTGTCCATCCATTCATTCTTGATGCCATATTTTATTTTTATTTTGGTCAGTGGATGCCTTTGCAATTTTTGTTCTTTTATTTCGTACCATTAGGGGCCGATGACCTTATATGTTAGGCCCCTTAAGACAACAATCATCATTATCATCATCATCATCGCTTCATGGGAGAGATATGTGTCGTCTATGACGTCACATACTCCATCATCTCAAGTGTGGACTAAGCTTCGACGTATTTCGGGTATCCAAGGATCGTCTTCTGTACCGGGAATTTCCATTGCAGGCAATATTGCCACTGAACCCCACCTGATTGCTGACCATCTAGCTAGTCATTTCGCGGATGTATCTGGCTCCGGGAATTACCATCCTGATTTCCTCGCTATGAAGCGGGAGGCAGAACGTCATCACCTTAGTTTTGCCTCTCAAGCTTCAGAGGACTACAACGTGCCCTTTACGGAGTGGGAACTCCGCAGCGCCCTAGCGCTTTGCAAGAACACGTCTCCTGAACCGGACAACATCCATAACCAGATGTTGAAACACCTTAGTGATGATAGTCTACTCTATCTCCTTCGTGTGTTCAACCGTATCTGGATGGAGGGTGATTTTCCGTCTCAGTGGCGAGAGGGCATAGTCATTCCTGTCCTCAAGCCTGACAAATATCATAAGTATGCAGGAAGTTACAGGCCGATTTGTCTTACCAACTGCCTGTGTAAGCTATTTGAGAGGGTGGTAAATCGCCGACTCGTGTGGTGTCTGGAGAAACAAGGTCTCTTGTCCGAATACCAGTGTGGTTTTCGAGCCACTCGATCCACCACTGACCACTTGGCCCGCTTGGAGAGCTCTATCCACGATTCGTTTCTCCGTAAACAGCACTTGGTAGCTGTTTTCTTTGACTTGGGGAAGGCCTACGACACCACATGGCGATATGATATCCTTTCAGTCCTGCATCAATGGAGATTCCGAGGTAACTTGCCGGTATTTATTGCGAATTTTTGTCCCTCCGTCTATTCCGTGTCCGAGTAGGGAGGACATATTCGCAATATCACGTTCAAGAAAATGGAGTCCCACAGAGAACGGTCCTTAGTGTCACTCTGTTCGCGATTGCCATAAACGGTATTGTCGTTGCTGCTGGTCCGGCAGTAATACCGTCGCTATATGTGGACGATTTTGCTCTGCACTATAGGTCGTGGAGTATGGCAGTCGCAGAGCGACAATTTCAGCAAGCAATTAGGAGGGTGGACAAGTGGACCTTAACAACATGGCTTTCGGTTTTCTGCCGCAAAGACCTCTGGTGTCCACTTTTGTCGTCACCGTACTCTTCACCCACATCCTGAGCTTTATTTAGGAAATGTCGTTCTTCCAGTTGTTGACACTTACCGATTCCTTGGGCTCCTTTTTGACAGTAAATTATCGTGGGAGCTAAAAGTGCAATGCACCAAGAGGCTTAACCTCTTGAAGTTTCTTAGCAGCACTAATTGGTTGGCTGACCGCGTGGTGCTCCTCCGATTTTACCGGGCACACATTTAATCCCGGTTAGAATACGGCAGTGCAGCATATGGCTCAGCAAGGCCAAGTGTGCTTGGGACGCTGAACAGTATCCACCACAGCGGGGTTAGGTTGGCGACGGGAGCTTTCCGTACAAGCCCCATTGCCAGCCTGCTCGCTGAGTCTGGTGTGCCGCCTTTACATCTGAGGCGCCAGCATATGCTTCTTTCGTATGCTGCAAATTTGCGACAGATGCCACTTCATCCAAGCTATCCTTGCGTGTTCAACAATGGCAACCGTTTGCTGTACGCTGCTTGTCCTCGAGCAACGCGGCCGGTTGGAATACGCTTGGATAGCAGTTACCGATTGTTCGACGTATCTTCGGTTCCTTGCCTTGTCAGACAACCAAGTGGGGTACCTCCGTGGGTAGTACGCCGACCTGAAATAATCCTGGATCTGCACACTGGCCCGAAAGAAAACGCGGACCCTTCGATTTATCGGGGGCTCTTCCTGTCCGTTGTTGGCCGCTATCCAGGTTCAGTCGTCGTCTATACGGATGTTTCGAGGACAGACACGATGGTGGGCTGTGCGTTCGTTGTCGACAATGATAGGTTCTTTTTGCTCTCCCGGAAACCTGTAGTGTGTACACAGCAGAGCTCGATGCTATCCGCGAAGCTCTGCGGTACTCACTGTACAATGAGCGCCGACACTTTTTCGTGTGTACTGAGTCCTTGAGTTCGCTCCAGTCTATTGATACTTGTTTCCTTCGGCACCCTCTGGTGCAGCGGATCCAGGACCTGCTGGGCGGGTGTTCGGATGCCGGCACCAGAATCACGTTTCTGTGGCTCCCCAGCCACATGGGCATAGAGGGAAACGAGTTAGCAGATCAGGCTGCCAAGGAGGCAGTTACACTGCCCCCGTTGCCTTTCAAGGTTCCAGCCAGTGATATTCGCTCTCAGCTGAGACATCTGGTTATGTCATATTGGGAGATGGAGTGGCAGGCCATTCCACTTCCCAATAAGCTGAGAGCGATAAAAGGAACAACGAAGGTTTGGAGGACTTCCCTTCGGGCTTCGCGGAGGGAGGCCGTGGTATTATGTCGTCTTCGGATCGGCCATGGTATCCTGACTCACTCGCATCTTTTGAAAGGGGAACCGCCTCCGATGTGTACCTGCGGCGAACACCTTACCGTGGTACACATCCTTACGAAGTGTGTGGACCTGGTCGATCTGCGCCGTAGTCTTAACCTTCCGAGTACAATCTCCCTTATCTTGCGAGATGAGGAGCAATCAGCAGACCTCGTCATCCGCTTTATGAGGGATGGTAGTCTGTTTCATCGTGTGTGATGATGTCCTTTGTCCTAGTGTTTTTTGTGTCAATAGCTCTTTTATCCCATTGACTTCATTTATCCCATTGACTTCATTTTAGTGTGTGTTTCGCATTTTAATGTGTTCTTTGAATGTCTAATGTTACCGGTAAGTACGTATATATATATATCTCCTAGCAAGCAATGCCTTATTCCTTTGTCTCCTGTATTTTTGCTTATTTTATTACAAAATAAGGCATTGCGAATCAGATCCACTGATTGTTTTAATCTCATGCTCATTTTCCATTCCCATTTTGTAAACTCTAGTCAGTGGATACGTTTCAAAATTTTAACTGTCATGTATCTTGTCGTCCATCTCGTTCCATTAGGGGCCGATGACCTTCGCTGTTAGGCCCCTTAAAACAACAAGCATCATCATCATCATCGTCATCATCAAGCTCATACACGAGCCGGGAAGGAGAATATTTGGAGAGGCACAGAGCCCGTTTCAAGTAGATTGCCTTCAACTTCTCGATTTTATCTAACTGTTTCATACTCAAATATTCCCAAATGTTTTCCAAGCCATATGTTGCTATAGGGCTGATTTTTAGATGAAAGTTTTATGGCCGTTTCTAAGGACATGTTTCTCAGATGCTTAATGTCAGATATTGCTTTCATAGATGCATTTAGACGGTCCATGAGATGGAGGGTGAAAACATTACCTTGGGTTTGAAAAATTACGCCCTAGTATTTAAAATGCTTTACGGACTTAAGTTCTTGGTCTTCATAATAGAAGATTCCATGAGGCCCCCCTCTTCTAAACGTCATGGAAACTGTTTTTTCCACATTCAGTTTGAGCTTTTTTTTATTTATCCAGCCTACTATTTGGTTGAATGATTCCTGGAGTTCCTTTGTATGATATTTAAGCTTAACTCTTCTATGAAGTTTAGTTCCTGAGAAAGATGTACCAGAACTTTAAAAATACAAAATCTCAGAAAACAGGTTTCGAAGTTCAACAGTCTGTTACTCACTTTAGAACATCGCTGCACCATATCCAAGTCATCTGCATTTTCTTTATCCTGCATGGCCCTTTTAGCATTCCTTGAGTGCATTCTTGCCTTCCTAGCTATCGTAGTCACTTCATAATCTGCTTTCTTGACATGTACAACATCCAATTCGGAAGGTGCCTTCACCATTTTTTCCCAAGGTTCTATGCCTAACTTTTGAAGCAGCCTAACTTTGCCAACATTGGCATCATTAAATGAAAGAACTAGTTCATAAACACCCAAAATCAATGTATCCTTAACTACAGATACTGATTTAGCAATTCTAGACCATATTACACTATTAAGTGATTCATTTGGGTTCTGTGTTTTTACCATGCAAACATTTACGCAACAGGTTTTGATCAGTCAAACTTCTAAAACCTGGCTTTATTACATTGCACTCTTCAACAGGCAATGAGTGACTATTACTATACTGTTCACCAGCTGCAAGATCACGGTTGTATTTGCACCATGAAGTTGGTCCTTTTGTGCACAAGGCATGACAAGACTTCTTGTCAGTTGATAGTATATGAAAATAAATTGCCCAGATATTCTGCTTCATTTTCATCTCACTGTCACAGTTCCTTCTAAATGCCATACCATAATAGTTCTGCAAACTGTCTATCTCCTTGTCAGTGAGTCCATCTTTCCCAGATAGTGGTTTTCCATCTGGTAATTTTATATCTTTCCACAACTTGCGCAGGCGGGTTCCCATTCTCTTCTGGACATATCCAGCTTTTCCACACTGGCATCTCCATATGGCTCTGCTTCTACCACACTCTTGAAGCTATTGCTATCTCCATCCCGTAAATATTTTATACATACCTTACCCAAAACATATCAACTGACCTGGAAAAAAAAAATTACTGCACCTGCAGCTTCCATGTTCCCACTGGACCCTTCAAATTTTACACTACATTCCGAACTTATGACAGCATTTACTCAATACCTCTACATCTAGAATTTTGCCATTATCCATGCTTGTTACAGATACTACGCCATTCAGACCAGTATGCCCTCTACGCTGCTACGTCCCGTCAACGGCCACAGCAAGATCTGTAGAATTATCATTAATTTCAATTGCATCACTGACAGCAGTCTTCATAGAGGCAATAGCACAATGCTTAGCAGCTTCACATAATGTACTTGTATACTTCTGGAATCTTGCTGGCCCACTTGGGAGATTCATGACTGCACATAGTGTTTTACCACCTAATTCACCTTTACCTATACTACGCAATCCATACACAAACCTAATTAGTTTCATACCCACTGTCAGCCTTCCTACTGGTACGAAATGAATACTGAGCTTTACATTTTCTGCATTTCAGAAATAGTTTACTAGCAAGTCCATAATTTGCAGTGGTATCTTCACAACAAAATGAACTGTCACTAACATGGCATACTTTACAAACTGCAAATTAAGATACGGCAGATGACATCAGTTCCGTATCTATGACAACATTGCCGATTGTCTGTTCTTCATTATTAGATTGAGTACTTAGAAAAGATCCTACACTTGAATCAGTATTCAGCTTTCTTCTGGAAGGTGGTGGTGGTGGTGATTATTGTTTTAAGAAGAAATACAACTAGGCAATCATCCTCTATATAACACTAGCCAGAGAGAAAAAATGCAAGGGGTCCGACACTTCGAAAAATGAAGACATTGGCCAAAGGAAGACAAGGGCCACGAAGGGCGTGAAAATGAAAGACTCCCTAGCCCTCGGGAACCTAATAGCGCCGGGGTCGGAAAAGAACAAGAGTTGACCAAGGGAAGTCAGATAGGATAGATAAAAGTGAGGAGCCTGGCACAAGTAAGTGGACTCAGCTGAGGCCCCGTAGTCGCCAACCCACGCTCCAAAGTTCAGAACCCCTTAGTCCCCTTTTAGTCGCTTCTTACGACAGGCAGGGGATACCGTGGGTGTTATTCTACCGCCCCCACCCACAGGGGGTTTTCTTCTGGAAGCACTGGCACTAATATTTTCACTGACAGAATTATCACTCACAATCACTGATGAACTTCAAGCACATGTTGAATCTAACCTAGAACAGCCTGCAGCACTCCCAAGGACCAAATCCCTGTTATTAGTGTTACGGTGATACCCGTGGAGCAGAAAGAGGTTAAGGAAGGTGCTGGGGTGAATGGGTCTATCTACAATAACAAAATTAATTTGAAACTTGAACTGAAGGTTATATTTTTTCAGAAAACAACAACTTAACAATTTTCACTTAGTGAACATAACAACATATCAGGTACAAAAAGCAGTCTTGAAACAAGACTAGGAAAGTCCAAGATAGTGATTTTTACGAATTCTGGGCTTCAAGCCCCTAGTTTCACAATGTAACGAATGGAAGTGGTATAGTTTACTTAGGGGCAGAAATCCTCTAATCAAGAGCACATGCTCACTAAATAAAAATATCTAGCCTCCCGGAGGCACACTTTCGAGTTTCAAAACTTTTAAAAAGAGCTAACAGGCTCTCAGTTTTCCAAGCATACTCAAGGCAACATCAACTTGCAATCACTGGCATCTCAGGGCACAACTTACAAATTAAAATACTTTTATACATGGGTATTTAAAACCCTACCTACGGGGCCTTCATGGAAAAAGAACAGGTTAAATAACTGCCCCAAACACAAAAGGAATGAAGGCGTACACTGCGTTCCAAGATAGTGAAAACTTAAAAACCTACAGGGCTCTAGGCCGATGAAACAGGGGCTAATCCCAAACTACTGAGGTGGCTCGCATGAAAATTACTTTAACACATTACAGAAGGAAAACAGTTACAAAACGTAGTCACCTCAAAACCAAGATGAAGGGGAGCTCGAGACGGTAACTCACTCTCTATCCCCGATTTACAATTAAAGATTTTACGGAGTTTTTACATTAGCCGAAAGAAAGTTACATTTTAGAATAAATATGGTTAAAAAATTAAAAAATCGGACCTTTCCCTCGGATTAAACTGCGGAGGTAGCAAGAAAGTATGTGGCCATTCATTACCTTTTAGATGTTCTGCTGACCGAAGGAAGAGGCCGCCCGCCTTCTGTTTAAACTAGTGATGGGCAACGCTCTCGCTCGAGACTCTCGAGACTGCCGTCGCAGATCTCGAGACTCTTGCGAGAATCTCGAGACCGATCCTCCTGTAGTGCAAGCTGTGCGACGTACCAGTAACTACGACTGTAAACTTGATGGTATATCATTGGCAGTTATTGCGTGAAATAATGTTCTCATGTGAAAACGTGTGAGCCAATACATTTTGTCAAAAGCCCGGAAAAGTACTGCATGTTAAACTATGAACCCCTTAATACCATTAACGAAAGTAAAAACAGAACCTGAACAGAATGTCAGTATCTTAAACTGTTCACGACTTATTTGTGGTGGACATCTTAGCTGAATAACCATGCATAATTTGTGAATAAATGTAGATAGGATGTACACCTACTTGGATACTAGGGGCGTGCATTATTCGAACCCGAGACAGGGAAGATATGCTTTGTTACATATGCAACCCCATGGCAGATGTGTGGAACGTGTAATCTAAATGCCCGACTTTGCTTCAATTCTTTCAGCAGGGGTGATGGACAACGCTCTCGAGACCGATTCTCGTGTGCTGCGAGCTGTGTGACGTCCGAGTAACTACGAGTGTAAGCTTGATAGTTATCATCAGCAGCTCTCATATGGAAATGTGTGTAACGATAAATTTTGTCAAAAGCCTAGGAAAGCACTGCATGTTGAACTATGAGCTCCTTAATACCATTGACGAAAGTGAATCTTAAACTCTTCACGAGTTATGTCAGGTGGACTTCTTAGCTGAATAACCCGTATAATTTGTTAATAACTGTTATTAGGATGTAAACCTACCTGGATTCCTCACAGTCGTTGTCGGCAGGGTAGCTTTTTGTGATTCAGACCGGGCCGGAGGTGTTCTGTGACTGTTCTTCTTCATTGATATTATGCGTTTGTAAGTGCCGGGTCATCCCAAAAGTATTTCTGCCGATGTATTTTACTTCTTTTGAATAAGCAACACAGTGGGCTGTGCTATGTGACATATCTTCAGAATAACCGACATCCACGACTTACGCTGCGTTTCGGACATCGTCTTCAAGTTGTCAAGTACAACTAGACATAATTTCACATTGCACCGTCGTATATCTAAGTACCTAATTATGACGCGAATACTCTATAACATTGTAATGAATTATTTCCTTCGTCACCAAAATATCGATAAACACAAGCAGTAAGTAAACTCGTGTCCTCATCCCGAGGTGGTGCAACTTTTTTAGGCACACCCCCATTGGAGGTGAGCTGCATGTACCATTTCAACCACATACCAGCCCTCCTGCCATTCTTAAATTTCTGGCGGTACCGGGAATCGAACCCGGGCCTCCATGGACGGCAGCTAATAACACTAACCGTTACGCTACAGAGGCGGACAAGACAAGCAGTGATCATATCTTATTGAATACGTGGTCTGATAACGATGTACACCTACCTGTCGTAAGAATTTTAGCAAACTGAAGCATTTTAGATTACACATTCCACTCATGCGTAATGGTGGTTCATATGCAGCAAGGCGCATCGTGCCTCGTCTCGAGTTCGAAAAATGCACGCTTCTAGTATCCAGGTACGTGTACCTACAGTAGCCGTCAGGTTCTGTACTTAAACAACTCATTCGCGTACCTACCAGTGCATACAACGCCAGAACACGTATCCTTTATAATTATGTTATACTGCGTCAAAAACATATCTGTAGAAATGAACGCCCTAGTCGCTTGTTGACACGCTTTTACGAAATTGAGAAGGCCCGTGGTTGGCTATTCGCATACTCGGCACCAACAACATTCGGGTCCGACTACCTGTAGGCCTACGACACGCTGCTCGCCACACAATGCGGGGCAACGCTCTCGACATCTCTGGATATTTCTCGCGAGAAATAGTCCCTGCGCTAGTCTAGAGAAATCCCGAGAAATCTCGAGACTTCTTCTCAGACCACGAACCTACTACGATGGCGTAGCAGGGGGAGAGGTGATACTCCCACGTGGCGCGTCCCAGGTGGCGGATAGGGGGGTCCTAACCGGCTTGCCGGCGGACTTGAGGGAAATAAAATACCTCTCGCGGACCAAACACACTACCCCCTGCGGGTGGGGGACGCACATGTAGAATACACCCGCGGTATCCCCTGCCTGTCGTAAGAGGCGACGAAAAGGGGCGACCTTGGCGCGGACATGGATTGCGGTTTGGTATAATGTGTTGGACCTCCTGTGGATGGGAGAGGCTGAATACATCCATAGGTAATCCCTGCCTGTCGTAGAAGGCGACTTAAAGGGTTATGTGGCCATGGTCCCCTCTTTATTTTTTATTATTTTTCCGAGGGTCAGATGTAGACCATTCAAAATTTTGATGTGCGTGCTGCCCGGAGATGGGCCTCTTACGTGTGCGATTACGCCCAAAAGCCCGCAACTGTCCACCCAGGACCATTGCGTGGTGGGAGCGCCATGTACCTTGGCAGTGGTATCCGCCTGACAACACAGGTCCCCGCACAGCCGAATGCCAGAAGGACATATTATTATTAATTATTTTTATTTTTTCTCTATATTTAGTGCTCTGTAAACGCTATGGGGTACATGCTATTGCGGGTGACTGGAGGAAGGGAGTCTTAGTGCTCATTGCCTCAGTGATGCCGTATTAGGCATCGTTCAACATCGGACCCCGGGCAATACCTGCTATGACCAGGTGGATATTGCCTTGGCTGCTTGGTTCGGCTACAGAGACCCCTGATCGGAGTGGGTGGCATTCGGGGAGGATGCTATCGGGCATGGCTTCCAAACGAAGTCTGCTCTCTCAAGGTGGCCCCCACCTAAGTCTTTAACTTTTGCTTCCCTGAGAGGTTCAACTCCCTGGGAACATGCGCAGCGTGAAGGAATGGGATCCAGCTTCCCTAGGTTTCTGGTCGCTACCACGATTTTAAGCTGGTGAAGTCGATCCTTTTTAGTCGGCACATCGAAGGCGTCTATGGCGAACTGGAGGAACTTAAGAAAATGCGCAACGGTAGTTTGCTTATGAAGACTCGTACAGCACTGCAGGCTGATCAGTTGCTTAAGTGCGAGCACTTTGGCGAAATCCCCGTCAAAGTGGAGGAGCATAAGTCCTTGAACCTGGTTCGCGGAGTCATCTTTCATCGCGACCTTATTTTGAACACTGACGACGAGTTGATGGAAGACATGAAGAACCGTGGCGTGACACTCGTCCGGCGCATTACACGCAAGGTCAACGCCGAAGACGTTGCCACTGGTGCCTTCATTGTCTCTTTCAAGTTGTCAGTGTTACCAGAGAAAGTCAAGGTAACAACTTATCGTTGCGATGTGAGGCCGTACATCCCGCCTCCTATACGATGCTATCAATGCCAACGATTCGGACATATGGTATCTCGCTCTTCGAATCAGGCTGTATGTAGTACATGTGGACGAGTAGCTCACGGCGCGGAGGAGTGCACAACTCCATACAAGTGCACTAACTGCTCCGGTTTTCATTCTCCTCGGGATCGGAATTGTCCGACATACCTGAGTGAGAAGAAGATCCAGGAGATCAAGACCCTGGATGGTCTTTCCTACCAGGAAGCGCGCCGTAAGTTTAATTCTACGAATACACCTGCCCGTACACTCGACTATAGCTTGATAGCTCAGAGTCTTCCAGGTTCGTCATTTACGACCTCGACACCTGTCCAGACCGCTGCGCCCAAGGCGACTGTTGCTGCTCCCAGCAACGTCGCAAATAGTCAAAGCTCGAAGGGGGGGACCACCCCACCTTCGACCAACCAGAAGTCTGTGCAGGCTGGCAGTTGCCAGCCGGCACAGCAAGGGGGGAAGACTAAGTCTCCCCCCCCCCTAGGAGGTCGACGAAAGTCGTGCCCCAGCCGGCGGAGGCGGCACCGTCGACCAGGGTTGGGAAACCATCACCCAACCCGTCTAAACCTGAAAAAAAAGAAGGGGAAGAAGAGCGCCCGTTCTGAGCGCTCTCGGACTTCCCCTGCGAAGGAGAATACATGCCCCCCATCTGGTGGGTATGAGTCTGCGCCAGGAGGCACTCCTGCTCCTAAACCTGCGCGCTCTCCTCGTAGGGGACCCCCTCGCGCCCGAAAAGCGTCGAAGTTCTGGGCGGCACCCATGCCATCTTTTGATGACGGGATGGATGTCGCGCTGTCCTCTACATCTACGGATGTAGAATTAGATAGTGTTTAGGCTAACGAGCAATTTTTCGCTCATAACCTAACACTCCTTTTATAGTCCACACTATGGCACTGTTACAGTGGAATTGTAATGGTTATGACAGGCATCTTGCTGAGTTACGTCAGCTCATTAGTGAGTACGCAGCGAGTATAGTCTGTATTCAGGAGACCAACTTCAGACCTGGTCATCATACGGTCTTGAGACATTTCAGACTATACTCGACAGAACGGTACTATGCTCACCGGGCGTCCGGTGGTGTTGGCATTTTTGTACGTTCTGATACCTACAGCGAAGAGGTTCCATTAAGAACTACCCTCGAGGCTGTAGCTGTTCGCGTTCCGCTGCCTGTCATAACAACAGTGTGTAATGTTTATTTTCCCCCAGGTCAAGCTCTTAACATAACTGATGTCACTGATCTTATAGATCAGCTTCCACCTCCCTTCCTCTTGTTGGGCGATTTTAACGCCCATCACCCCATTTGGGGCTCTGAGACGCCTTGCCCCAGGGGGTGAGAGCTGGAAACATTAGTTACAGAGCTGGATTTATGTATTTTGAACACGGGGGAACCAACTCACTTTAGTGTGCGTTACGGCACATATTCTCGCATAGACGTAAGTCTATGCAGCCGAACGTTGGTTCCACTGTTTCGGTGGCATACACACGATGATCTCTGTGACAGTGACCATTTTCCCATCATTCTTACTTTGATGAAACAAAAATCCGTCGAGGCTCCCCCTCGATGGATTTTGAAACATGCTGATTGGCCAAAGTACACATCGTTAGCTGCCTTTAACGATGATATCAGGCAGACCGTCGGCGAGGAAATAACTTATATCACCCGAGTTATTCTTGTTGCTGCTGCGGAGTCCATTCCGTTCTACTCGGGGACTCCTCGCCTAATGCTCGTTCCTTGGTGGAACGAAGAAATAGCAGCAGCTATCAAAGAACGCCGTCGCGCTCACAAACGTTACCGTCGACAGCCTACTGCGGCCAACTTGATAACATTCAAGAAACTCCGCGCTAAGGCGCGAGTTCTTATTCGTCAAAGTAAGAAGGCTTCATGGGAGAGATATGTGTCGTCTATGACGTCACATACTCCATCATCTCAAGTGTGGACTAAGCTTCGACGTATTTCGGGTATCCATGGATCATCTTCTGTACCGGGAAATTCCATTGCAGGCCATATTGTCACTGAATCCCTCCTGATTGCTGACCATCTAGCCAGTCATTTCGCGGATGTATCTGGCTCCGGGAATTACCATCCTGATTTCCTCGCTGTGAAGCGAGAGGCAGAACGTCATCACCTTAGTTTTGCCTCTCAAGCTTCAGAGGACTACAACGTGCCCTTTACGGAGTGGGAACTCCGCAGCGCCCTAGCGCTTTGCAAGGACACGTCTCCTGGACCGGACAACATCCACAACCAGATGTTGAAGCACCTTAGTGATGATAGTCTACTCTATCTCCTTCGTGTGTTCAACCGTATCTGGATGGAGGGTGATTTTCCGTCTCAGTGGCGAGAGGGCATAGTCATTCCTGTCCTCAAGCCTGACAAAGATCCCAAGTATGCAGGAAGTTGCAGGCCGATTTGTCTTACCAACTGCCTGTGTAAGCTATTTGAGAGGATGGTAAATCGCAGACTCGTGTGGTGTCTGGAGAAACAAGGACTCTTATCCGAATACCAGTGTGGTTTTTCGAGCCGCTCGATCCACCACTGAACACTTGGTCCGCCTGGAGATCTCTATCCAGGATGCGTTTCTCCGTAAACAGCACTTGGTAGCTGTTTTCTTTGATTTAGAGAAGGCCTACGACACCACCTGGCGATATGGTACCCTTTCAGTCCTGCATCAATGGAGATTCCGAGGTAACTTGCCGGTATTTATTGCGAATTTTTTGTCCCTCCGTCTATTCCGTGTCCGAGTAGGGAGGACATATTCGCAATATCACGTTCAGGAAAACGGAGTCCCACAGGGATCGGTCCTTAGTGTCACTCTGTTCGCGATTGCCATAAACGGTATTGTCGCTGCTGCTGGTCCAGCAGTAATACCGTCGCTATATGTGGATGATTTTGCTCTTCACTATAGGTCGTGCAGTATGGCAGCCGCAGAGCGACAATTACAGCACGCTATTAGGAGGGTGGAGAAGTGGACCTTAGAACATGGCTTTC
This sequence comes from Anabrus simplex, assembly GCF_040414725.1. Classification (NCBI taxonomy): domain Eukaryota; kingdom Metazoa; phylum Arthropoda; class Insecta; order Orthoptera; family Tettigoniidae; genus Anabrus; species Anabrus simplex. The sequence continues at coordinate 159,407,887 of NC_090268.1, forward strand.
GGTTTTCTGCCGCAAAGACCTCCGTTGTCCACTTTTGTCGTCAACGTACTCTTCACCCTCATCCTGAGCTTTATCTAGGAAATGTCGTTCTTCCAGTTGTTGACACCTACCGATTTCTTGGGCTCCTTTTTGACAGTAAATTATCGTGGGAGCCGCACGTGCGGGAGCTAAAAGTGCAATGCACCAAGAGGCTTAACCTCTTGAAGTTTCTTAGCAGCACTAATAGGGGAGCTGACCGCGTGGTGCTCCTGCGATTCTATCGGGCACACATTTTATCCCGGTTAGACTACGGCAGTGCAGCATATGGCTCTGCAAGACCAAGCGTTCTTGCGGAGCTGAACAGTATCCACCACAGCGGGGTTAGGTTGGCGACGGGAGCTTTTCGTACTAGCCCCATCGCTAGCCTGCTCGCTGAGTCTGGTGTGCCGCCTTTACACCTGAGGCGCCAGCAACTCCTCCTTACGTATGCTGCAAATTTGCGACAGATGCCACTTCATCCGAGCTATCCTTGCGTGTTCAACAATGGCAACCGTTTGTTGTACGCTGCTCATCCTCGTGCGACGCGGCCGGTTGGGGTACGTTTGGATAGCAGTTATGAATTGTTTGACGTACCTTCGCTTCCTTGCCTTGTCAGACAACCAAGTGGGGTACCTCCGTGGGTTGTGCGACGACCTGAAATCATCCTGGATTTACACATTGGCCCGAAGGGAGACACGGACCCTTCGATTTATCGGAGGCTCTACCTGTCCGTTGTTGGCCGCTATCCAGGTTCAGTCGTCGTTTACACGGATGGTTCAAGGACAGATACGAAGGTGAGCTGTGCGTTCGTTGTCGGAAATGATCGGTTTCTTTTTGCTCTCCCGGAAACCTGTAGTGTGTACACAGCGGAGCTTTATGCTATCTGTGGAGTTCTGCGGTACCCACTGTACCATGAACGCCGACACTTTCTTGTGTGTACTGACTCCTTGAGCTCGCTCCAGTCTATTGATACTTGTTTCCCTCGGCACCCTCTGGTGCAGCGGATCCAGTACCTGCTGGCCGGGTGTTCGGATGCCGGCACCAGAATTTCGTTTGTGTGGCTCCCCAGCCACATGGGCATAGAGGGAAACGAGTTGGCAGATGACGCTGCCAAGGAGGCAGTTACACTGCCCCCGTAGCCTTTCAAGGTTCCTGCAAGTGATATTCGCTCTCAGCTGAGACATCTGGTTATGTCTCATTGGGAGATGGAGTGGCAGGCCATCCCACTTCCCAATAAGCTGAGAGCGATAAAAGGAACGACGAAGGTATGGAGGACTTCCCTTCGGGCTTCGCGGAGGGAAGCCGTGGTATTATGTCGCCTTCGGATCGGCCACGGTATCTTGACGCACTCCCATCTACTGAAAGGAGAACCCCCTCTGTTGTGTACCTGCGGCGACCATCTTACCGTGGTACACATCCTTACTGAGTGTGTGGACCTGGTCGATCTGCGCCGTAGTCTTAACCTTCCGAGTACAATCTCCCTTATCTTGCGCGATGACGAGCAGTCAGCAGACCTCGTCATCCGCTTTATGAGGGATAGCGGTCTGTTTTATCGTGTGTGATGATGTCCTTTGTCCTAGTGCTGTTTATGTCAGTTGCGCTTTTATCTTATTGACTTCATTTTAGTTTGTGTTGCGCATTTTAATGTGTTATTTTAACGTCTAACGTAAATTATGTGTTAATATCTGTACTACTTGGCAATGCCTTATTCCTTCGATTTCCTGTACTTTCTCTTATTTTATTAGAACATAAGGCATTGCGTATTAGATCCACTGACTGTTTTAATCTCACCCTCATTTTTCTTCATCACCATTCTTTTTTAACTCTAGTCAGTGGATACTTTTTAAAATTTTAACTTCATGTCTCACGTCATTCATTTCGTTCCATTAGGGGCCGATGACCTTCGATGTTAGGCCCCTTAAAACAACAAGCATCATCATCATCATCAACCTCTTTTCAGACTGCCCATTACTAGTTTAAACACACACACACACACACACACGGTAAGACGACGATCAATTGGCCAGGAAACGTGAAAATCCGCAGTTTATAAACCCTCAGGGAATGTTCGAGAGCATTCACGATTAATCACGACAAACCCTCTTAAATTTTATTGGCAGATACAAAGTGAACAAGAAATACGGGATTGGTTGAAAATGAATTACCAAAATTTATGATTGGTCCGATTCAAAATTGGCGGAGAGGAAAGAAAGTATTGCCAACCCTAAAATAAATGAACATAGATCAGTTATGGACAACATAGAAAAATGAAACTTCTTTAAATTACAGTTCTTTCACCTTGCACCAGGGTGCATGATCATAGTTTTTAGTAGTGTCATCTGTAGAAAAATGTCGAAACTTCTTGATGTATAGCAAAGCAAAACACGGAGAAATTCAGTCAGTTTAGGAAACTTCACAATAACAAAATTACTTAATATTTCATTTGATCAGTTCTAAGTTCCTGTTGTAGTAGTTACCACTTTTGTTCGATAGGGGAGTTCATTAAGGCGGTTATTTTGAATGCGGCGTTGAGGCGTACCTCCCGGTACGATTTGCACTATTAGAACCACTAACTACACTTGCTTTCGGCTTTCTTCCAGGCTTTCTTTTGCATTTCTTGTATATACTCTTCCAATTCGAGGCATGTTGTCACAAAAACAAACTTTCAGGTGTAAACATGTACAGAAAACGCGCCGGAAACATAAAGGAACAAGTGAGGTTTTTTCCGCGTGAACAGAGGAGCCAACCCTGAGCACGAAATATCTTCATAAAGAAGCATATCGTTAAAATTAAATATTTGAAGTTCAAGAAGTTAACAACCTTAACTCCACAATCTCGCCAAGGACCGAGTTCGGATTCCAATAAAGGACTCTTAACTGCTGGGGTCTCGCGTACTGTCTACGGGCCATTACTAAACCATTGGAGGGCTGCTCTCCCAGTCGCTCTACTCTAGAGGTCGCGGCCTGGTGTCGAAGTTGCGTGGCTTGTAGGAGGGAAAATAGTGACATAATAGCCGAGTCGGTTAGGAGTTTGAATATGTCAAGAATTCCCCCTCAAGTGACGAGGGGGTGGGGGGTATTGGTCGAGATAAGGGAAGAGAGGGAATATGTCAAGAATGCCCCCCTCAAGTGACGAGGGGGTGGGGGTGTTGGTCGAGATAAGGGAAGAGAGGGAAAGTCTGAAGCAGAGAACGTAGTGGTGGTGGTTGGAGGAGCGTTACTGGGTTCGGGGTTCGATCCCATGACTTGCGAGAAACTGACGCCGTCTTTTCTCCGGGCCAGTCACTGGGGGTTGATGGGTGCCGCCTCACTCTTCTTGATGCCAGGAAGTCACTGGTAGCTTGATTCAATTATGCAGAGGTACACACTAAAGCCGCTGAAGTTGGCTTGTGCGTTTCGCGGCAATTGGCGCAGGTCGGCCTCTGTTCCATGTCGTTCATTCTTAGGCTTTCATCTGCCCGGCGGTTTTGGCCACAGATGACACATCTAATTAGGCAATGACACCATGTGGTACTGTGGCCGAATCTCTGGCATCTAAAACAATGGGCCGGGTCTTGCCAACGAACCTACTACGCTGGCGTAGCAGGGGGTGAGGTGATACTCCCACCTGGCGCGTCCCAGGTGGCGGATAGAGGGGTCCAAACCGGCTTGCCGGCGGCCTTGAAGGAAATAAAATACCTCTCGCGGAAAAAACACACTACCCCCTGCGGGTGGGGGACTCACATGTAGAATAAACCCGCGGTATCCCTGCCTGTCGTAAGAGGTGACTGAAAGGGGCTACCTAGGCGCGGACATGGATTGCGGTTTGGTATAATGTGTTGGGCCTCCTGTGGATGGGAGAGGCAGAATACATCGACAGATAATCCCTGCCTGTCGTAGGAGACAGCTAAAAGGGTCATATGGCCATGGTCCCCTCTTTAATTTTTTTTTTTTTTTTTTTAGAGTCAGTTCTAGACCATTTCCAAATTTTCGATGTGCGTGCTGCTCGGCGATGGAGCTCCTACGTGTGCGATTACGCTCGAAAGCCCGTGCCAGTGACCACAGGAAGCGGCGGGTGGGAGTGTCATGTACCCGGGCAGTAGTATCCGCCTGACAACACAGTTCTCCGCACAGCCGAATGCCAGAAGGACATATCCTTATTAATTATTTTTGTTACCGTGGTTCGGTGGATTAGCAGAGGTGAAAGAAGGTGCTGGGATGAACAGGTCTCAATCTACGAAATTAAAGTTAATTTAAAATTTAACAAGGTTATATTTTCTTTTTAAGATCAAGAAATAACAAATATAACAGGTACTTAGTAGCCTAGCAACAAATCGAGAATGTACAATTACAGTGATTACAGGATTTGGGCTCCGAGAGCCACACACACACTTCTTGAGCTATAAGCCCAACTTGACACATATACGAGATTCAACAAAGGGGCAGAAGACCCCAATCATGCCCAGGAGCTCTTGCTCCCAATTACACAGTAAAGCCTACTCGAGGCACGCAGAAATCAAAATTTTAAGAAAGAGCAACCCGCTCTTAAAGTTCAAGCCTATCAAAGGCCACACCTAACTCTACTTTCAAGCTGTCCTCCAAGTACATGAAAACAGGGGTAGAAATACCCAACCTACTGAGGCCTATTAAATAAAGAAACTGGTCAATTACATGGCCTCCAAAATACCAACTTGAGAGGAGGCGAAACTGCACTCCTAATACATTTCTTTAAAAACCTATTTGGCACTAGGCCGCTTATGCAAGGGCTAATCCCATACTAAAGAGGTGACACGATAGGAAAACTTATTACATTACGAAACGAAGAAAAATGGTTGAGAAAACGTAGTCACCTCAAAAACAATATGAAAGGGAGCTCGAGAGGGTTAGACACTCTCTATCCCAATTTGTAGTTCAAGGAGATAGAATTTATACCAAGAGTCTATTACATATTAGAGGAAGGTTACATGGTAAAAAGTTTCGAACCCGCCCCGAGGGTTAAACTGCTGAGCTGGCAAGAAAATAAGTTATAAAACGGCCATTACCTGTTGGTTGAACTGCTGCCCGAAGAAAGAGGCGCTTCCCGCCCCCTGCTACGTACTTTACACACAGATAGATGTTACTGAAGTGGCGCAGAGACCCGAAAATCAGCAGTTTATATACCCTCGCGGAACATTCGAGACCTTTCATGAATGAGAACACCCGCCCACAAGCCTTTCATTGGATAATGGCAAAAACTACTACACTAGACGAAGAAGAAACCCCTTATTGGTGGAAAATTAATTACAGAAATTCCTTATTGGTCAAATTCAAAACTGGCGGAAAGAAAGGGTTAATATTGCCAACTTAAACAATGACTGAAAGAAATCTAACAAAGAACAAACTTATGAACCCAAAATTTCTCCAAAACACAGTTCGTTCACTTCGCACTAGGGTGCATAATTGTAGTCCTTCAGTAGTGCCATCTAGAAGAGAATGTCCACACTTCTTACTACAGGCAAAACAAAAATACATCGAAAACGACACAGTTCAAAAAACTTCAAAATTTACAAGTAAGGACATCTTCTGAGAAACTTGAGAATTAACACTGTAGTTAAAGTTCAGGCTTCCTCCAGTAGAGGAGTTTCAACCGGCGCAATGTTTGAATTAGCGGAGCGGAGGTGTACCGCCCGGTACAATTTTTATTTATTTTTACTTACCTATTTTGTGCTCTGTACACGCTATGGGGTATGTTCCGTGGTTTTTCGTGGACGCCGAGTTGAAAGGAGGTGCCGGGATGAATCGGTCTAACTACAATGTCAAGAATTGAATTTAAAACTTAAACTGAAGGTTATATTTTCAAAAATGTTAAACTTAACAATTTTTACAGGTACAAAAAGCAATCATTAAACAAGTCTAGGAAAGACAAGATTTGTTGTATAAACAGATCGTAGGCTTCAAGCCCTCACTTTACTCTCCCTGAGCCCCTAGCTCAAATTTACAAAAGAGCACAAATTTATACAAGGGCAGAAATCCCCTAATACATGTGGAGCACTTGCTCCCTGAATTACAATATCAGGCCTCCCAGAGGCACTTTTACAACACTTCAAAAAGAGCTAACGTGCTCTCAGTTTACCAGGCCTACTCAAGGCAACATAGCATGAAACTAATAATCTCTGGCCTTACAAGGCACTATTTATAAATAGACATCTTATTATCCAGAGGTATTCTAGTACCTAACCTACAGGGCGTTAGTGAAAAAGAACAGGTTAAATAAACGGCCTGAGTACAATTTGAATGGAGTCGAAGACTGAGTTCCAAAAAAAATGTAAAACCTATAGGGCGCTTGGCCGACGAAACAGGGCCTATTCCCAAACTAAGAGTTTGCTCGGATGGAAATAACTTTAATACATTGCAGAAACGAAAGGTTACAAAAACGTGGCAAACTCAAACCAAGATGAAGGGGAGCTCGATAGGGTACTTCACTCTCTATCCCCGATTTACAGTTAAAGATTGTATGAAGTTATTACATAAGCCGGCAGAAGTTACATTTGTATAAAAGAAGGTTACATGGTTAACAATTTTGGACCTTTCCCCAGAGTTAAACTGCGGAGCTAGCAAGAAATTAAGATGTTATGTGGCCATTACCATGTCGATGTACTGCTGCCTGATGAAAGAGGCCTCCCACCTCCTGCTTTGACACACACACACAGATAGACGACGATCAATTGGCCAAGAAACGTGAAAGTCCGCAGTTTATAAACCCTCGGGGAAAGCTCGAGACCATTCAAGATTAAACTAGCCACACCCTCATATTTTTATTGGTCAGTTTAAAAGTTACACTCAGAATCGAACAAGAAGCCTGTGATTGGTAGAAAATAAATGACAGAAATTAGGGATTGGCTAGATTCAAAACTGGCGGAAATAAGAAAGAAATATTGCCAACATAAAAAATAAATGAACATCAATCAGAAAAAACTTATGAATACAACACTTCTTTGAATTATAACTTCTTATACCTCGCACCAGGGTACATAAACATAGTTTTTAGTGGTGTCCTCTGTGGAAGAATGTCCAAACTTCTTGATGGCTAGCAAACAAAACTAGTAAAAATACAGTCAGTTCAGGAAACTTCACAATAACAAAATTATATATTTTAGTGGTGACACCTTCTGAGTAAATTTCTAAGTTGGTGTAGTTTCAATTTCACGGTATCACCAAAAGAGGAGTTCCTTTAAGCGCTAATTTTGAATGCGCGGAGAAGAGGTGTACCTCCCGGTACAGGGTACATGCTATTGCGGGTGACTGGAGGAAGGGCGTCGCGTGCGCATTGCCTCAGTCCTCCGGCATTAGGCATCGTCCAACATCGGACCGCGGGCAATACCGGCTATGACCAGGTGGGTATTGCCTTGGCTGCTTGTTTCGGCTAGAGAGACCCCTGATCTGAGTGGGTGGCATTCGGGGAGAATGATTTAGGGCATGGCGTCGAAACCGCTTCCGCCTGTCACCACGGGTAGTTCGCTACCCAAGTCTTTAACATTTGATTCCCTAAGGGGGAAACCCCATGGGAACATGCGCAGCGTATTAGTCTGGGTTCCAGCTTCGCTAGGTTCCTGGTTGCTACCAGAACCGATGGGCACGATTTCAAGCTGGTGAAATCGATTCTATTTAGTCGCCACATTGAAGGATTCTACGGTGAACATGAGGACCTGAAGAAAATGCGCAATGGTGGTTTGTCTTTATAGACGAGCACTGCGCTCCAAGCAGATCGGTTGCTAAAGTACGACCACATTGGCGACATCCCCGTCAAAGTGGAAGAGTACAAAAACTTGAATCTGGTTCGTGGAGTTATTTTCCACTGCGATCTCGTCCTGAACACTGACGATGAATTGATGGAAGACATGAAGCACCGTGGCGATACCCACGTCCGGCGTATCACACGCAAAGTCAACGGTGAAGACATTGTCACAGGTGCGTTCATAGTCTCCTTCAAATTGTCAGTGTTGCGAGAGAAAGTCAAGGTAACAACCTATCGTTGCGATGTGAGGCCGTACATCCCGCCTCCTATGCGGTGCTGTCAATGCCAGAGATTCGGACACATGGTATCACGTTGTTCGAATCAGTCAGTGTGCCACGAACCTGCTACGCAGGCGTAGCAGGGGGGAGAGGTGATACTCCCACGTGGCGCGTCCCAGGTGGCGGATAGGGGGGTCCTAACCGGCTTGCCGGCGGACTTGAGGGAAATAAAATACCTCTCGCGGACCAAACACACTACCCCCTGCGGGTGGGGGACGCACATGTAGAATACACCCGCGGTATCCCCTGCCTGTCGTAAGAGGCGACTAAAAGGGGCGACCAAGGGCAGATTGAATTAGAACCATGAAACTACTCTTGATTCGTACCATCACGCGGGGAACACCAGAGGTTGCCTGTACTTGCGAGTAGTATCACTAAATTCGGTACGAAATAGGTTTGTGATTAGTAGCAGTTAAAGCCTGGCCTGGTGGATTCCAGTACCCGTGCGTCTTACCCATGTGTGCAACACCGCGGGTCTGGGCGTAGCCTGTGAGTTGTACCACTATATGAGCAGCACCTTGGGTCTGCGTTGCCTGTGATTAGTACCCACTATGTGAGGAACACCACTGGAATACCGGCGCCGTGTTTAGTACACCTAGGTGGGGAACCTTTTCGGTTTGTGTTGACTCTTGAGTTGGGCCATTGTGTGAGACACACCATAGGTCTGCGTTACTTGTACGTATTGCAATACTTATGAGTAGTACCATCTTTTGTGGAACACCGGGAGTCTTCGCTACTTCTGATGAATACCCCAACATGACACATACCATGGTTCTATTTTACTCGCGACATGTACCATTCTGTGGGGCCTTAGACGTGGATTTTGCACCCCCTGTAGACACCAAGCATCATTGTGCTTTATAAGTGGTTCCTTGGTGGGTAATAATGTTATTTTCGATCTGTATTGAGTCTGATCGACTGGTTTTTGTTTGTTTGTTTTTGTGTTTTGTTGAGTTCCTGTCTATCCATTCATTCCTCATGCCATATTTTATTTTTATTTTGGTCAGTGGATGCCTTTGCAATTTTTGTTCTTTCATTTCGTACCATTAGGGGCCGATGACCTTCGATCTTAGGCCCCTTAAAACAACAAGCATCATCATCATCATCATCATCATCATCATCATCATCATCAGTCAGTGTGTGGTATGTGTGGGAAAGTAGCTCACGGCGCGGAGAAGTGCACGCCTACGTACAAGTGCACTAACTAATCTGGTCTTCATTCTCCTCGGGATCGGAACTGTCCGAAGTATCTGAGCGAGAAGAAGATCCAGGAGATCAAGACCCTGGATGGTCTTTCCTACCAGAAAGCGCGCCGTAAGTTTAATTCTCTGAATTCACCGGCCCTTGACACTAGACTTCAGCTTGATAGCACAGTCCCTGCCAGGTTCCTCATTATCAACTGGAACACCTTTCCAGAAGATCTCTGCGCCCAAGGCGGCGGTTGCTCCTGCGAGCAACGCCGAGAAGAGAACAAGCTCGAAGGCGGGACCATACCGGCGTTCGACCACCAATAAGCCTGTGCCGTCTAAGAAACCTACCCCGGCACAGAAGGGGAAAAAGACAACATTTGCTTCCACTACGAGGTCGGCGAAAGCCGCGCCTAAGCAGGCGGAGGCGGCATCGTCAACCAGGGCTGTTAAATCCCGTCCCAGGCCGTCTAAACAAGAATCGACGACGGGGAAGATGAGCGCCCTTTCCAGGCGTTGTTCCACATCTCCTACATATGGGGCCTCACGCCCTCCACCTGGAGGGCCTGATTCTGCGCCAACAGGTCTTCGTTCTGGGAAACCTGCGCGCTCCCCTCGTAGGCAGAAACCCCGTCCCCGGACTACGTCGAAGAAATTGAAGGCCTGCATCACCTCATCTAGTGACGAGGCGCTGCACATGGAGCATAAATCTCCATCTTCGGATGGGGATGTGAGTGTAGGTTAGGTTAGGTAGCATTACGCTGCTCCTATCCTAAACCTCAGAAGTCCACACTTACAATATGGCACTGTTACAATGGAATTGTAACGGTTATGATAGCCATCTTGTTGAGCTGCGCCAGCTCATTATCGAGTATTCGGCGAGTATAGTCTGTATTCAGGAAACAAATTTCCAACCAGGTCCTCATACAGTACTGAGAAATTTTCGACTATACTCGACAGAACGACATTATGCTCAACGGGCTTCCGGTGGCTTTGGCATTTTTGTCCGTTCTGATACCTCCAGCGAGGAGGTTCCAATAAGAACCCCGCTGGAGGCTGTAGCTGTTCGCGCTCCGCTGCCTGTCATAACAACAGTGTGTAATGATTGTATTCCACCAGGCCAGTTTCTTAACATCAATGATGCCACTGATGTTCTAGATCAGCTTCCACCTCCCTTCCTCTTGTTGGGTGACTTTAACGCCCATCACCCCATCTGTAGGTCTGAGACGCCTTGCCCCCGGGGAAGAGAGCTGGAAACATTAGTAACTGGGCTGGTTTTATGTATTTTGAACACAGGGGAACAAACACATTTCAGTGTTTGTTACGGCACATATTCTCGAATATTGGTTCCGCTGTTTCGGTGGAACACACACGACGATCTTTGTGGCAGTGACCATTTTCCTATCACTCTTACTTTGATGAAACAAAAATCCGTCGAGGCTCCTCCTGGATGGATTTTTAAACATGCTGATTGGCCAATGTACCCATCACTAGCTGTCCTTAACGACGATATCGGGCGGACCGTCGGCGAGGAAATAACTCACATCACCCAAGTTATTCTCGGTGCTGCTGAGGAGTCTATTCCCTTCTTCTCGGGGACTCCTCGCCGAAAACTCGTTCCTCGGTGGAACGAAGACATAGCAGCAGCTATCAAAGAACGCCGTCGCGCTTGCAGACGTTACCGTAGACAGCCTACTGCGGCCAAAAACGTAACATTTAAGAAAATCCACGCTAAGTTTTGCCACCCAAGCTTCAGAGGACTATAACGTGCCCTTTACAGAGTGGGAACTCCGCTGCGCCTTAGCGCTTTGCAAGGAAACGTCTCCTGGACCGGACAACATCCATAACCAGATGCTGAAACACCTTAGTGATGATAGTCTACTATATCTCCTTCGTGTGTTCAACCGAATCTGGATAGAGGGTATAGTAATTCCTGTCCTCAAGCCTGACAAAGATAATAAGTATGTAGGAAGTTACAGACCGATTTGTCTTACAAACTGCCTGTCTAGGCTATTTGATAGAATGGTAAATCACCGACTCGTGTGGTGTCTGGAGAAACAAGGACTTTTGTCCGAGTACCAGCTCGCTCGCCGACCACTGATCACTTGGTACAGCTGGAGAGCTTTATAGTGGATGCGTTTCTCCGCAAACTGCATTTGGTAGCTGTTTTCTTTAACTTAGAGAAGGACTAAGACACCACATGGCGATATGGTATCCTTTCAATCCTGCATTAATGGGGATTCCGAGGTAACTTGCCGGTATTTATTGCGAATTTTGTGTCCCTCCGTCTATTCTGTGTCCGAGTTGGGAGGACATATTCGCAACACTACGTTCAAGAAAATGGAGTCCCACAGGCATCGGTTCTTAGTGTCACTCTGTTCGCGATTGCAATAAACGGTATTGTCGCTGCTGCTGGTTCAGCAGTAATACCGTCGTTATACGTAGACGATTTTGCTCTGCACTATAGCTCGCGTAATATGGCAGTCGCAGAGCGACAATTACAGCAAGCTATTAGGAGAGTGGAACAGTGGACCTTAGAACATGGCTTTCGTTTATCCACCGCAAGGTCCTCTGTTGTCTACTTTTGACGGCTCCGTACCCTCCATCCACACCCTGAGCTTTATTTAGGAAATGTCGCTCTTCCATTTGTTCACACTTGCCGATTTTTTGGGCTTCTTTTCGATTGCAAATTATCGTGGGGGGACACAGGTGCGGCAGTTGAAATTGCAATGCACTAAGAAGCTGAATATTATGAAGTTTCTCAGCAGCACTAAGTGTGGTGCTGGCCGTACGGTGCTCCTACGATTCTATAGGGCACACATTTTATCCCGGCTAGACTACGGCAGTGCAGCATATGGCTCAGCAAGACCAAGCGTTCTTGCGGAGCTGAACACCATCCACCACAGCGAGGTTAATTTGGCGACGGGAGCTTTTCGTACAAGCCCCATCGCCAGCTTGCTCGCTGAGTCTGGTGTGCCGCCTTTACACCTGAGGTGCCGGCAGCTCCTACTTTCGTATACTGCAAATTTGCGACAGATGCCACTTCATCCAAGCTATCATTGCGTTTGCTGCATTGGCAACCGTTTTCTGTACGCTGCTTGTCCTCGAGCAACGCGGCCGGTTGGAATTGGCTTGGATAGCAATTACAGATTGTTTCACGTACCTTTGGGGTACCTCCGTGGGTAGTACCTTTGATTCCGTGACTTTCAGACAACCAAGTGGTGTAACTCCGTGGGTAATACAGCGACCTGACCACGAACCTACTACGATGGCGTAGCAGGGGGAGAGGTGATACTCCCACGTGGTGCGTCCCAGATGGCGGATAGGGAGGTCCTAACCGGCTTGCCGGCGGACTTGAAGGAAATAAAATACCTCTCGCGGACCAAACACACTACCCCCTGCGGGTGGGGGACGCACATGCAGAATACACCCGCGGTATCCTCTGCCTGTCGTAAGAGGCGACAAAAAGGGGCGACCTTGGCGCGGACATGGATTGCGGTTTGGTATAATGTGTTGGACCTCCTGTGGATGGGAGAGGCTGAATACATCCATAGGTAATCCCTGCCTATCGTAGAAGGCGACTTAAAGAGTCATGTGGCCATGGTCCCCTCCTTATTTTTTATTATCCGAGGGTCAGATGTAGACCATTCCAAATTTTGATGTGCGTGCTGCTCGGCGATGGAACTCCTATGTGTGCGACTACGCTCGAAAGCCCGTGCCAGCAACCACCCAGGACGCGGCGGGTGGGAGTGTCATGTACCCGGGCAGTGGTATCCGCCTGACAACGCAGGTCCCCGCACAGCCGAATGCGAGAAGGACATATTCTTATTAATTATTTTTATTTATTTTTCCTATTGTTAGTGCTCTGTACACGCTATGGGGTACATGCTATTGCGGGTGACTGGAGGAAGGGAGTCTTCGTGCTCATTGCCTCAGTCATCCCGTATTAGGCATCGTCCAACATCGGACCCCGTATGTACCTGCTATGACCAGGTGGGTATTGCCTTGGCTGCTTGGTTCGGCTACAGAGACCCCTGATCGGAGTGGGTGGCATTCGGGGAGGATGCTATCGGGCATGGCTTCCAAACGAAGTCGGCTCTCTCAAGGTGGTCGCCCACCTAAGTCTTTAACTTTTGCTTCCCTGAGAGGTTCAACACCCTGGGAACATGCGCAGCGTGAAGGAATGGGATCCAGCTTCCCTAGGTTTCTGGTCACTACCAGAACCGATGGGCACGATTTTAAGCTGGTGAAGTCGATCCTGTTTAGTAGACACATCGAAGGCGTCTATGGCGAACTGGAGGAACTTAAGAAAATGCGCAACGGTAGTTTGCTTCTAAAGACTCGTACAGCACTGCAAGCTGATCAGTTGCTTAAGTGCGAGCACTTTGGCGACATCCCCGTCAAAGTGGAGGAGCATAAGTCCTTGAACCTGGTTCGCGGAGTCATCTTTCACCGCGACCTTATTTTGAACACTGACGACGAGTTGATGGAAGACATGAAGAACCGTGGCGTGACACACGTCCGGCGCATTACGCGCAAGGTCAACGGTGAAGACGTTGCCACTGGTGCCTTCATTGTCTCTTTCAAGTTGTCAGTGTTACCAGAGAAAGTCAAGGTCACAACTTATCGTTGCGATGTGAGGCCGTACATCCCGCCTCCTATGCGATGCTATCAATGCCAGCGATTCGGACATATGGTATCTCGCTGTTCGAATCAGGCTGTATGTGGTACATGTGGCCGAGTAGCTCACGGCGCGGAGGAGTGCACAACTCCATACAAATGCACTAACTGCTCCGGTTTTCATTCTCCTCGGGATCGGAACTGTCCGACATACCTGAGTGAGAAGAAGATCCAGGAGATCAAGACCCTGGATGGTCTTTCCTACCAGGAAGCGCGCCGCAAGTTTAATTCTACCAATACATCTGCCCGTACACTCTACTATAGCTTGATAGCTCAGAGTCTTCCAGGTTCGTCATTTGCAACCTCGACACCTGTCCAGACCGCTGCGCCCAAGGCGACTGTTGCTGCTCCCAGCAACGTCGCAAATAGTCAAAGCTCGAAGGGGGAGACCACCCCACCTTCGACCAACCAGAAGTCTGTGCAGGCTGGCAGTTGCCAGCCGGCACAGCAAGGGGGGAAGAGTAAGTCTCCCCCCCCCAGGATGTCGACGAAAGTCGTGCCCCAGCCGGCGGAGGCGGCATCGTCGACCAGGGTTGGGAAACTATCTCCCAACCCGTCTAAACTAGAACAGAAAATGGGGAAGAAGAGCGCCCGTCCTGAGCGCTCTCGGACTTCCCCTGCGAAGGAGAAGTCATGCCCTCCATCTGGGGTATATGAGTCTGCGCCGGGAGGCACTCCTGCTCCCATACCTGCGCGCTCTCCTTGTAGGGGACTCCCTCGCGCCCGAAAAGCGTCGAAGTTCTGGGCGGCACCCCTGCCATCTTTTGATGACGGGATGGATGTCGCGCTGTCCTCTACATCTACGGATGTAGAACTAGATAGTGTTTAGGCTTACGAGCATTTTTCGCTCATAACCTAACACTCCTTTTATAGTCCACACTATGTCACTGTTACAGTGGAATTGTAACGGTTATGACAGGCATCTTGCTGAGTTACGTCAGCTTATTGGTGAGTACGCAGCGAGTATAGTCTGTATTCAGGAGACCAATTTCCGACCTGGTCATCACACGGTCTTGAGGAATTTCAAACTATATATCGACAGAACGATACTATGCTCACCGGGCTTCCGGAGGCGTTGGCATTTTTGTACGTTCCGATAGCTACAGCGAAGAGGTTTCATTAAGAACCCCTCTTGAGGCTGTAGCTGTTCGCGTCTCGCTGCCTGTCATAGCAACAGTGTGTAATGTTTATCTTCCACCATGCCAGCATCTGAACATCAATGATGTCGCTGATCTTATGGATCAGCTTCCACCACCCTTCCTCTTATTGGGAGATTTTAACGCCCATCACCCCATATGGGGCTCTGAGACGCCTTGCCCCCGAGGAAGAGAGCTGGAAACACTTCTATCAGGTCTGGATTTATGTATTTTGAACACAGGGGAACCAACTCACTTTAGTGTACGTTACGGCACATACTCTCGCATAGACGTTAGTCTATGCAGCCGAACGTTGGTTCCACTGTTTCGGTGGAATGCACACGATGATCTCTGTGACAGTGACCATTTTCCCATCGTTCTTACTTTGTTGAATAATAAACCCGTCGAGGCTCCCCCTCGATGGATTCTTAAACATGCTGATTGGCCAAAGTACACATCACTAGCTGTCGTTAACGATGATGTCAGGCGGACCGTCGGCGAGGAAATAACTTACATCACCCAAGTTATTCTTGCTGCTGCTGAGGAGTCCATTCCGTTTTTCTCTGGGACTCCTCGCCGAAAACTCGTTCCTTGGTGGAACGATGAAATAGCAGGAGCCATCAAAGAACGCCGTCGCGCTCATAAGCGTTACCGTAGACAGCCTACTGTGGCCAACTTGGTAACATTTAAGAAACTCCGCGCTAAGGCGCGAGTTCTTATTCGACAAAGTAAGAAGGCTTCATGGGAGAGATATGTGTCGTCCATGACGTCACATACTCCATCATCTCAAGTGTGGACGAAACTTCGACGACTTTCGGGTATTCAAGGATCATCTGCTGTACCGGGAATTTCCATTGCAGGCAGTGTCGCCACTGATCCACTCGCGATTGCTAACCATCTCGCTAGTCATTTCGCGGATGTCTCTGGCTCCGGGAATTGCAATCCTGATTTCCTCCCTCTGAAGCGGGAGGCAGAACGTCATCACCTGAGTTTTGCCACCCAAGCTTCAGAGGACTACAACGTGCCCTTTACGGAGTGGGAACTCCGCAGCGCCTTAGCGCTTTGCAAGGGCACGTCTCCTGGACCGGACAACATCCATAACCAGATGTTGAAACACCTTAGTGATGATAGTTTACTATATCTCCTTCGTGTGTTGAACCGAATCTGGACAGAGGGTGATTTTCCGTCTCAGTGGCGAGAGGGCATAGTCATCCCTGTCCTCAAGCCTGACAAAGATCCTTAAGTATGCAGGAAGTTACAGACCGATTTGTCTTACAAATTGTCTGTGTAAGCTATTTGAGAGGATGGTAAATCGCAGACTCGTGTGGTGTCTGGGGAAACAAGGACTCTTGTCCGAGTACCAATGTGGATTTCGAGCCGCTCGATCCACCACAGACCACTTGGTACGCCTGGAGAGCTCTATCCAGGATGCGTTTCTCCGCAAACAGCACTTGGTAGCTGTCTTCTTTGACATGGAGAAGGCCTACGACACCACCTGGCGATATGGCATCCTTTCAGTCCTGCATCAATGGAGATTCCGAGGTAACTTGCCGGTATTTATTGCGAATTTTTTGTCCCTCCGTCTATTCCGTGTCCGAGTAGGGAGGACATATTCGCAATACCACGTTCAAGAAAATGGAGTCCCACAGGGATCGGTTCTTAGTGTCACTCTGTTCGCGATTGCCATAAACGGTAATGTCGCTGCTGCTGGTCCAGCCGTAATACCGTCCCTATATGTGGATGATTTTGCTCTGCACTATAGTTCGTGCAGTATGGCAGTCGCAGAGCGACAGTTACAGCAAGCTATTAGGAGGGTGGAGAAGTGGACCTTAGAATATGGCTTTCGGTTTTCTGCCGCAAAGACCTCCGTTGTCCACTTTTGTCGTCAACGTACACTTCACCCTCATCCTGAGCTTTATCTAGGTAATGTCGTTCTTCCAGTTGTTGACATCTACCGATTTCTTGGGCTCCTTTTTGACAGTAAATTATCGTGCGAGCCACACGTGCGCGAGCTAAAAGTGCAATGCACCAAGAGGCTTAACCTCTTGAAGTTTCTTAGCAGCACTAATTGGTGAGCTGACGGCGTGGTGCTCCTGCGATTCTATCGGGCGCACATTTTATCTCGGTTAGACTACGGCAGTGCAGCAGACCAAGCGTTCTTGCGAAGCTGAACAGTATCCACCACAGCGGGGTTAGGTTGGCGACGGGAGCTTTTCGTACAAGCCCCATCGCTAGCCTGCTCGCTGAGTCTGGTGTGCCGCCTTTACACCTGAGGCGCCAGCAACTACTACTTACGTATGCTGCAAATTTGCGACAGATGCCACTTCATCCGAGCTATCCCTGCGTTTTCAACAATGGCAACCGTTTGTTGTACGTTGCTCATCCTCGTGCGACGCGGCCGGTTGGGATACGCTTGGATATCAGTTATGAATTGTTTGACGTACGTTCGATTCCTTGCCTTGTCAGACAACCAAGTGGGGTACCTCCGTGGGTTGTACGACGACCTGAAATCATCCTGGATTTGCACACTGGCCCGAAAGGAGACACGGACCCTTCCATTTATCGGAGGATCTACCTGTCCGTTGTTGGCCGCTATCCAGGTTCAGTCGTCGTTTACACGGATGGTTCAAGGACAGATACGAAGGTGGGCTGTGCGTTCGTTGTCGACAATGATCGGTTTCTTTTTGCTCTCCCGGACACCTGTAGTGTGTACACGGCAGAGCTCTATGCTATCTGTGAGGCTCTGCGGTACGCACTAGACAATGATCGCCGACACTTTCTCGTGTGTACTGACTCCTTGAGTTCGCTTCAGTCTATTGATACCTGTTTCCCTCGACACCCTCTGGTGCAGCGGATCCAGGACCTGCTGGCCGGGTGTTCGGATGCCGGCACCAGAATTACGTTTGTGTGGCTCCCCAGCCACATGGGCATAGAGGGAAACGAGTTAGCAGATCAGGCTGCCAAGGAGGCAGTTACACTTCCCCCGTTGCCTTTCAAGGTTCCAGCAAGTGATATTCGCTCTCAGCTGAGACATCTGGTTATGTCTCATTGGGGGATGGAGTGGCAGGCCATCCCACTTCCCAATAAACTGAGAGCGATAAAAGGAACAACGAAGGTATGGAGGACTTCCCTTCGGGCTTCGCGGAGGGAAGCCGTGATATTATGTCGCCTTCGGATCGGCCACGGTATCTTGACGCACTCCCATCTACTGAAAGGAGAACCCCCTCCGGTGTGTACCTGCGGCGACCATCTTACCGTGGTACACATCCTTACGGAGTGCGTGGACCTGGCCGATCTGCGCCGTAGTATTAACCTTCCGAGTACTATCTCCCTTATCTTGCGCGATGACGAGCAGTCAGCAGACCTCGTCATCCGTTTTATGAGGGATAGCGGTCTGTTTTATCGTGTGTGATGATGTCCTTTGTCCTAGTGATTTGTGTCAATAGCGCTTTTATTCCATTGACTTCATTTTAGTTTGTGTTGCGCATTTTAATGTGTTCTTTTAAAGTCTAATGTAAAGTACGTATCTATATCTGTCCTAGCAAGCAATGCCTTATTCCTTTGTCTCGTGTATTTTTGCTTATTTTTTTCCAAAATAAGGCATTGCGAATCAGATGCACTGATTGTTTTAATCTCATACTCATTTTCCATCATCATTTTTAAAACTCTAGTCAGTGGATACGTTTTAAAATTTTAACTGTCATGTATCCTGTCGTCCATCTCGTTCCATTAGGGGCCGATGAGCTTCGATGTTAGGCCCCTTAAAACAACAATCATCATCATCATCATTTTTCATTTCGTACCATTAGGGGCCGATGACCTCGATGTTAGGCCCCTTTAAACAAGAAGCATCATCATCATCATCATCACTTTTAAATGCCCTTCCCTCAGTTACCAGTCTACTGAGATGTACCGTAAATGATCGTGCCACCATACAATGCATATTCATTTTATAGCAAACTAGCTGATGTACCCGTGCTGCGCTACGGGATTCTCAGGAAGACTGACTTTGTGGTTTTCCTAACCTAAAATCAACATAGGTCAGTACAAAAACGTAAATATGAATGTAGCGATTAAAAGGAATGATATCATATAAAATACTCGATCAAATGGAAAGCCGCACGTTTTATCACTTTTAACGAACAGTGCTGCGGTAAGATTGCGCTGCCAATCTAATAGTCCAAAGTTCCAGAGCTAGGATGACCAGGCCGCAGATTGCCATGAACACTCATCTGCCATTATTCCGCTAAATATGCACACTGTTCATTCCAATCAGTGCCTCAGAGTAGGGATTGAATAGCCCGAATGCTAGGATGATCCACTGTGTTACGTACCAGTAGTATCAGAAAATTTATAAACCAGGGGAATGGCATGCTAAAGAAGAAAGTTATCTAACTCCCCAGCTACTTCCCATCAATATTCAGACAGGCTGTTACACTCTGTACGACTGGGCGAGTTGACCGTGTGGTTAGCGGTGCGCAGCTGTTAGCTTGCATCCGAGAGATAGTGGATTCGAACCCTTTGTCGGCAGCGCTGAAGAAGGTATTCCGTGGTTTCCCACTTTCACACCAGTCAAATGCTGGGCTTGTACCTTAATTAAGGCCTAAGGCACTCCTAGCCCTTTCCTATCCCATCGTCGCCATAAAACCTATCTATGTCGGTGCGACGTAAATCAAATAAAAAATACTCTGTACGCAGCAGTAATCCTATCTACGGGAGATGAGGGGCAACAGAAGACACAAAGCACATCACGACAAACAATGGTCAATGTAATGTTATTGTTGATCAATGTTATGAGCTTTCTATATTGTAGGCCTTCACATTTAGTTTTCTTTAGACTGGGATTTGTAAAATATTTTATACCATAAACTGTAGTTTCTTATTCTCCGACTTTACATACCGATTTTCATTAAATACTGTTTACCCATTTTCTCGTTACTCGGCGCTGATATGGACTTAATAACAAAAATCCAAATTCATGAATATCTTCGTGATCATGGCCAGTACGGTAACAATGTATAAGACATGAATAATAGGAAATTTAATACTATATAACCTTACTTATGTAGCATTCATCGATTACACCTCTAATAAGAAATATTTGAGAATTACATTTTAGGCCTTCCCCTAAACTACCATTTCACTCAGCGTGAATAAAATAATTTACAGCCTAGACTATAGCGACTTATTTCCTGACTTTGCATGCCGATTTTCATCAAGATAGGATTACTAATAACAACAATATTTGAGAATTCAATTTTAGGCCTTCCCTAAACTACCATTTCACTCAGCGTGAGTAAAATGATTTATAGCCTAGATTGTAGAGGCTCATCCTCCGACTTCACATACCGATTTTCATTAAATTCTCTTCAACCTTTTTCTCGTGATGCGTGTACATACAGACAGACAGAAATTACGGAAAAGTAAAAAGTGTATTTTCTTGTTACTATGGACATGACCGATACAGAAATACCATTATTTTCAAATTCTGAGCAATGTACAGACAAAACTCTTATTTTATATATATAGATGTTTGCAATGCTCTATGTCCCTTCCCTTTGTCTCTAAATGTTTCCACCATTCTCTTATTTGCATCAAATAGTGTTCTTTGAGTCCCTTGTGTTGTTACATGTGGTATAATAATTTAGTGTGGCTATTTCTAGCCGGGGGCAGCCCTTGTAAGGCAGACCCTCCGATGAGAGTGGGCGGCATCTGCCATGTGTAGGGAACTGCGTGTTATTGTGGTGTGTGAGTTGCAGGGATGTTGGGCTCAACACAAACGCCCAGCCCCGAGCTATTGGAATTAACCAATGAAGGTTAAATTCGCCGACCCGGCCGGGAATCGACCCCGGGACCCTCTGAACCAAAGGCCAGTACGCTGACCATTCAGCCAACGAGTCGGGCGTTACCGTGTTTTAGCGGTAGTTATGCGTAAAAGAAGGTGCGGGTGTGAATGGGTTTCAAGCTACGAAATTATAGTGCATGTAAAATTAATTTAAAATTTAACAAGGTTATATTTCCTTTTCAAAAACAAAGCAATAACAGACATGGCAGGTACAATGTAGCAAAACAAGGGGAGTTACAATATTTACAGGTTTTGGGCTTCACGCCCTGACTTCAGCGATCAGCTCAGTTTTACCACAAACACAAGTTTTAACAGAGGGGCAGAAAACCCCATTCATCCCTAGGAGCCCCTGGCTCCGAATTACCCAGAAAAGCCTCCACGAGGCATATGACACTCCATTTCAAAAGAGCGATCCGCTCTCAAAATTTAAGCCTCTCAAAGGCCACACCAAACTCTACCTTCAAGCTGTCCTCTAAGGACGTATTCACAGGGGTAAAATACCCAACCTACTGAGGTCTATTGAATGAAAAAGAAAGTTGATTACATGACCTCTAAAATAACAATTTGAGAGGAGGCTAACCGCACTCCTGATACACTTTGTTTAAGACCTACTTGGCACTAGGCCGTTAATACAAGGGCTAATCCCATACTACGGAGGTGACTTCAGAAAATAACAATTTACATTACATCACGGAAGAATTGGTTTGAGAAAATAAGTCCACCTCAAAACAATATGAGTGGGAACTCGAGAGGGTTAGCACTCTCTATCCCAATATGTGGTTTAGAAGATAGGATAGGTACCAGTAGTCTTTACATTTTAAAGGAAGGTTACATGGTGGAAGGCCTAGAACCCGCCCCGAAGATTAAACTGCTGAGCAAGCAAAGAAAGAAGTTATTACTTGGCCATTACCTAGTTGTAGACGCCGCCGAAGAAAGAGGCGCTTCCCGCCTCCTGCTATGTACTTAATACACTGAAAGATGGAACAGAAGTGGCCTGGAGACCCTAAAATCAGCAGTTTATATCCTCTCGCGGAAGATTCTAGGCGTTAGGGGAAATAAAACACCCTCCCACAAAAAATTTTATTGGCTAGGGAAAAGAAACCCCTACATAGAGGAAAAAGAAACACATTATTGGTGGAAAATTAATTAAAGAAATTCGGGATTGGCTAGATCCAAACTAAGGGGAAAAAGAGGGGTATACAGCCAACTTAAACAATAACAGAAAGAAATTTAGCAAGGAACAAACATTTGAAATAAAAATTTCTTCAACAAAATAGTTCTTTGATTTCGCACTAGGTTGCACTATTGTAATTCTTCAGTAGTGTCCTCCAGAAGAGAAAGTTCACACTTCTTACTTCAAGCGAGACAAAAACACATCAAAAGTGACACAGTTCAAAAACTCAAAATTTTCCACGTGGTGACATCTTCTGAGAAAGTAGAGAATTAATAGAATAGATAAAGTTCAACCTTCCTCCAGAA
Organism: Anabrus simplex; assembly: GCF_040414725.1. Lineage (NCBI taxonomy): Eukaryota > Metazoa > Arthropoda > Insecta > Orthoptera > Tettigoniidae > Anabrus > Anabrus simplex. Next base: position 159,430,262 of record NC_090268.1, read on the forward strand.
GAGGAGTTTCAACTGGCGCAACTTTTAAATAAACGGTGTAGAGGTGTACCGCCCGGTACAGACCTCCCCCCCCAAAAGTTCCTCCAGGGGTGACACATGAAATCAGTTTGAAACAAAGTCCAAGTAATGATGTTGATACGAAGATAGATAGCAGAAGCATTTACAAGATTTCTTAATTCAGTTTCAAAATATTGTTGTTGCAGGTGAATGAAAGTCTTTATGTTTGTAGAATTTGAATTTCTGAAGATAAACTTTTAATACTTGAAAGTGATGAAAAATTTGGCAATGTCCACCAATTATTGTTGTTGAATTCCCAAGTGTAGTTATTGCTTATGGTGACTGTCCATGTAGTTGATGTAGATTGAGTCGGATGGCCAGACCGGCCGTTGCAGCTTGCGTCCAACGGAGGCCGCTCGGACCCCTCAAGTACCCTGAGATACCGCTCGCCCGCACTATGAGGGGAGCAGAGGAGTTGAAGTACGCCGCGCCCGCGGTGAACAGATACAGGCTGCGGGCATGTAGCAGGTCGTCCGCCGCACATCAGCCTTGGCCGGGAGGAGAGTTCCGGCTCGCCGTGCACATGTCGTCCTCGCTGGAGAGGAGGGGGCCCATCCCCCTCCCCAGTCGCCGCACGGCGCTGCGCGGCTGCGGGGGCGCTGAAACATTAAAGCTAGGCGGCAGAATTGTGTTGGACTATCATCTTCTTTGAGGGTACAGGCTTGTGGAGAGGTTGAGGGGCCAGCGGCGTGTAGATATCCATGGCATTTACTATTATGAAGCCACAGTGTAAGGTGGAGCAGGAGACGGGAGCGTGGTAATGGCCGTGGCAAGCACAGGATGGCAGTTTAACGGGTCGGGGCAGGTTTTACACAAGGCTTACATCTAAAACCAAAATATTACAGAAGGGGCAGAATGCCTTAAAAGTGAAACTCAAAAAAAAATATAACCTTCATATCCTTTCAAAATAATATGAAGCAAGCTAACACAGAAATTACACCGGTTTCACCTGGGACAGGTGAACTCTAAATATCCTCTCGGTGGCTGGATTACTTAGCAATAAGGTAACCGGCGTAAGAAAATCGAGAATGATACAAGGCCCATGAAATCTGGGGGCAAGCTTGCCCGCGGGAACAAAATTTTTGACCATAACCTGGTCACCTACCTTCAAAGTGGTGGGTCTCCGTCCACGATCATACCTTTCCCTAACCTTTTCATGAGACACTTTAAGATTGGCTTTAGCCTTCTTCCAAAGATCTTTAATGTTGTCCGGATCTATTGTCTCGGGCAGAATGTCATTCAGAGACCAGAGGTTAGAGAGCGGCGTGTTGGGAACGAACTTAAACATCAAAGAAGCTGGAGTAAATTTGTGTGATTCATGAACCGCCGAATTCAAAGCAAAAGCTAACCAATGCAGGGACGTGTCCCACCTAGAATGATCTTCATGATGATAGGCAATAAGTGCGGACCTGAGATTACGGTTAACCCGTTCAGCCAGAGATGGTTGAGGGTAATAAGCGGAAGTAGTTACATGAGAGATGGACAAGTCAAAACAGAATTTACGAAATAAATTTGATGTGAACGCCTTAGCATTATCAGATACAATATATTGGCACGGACCAAAAGAAGCAAAAATAGAATTTAGGCAAGTAATGGTGGACTGAGCGGTAGCCAGCTTAGTCGGAAATAACCAAGAAAATCTAGTAAAGCCATCTACGCACACAAAGATGAACTTGTTAGCATTACCCTTTGACTGGGGGAAGGGTCCTACATAATCGATATACAGACGTTCCATGGGGCGCGACGCTTGATGCGAAGACAAAAGGCCTACCTTGGTGGACATGGTGGGTTTACTGAGCAAACAAGATTTACAAGCTTTTACAAGTTCACGGATTTCACCGTCCATACCTTTCCAGATGAACATTTCACGAATCTTTTCACGAGTTTTAAAGATACCCAGGTGCCCCCCCAATGGGGTCTCATGATAGTATTTGAAGATCATAGGCACAAGAACCGCTGGAACGACAACCTTCATCATCTTATCATGCCTCGATGGGCAACATAAAACACCATTCCTCAGAACATAAGGGACAACATGTTCCCCAGAAGAAAGGGTTTCCATTATCGGAGCCAGCGTCGGATCTTCACGTTGGTACTTCTCAATATCTCTAAAGAGCATGGGAGCATCTGTTAGGATGGCATTAACCTCAGATAGTATGGACTCGGAAGGTGATGAACTGTCGACAGGTTCATGGGTCTCGACGTCGTTAGAAAACATACGGCTGAGTCCATCAGCAACAACATTTTCAGTACCTCTGATATGTCGTACATCGAATTGGAAGGCAGAAATACGGATGGCCCAACGGGCTATACGACCAGTACGACGCGGCCTACCTAAGACCCAGCTTAAGGCTTGATTATCTGTCTCCAAGTCGAATTTGACGTGTTCCAGATAGAGACGGAACTTTTCTAAGGCGAATAAGACTGCCAAACCTTCAAGCTCATATATGGAGTACTTTGCTTCTTGAGCTGACAATGTCCTAGACGCATAGGCGATGGGGCGCCTCCCTAGTTCAGTCTCTTGAAGAAGGACTGCAGCTACCGCCGACGACGACGCGTCGGTTTGGACGATGAATTTCTTCGAGAAATCCGGCATAGCAAGTACAGGGGCATTACAGAGAGCTAATTTAAGGTCTTCGAAAGCGGCTTGTTGAGAAGGTCCCCACTCGAATTTGATGCCTTTCCTACGAAGAAGGTTTAAGGGCGCCGCTCTATTAGCGAAGTTAGGAATGAACTTCCTGAAGAAATTCACCATGCCAATGAACCTGGCGATACCTTTAATGTCCTTGGGAGGTTTAAAATCACGGATGGCCTGTGTTCTAGAATGATCGACTGCTACACCATCAGGTGACACAATATGCCCTAGGAATGACATAGAGGGCTTAGCAAAGGCAACCTTGGACAACTTAACAGTTAACCCAGCCTTACGAAGGCGATTGAGAACTTCTCGCAGATGATCTAGATGTTCTTCAAAGGTTTCGGAAAATACGACGACATCATCTAAGTAGTGATATAAGTACTCGAATTTGATGTCGGAGAAGACCCTATGTAGCAGCCTAGTGAGTACAGCTGCTCCCGTAGGGAGCCCGAAAGGCACGCGGTTGTATTCATATAAATTCCAGTCCGTGGCAAACGCTGTAAGATGTTTAGACTCTTCGGCTAGGGGAATTTGATTATAGGCCTGATTTAAGTCCAAGATGGTGAAGAACTTGGCCTTACGAAACCATGAAAAACAAGAATGAAGGTCGGGAAGGGGCACAGATTGCAACACCACCTTCCGATTGAGAGCCCTGTAATCAATGACAGGCCTGAAGCCTCCTTGGGGTTTCGGGACTAGAAAAATAGGCGAAGAATACGCTGACTTAGAGGGCCTAATAATACCATCCTTCAACATCTGATCGATGATTTCTTTCAGAGCCTTCATTTTAGGTGGAGATAGCCTATACGGTGGAAAACGGACAGGAATCGAATCCGTGACCTCAATTTTGTATTCAATAAGGTCAGTAACACCAAGAGTATCAGAGAACACCTCGGGAAACGACTGACACAGTTTCCGAATACTATCAGCCTGCTCCTCAGGTAGATGTCTAAGGTCTAACAACATCTCATCCTGGGTAGGCGAAATAGATGAACATGATACAGAATTACACTTTAACAAGGGAATTCTACAATTGGACGCAAATTTGAATGTGCACGACCTACTCTGGAGATCGAGCACAAGACCAGTGTGAGAAATGAAGTCCGCTCCCAATATGATGGGGCAAGACAAGTGCTTAGCCACAAACAGTTTGATTTTCCATGTAAATTTAAAAATACGAATTTTGACCAGTACGGAACCTAGAATTTCTAATGGCGATGAATTAGCCGAAACATATTGAATAAGAGCTGAGACATGGTCAGGTAGTTTACAAACAGATTTCAATTTAGAATACCATTCAGCCGAAATAATCGAACAAACACTGCCTGAATCTAAGAGAGCTGTTATAGGCTCGTTATTTAACTCAATCTTAAGAAAAGGAACAGGTGCGGGGGTATCCGCCGCAATCCTAAGACATTCTTTAGGGCATTCAAAAGATGAATTTGAAGGCTGATTGTTCTCTGCATTTACAACCTGTTTACTAGGGGCTGAGTCTCGGGAAGATGGATTAGTCGACTCAGCCGATGCCACTAGTCACTTTTTATTATTGGCATAGGTGGAATTTGCACCAGAAGTTGAGCAGGAGGGGGTGCTATTTGAGTTTGGGCAATTTTTGGCGATATGTGAGAAGGCCCCACACTTAAAACAGCCTTGTGATGAACCAGCTCCATTATTTGCCCTACTAGACTTGATCAGAGGACACTTATTGCGAAGATGGTCAGGCGACCCGCAAGCATAACATTTACGGGGCGTGACTGGTCGGCGAGGTGGAGGCCGAGTGTTACTAAAGGAAGGCGGGGGTTCTTTCGCTACACGCAAAGAATCGGCGTATCTAACTCCTTCCGCTGAGACGGCCAACGCTTCAAGTTCAGAGAAAGTTTGCGGGCACGCCGCAAAACACAAGTATGATCTATAAGATGGTGAAATGCCTTCCACAATAGCTTGTACAATTTGATCCTCAGGGAAGTGAAGAGCAAACACCCTAGTATAAAACTTAATATCTTGGATGAAGTCAGCCAAGTTTTCGTCCAACCTCTGTACTCGATAATAGTATTTCTGAATAAGAGATGACCTCGCGCGGGCAGGAATAAAATTTGCAAGCAGATGTGCATGGAAATCTTCGATAGATGACTGTTCAGCTATGGCTCTTACTATTTTATCTGAGAGAACCCCAATAGCATAAGGATAGATAATTTGCAAAATTTGACATGGGGAAAGAGAAAACACAAGGGCATGATCCTGAAATTCCACTAGAAATCTTAAAAATGAAATTACGTCACTGGTGGTATTAACGGAAAACTTGGATATACCTCTGAGCAACATTGCCAATGGATGAGGCAAGCTGCTAAACCCGGGCGACATAGTAGGTAAAGGTTTCAATGGCAAGGAAGTTAATTCAGCACGTACATTGTTCAACGATGTGCGGCGTTCAGACTCGTTGTCCAATGGGGCAGAGATAGTTTGAGCAGCAACGGTTATCCTATTGCCTTCTCCCTTAGCAGGTTCTTCCTCACTACTTACATTCACAACGGTGGGCTGATCAGATTTGGGAGGAACTTCCCCAGTTAACAATTGAGTGACTTTACTAGACAATTCAGAGATAGTTTCAAGGAGCGTATTAGCTTGCTTCCTCTGAACGTCATTCACCTTCAGAGACAACAGATCATTAACTCTATTTGAAAAGTGATATAGCCTGCCTTGCACACGCTTAATTTGATTAGGAGACGGATCGTTTTCATCAAAAAAGCTGACTACAGATGCTAGCCCAGTAATATTCTCGACGATCGTGGAAAGAGAGTCATCAATTTCTTTCTCTCCCAAATTGGGGATGGAAATGGGCAAATCAAGGGACTCTCTAAGCTTGTTGGTGTCGATTGCAACCGTGCCTCCAGATTGCACATTTCTGATAGTTAACTCGTATATCAACTCCTCTTTGCGCAAGTAGTTAAGGAGGAGAACATCGCGAGGGCCGGGCATGATGACGGAACAATTTTGAAAAACTCAAAAAATTCCAGCAACTGAGAAAATTGTTAGAGTTCGAATCAAAGCAATGTTTAGCCGTCAAAAGGGGCTAAATTGAGACCCATTCAACCACGCTCTGCTACCACTTGTTACCGTGTTTTAGCGGTAGTTATGCGTAAAAGAAGGTGCGGGTGTGAATGGGTTTCAAGCTACGAAATTATAGTGCATGTAAAATTAATTTAAAATTTAACAAGGTTATATTTCCTTTTCAAAAACAAAGCAATAACAGACATGGCAGGTACAATGTAGCAAAACAAGGGGAGTTACAATATTTACAGGTTTTGGGCTTCACGCCCTGACTTCAGCGATCAGCTCAGTTTTACCACAAACACAAGTTTTAACAGAGGGGCAGAAAACCCCATTCATCCCTAGGAGCCCCTGGCTCCGAATTACCCAGAAAAGCCTCCACGAGGCATATGACACTCCATTTCAAAAGAGCGATCCGCTCTCAAAATTTAAGCCTCTCAAAGGCCACACCAAACTCTACCTTCAAGCTGTCCTCTAAGGACGTATTCACAGGGGTAAAATACCCAACCTACTGAGGTCTATTGAATGAAAAAGAAAGTTGATTACATGACCTCTAAAATAACAATTTGAGAGGAGGCTAACCGCACTCCTGATACACTTTGTTTAAGACCTACTTGGCACTAGGCCGTTAATACAAGGGCTAATCCCATACTACGGAGGTGACTTCAGAAAATAACAATTTACATTACATCACGGAAGAATTGGTTTGAGAAAATAAGTCCACCTCAAAACAATATGAGTGGGAACTCGAGAGGGTTAGCACTCTCTATCCCAATATGTGGTTTAGAAGATAGGATAGGTACCAGTAGTCTTTACATTTTAAAGGAAGGTTACATGGTGGAAGGCCTAGAACCCGCCCCGAAGATTAAACTGCTGAGCAAGCAAAGAAAGAAGTTATTACTTGGCCATTACCTAGTTGTAGACGCCGCCGAAGAAAGAGGCGCTTCCCGCCTCCTGCTATGTACTTAATACACTGAAAGATGGAACAGAAGTGGCCTGGAGACCCTAAAATCAGCAGTTTATATCCTCTCGCGGAAGATTCTAGGCGTTAGGGGAAATAAAACACCCTCCCACAAAAAATTTTATTGGCTAGGGAAAAGAAACCCCTACATAGAGGAAAAAGAAACACATTATTGGTGGAAAATTAATTAAAGAAATTCGGGATTGGCTAGATCCAAACTAAGGGGAAAAAGAGGGGTATACAGCCAACTTAAACAATAACAGAAAGAAATTTAGCAAGGAACAAACATTTGAAATAAAAATTTCTTCAACAAAATAGTTCTTTGATTTCGCACTAGGTTGCACTATTGTAATTCTTCAGTAGTGTCCTCCAGAAGAGAAAGTTCACACTTCTTACTTCAAGCGAGACAAAAACACATCAAAAGTGACACAGTTCAAAAACTCAAAATTTTCCACGTGGTGACATCTTCTGAGAAAGTAGAGAATTAATAGAATAGATAAAGTTCAACCTTCCTCCAGAAGAGGAGTTTCAACTGGCGCAACTTTTAAATAAACGGTGTAGAGGTGTACCGCCCGGTACAATTGTGGTGTGTGAGTTGCAGGGATGTTGGGCTCAACACAAACGCCCAGCCCCGAGCTATTGGAATTAACCAATGAAGGTTAAATTCGCCGACCCGGCCGGGAATCGACCCCGGGACCCTCTGAACCAAAGGCCAGTACGCTGACCATTCAGCCAACGAGTCGGGCGTTACACGTGGTGATGTGTACACTTAGCATGATTCATAGAGACATGCACTGCACTTCACAACAAGCTTAGATTACAATCCCATGTTTTCCCTTATTTCTCTATCGACAGAGTTTGCTCTACACTCTGCACACAATAAAACTTGAGTTAGTTCTTTCCAGACACTGTTATGTACAATATCGTACAGAGACTGATCCGAAATTAACCTTCTACTTGTAGCACTTAGAGCAATTAAAGAGGCAATTGCCCCAAGTGACAGCACCAAAGGTCTGACCATGCACCTAAAGGCACGGTTCAGATACATGGAAACGTGCTAGAGTAAGACATTTAAAAGGAAGAAAGGCACTTACCATAAGAAAGAACAGAGCCCCCAGAGGAACGGATAAAGTGCACCTGGTCATTTCAAATTATTCCCCCCCTTTAAAAGGAAAACACCAACACCTTGGGGAACAAAGATATATTTAATCAGCAAAATTAAGTAATTAACAAATAGAAACGAAAATCCTCGCTGGAAAAATAAAATTTAATATTAAAACTTAAAACTCAAACCAAAACCCTACGGTCGACCGTTAATAAAGAAAAAAAAATTATTTAATTATTATTTAGGACTTAGTAAGACTACGTAGATTAATGAAACACCTCATCAACTCATAAGGTTTCTTACAAACCAAAAGGTTTTTCAAACATCTTTTCAACCTTGAAAAACAACCTTGCAAGAAACAGGTTTTTGTTATTGATACTGAAAACCTTGTTTTGGATGTATCCAAACGAGCCCCTACAAGGATGGGTAGGTATCACGTACACTTTTCTCGAAATCAAAATAATAATAATAATAATAATAAGGTGTGAGACACCGGGGAGAAAAAACAGAAGGAAAAATTAAAATGCCCAAGAAAAATTAAAGGGGCCAAGGTAAACTGCCCACAAGGCAGAATTCATAACAGGCACACTAATACAAGTCATCAATCCCATCACAACAACATCAACAACCTTAGCATTTCCATGGCAACGACCAACAATCGGTCAAGGGAAGGAAAGGGCGAAGTTTCCAGCTTATAAGTTTTGAAAAGAAGGAATAACGAAGCGGCGAGCCACTTTTTAAGAACACAGTTTTTCTTCAGCCATGTGGCTAGTTCAAAAATATTTAGCGAGAGGGTAAAATTGTTACGCAGGTAACATACTGCATTAGTGAGATGAGAAAACATTTTCAGCCTTTCTTCACTCCTTGAATCAGCTGACTCTGACTGTGGTAAGGTTTCGACTGATGTACCAGCTGTTACATCGCTGACTTCATCTTGTGTTGAGAGACGAAATCTGTTTTCGTATGACAACTTCCCTGCCTTACTTTTCTTAGAATGTCTTTTCTTAGCCTGCCTATAACTACTAAGTAACTATAGTATTCGAATTTACTAGTTTCTTCTATTTACTTCATTACTGATAACAAAGATAGAGTGGTGGTCAAAATAATAGAGCCACCTGGCAAAGGTTTGGAATAAAGTGCAAATTTATTACTTGACATGTTTGTACTATGATGGAAACAAAATTTTACGTTGTACAGGAACCTTTACAACAGAGTCACATTGTGCCACAGTCAGTTATATAGATTACACAACTCAAACTAAATTGTACCGGGCAGTACACCTCCACGCCGCTAATTCAAACTTTGCGCCAGTTGAAACGCCTCTACTGGAGAAAGCCTGAACTTCAACAACCATGTTAATTCTAAATTTTCTCAGAAGATGTCGCTATTGTAAATTTTGAAGAGTTCTGAACTGTGTCTTTATCGATTTATATTTGATTGCTCTGGAGTAAGAAGTGTGATCATTCTCTTCTCGATGGCACTACTTAAGAAATACAATTGTGCACCCTAGTGCGAAGTGAAGGAACTTTTTTTTGAAGAAATTTTGTAGTCATAAGTTTGTTCTTTGTTAAATTTCTCCACGAACCTGCTACGCAAGCGTAGCAGGGGGAGAGGTGATACTCCCACGTGGCGCGTCCCAGGTGGCGGATAGGGGGGTCCTAACCGGCTTGCCGGCGGACTTGAGGGAAATAAAATACCTCTCGCGGACCAAACACACTACCCCCTGCGGGTGGGGGACACACATGCAGAATACACCCGCGGTATCCCCTGCCTGTCGTAAGAGGCGACAAAAAGGGGCGACCTTGGCGCGGACATGGATTGCGGTTGGTATAATGTGATGGACCTCCTGTGGATGGGAGAGGCTGAATACATCCATAGGTAATCCCTGCCTGTCGTAGAAGGCGACTTAAAGGGTCATGTGGCCATGGTCCCCTCTTTATTTTTTATTATTTTTCTGAGGGTCAGATGTAGACCATTCAAAATTTGATGTGCGCGCTGCCCGGCGATGGAGCTCCTATGTGTGCGACTACGCTCGAAAGCCCGTGCCAGCAACCACCCAGGACGCGGCGGGTGGGAGTATCATGTACCCGGGCAGTGGTATCCGCCTGACAACGCACAGCCGAATGCCAGAAGGACATATTATTATTAATTATTTTTATTTATTTTTTCTATTGTTAGTGCTCTGTACACGCTATGGGGTACATGCTATTGCGGGTGACCGGAGGAAGGGAGTCCTAGTGCTCATTGCCTCAGTCATCCCGTATTAGGCATCGTTCAACATCGGACCCCGGGCAATACCTGCTACGACCAGGTGGGTATAGCCTTGGCTGCTTGGTTCGGCTACAGAGACCCCTGATCGGAGTGGGTGGCATTCGGGGAGGATGCTATCGGGCATGGCTTCCAAACGAAGTCGGCTCTCAAAAGGTGGTCGCCCACCTAAGTCTTTAACTTTTGCTTCCCTGAGAGGTTCAACTCCCTGGGAACATGCGCAGCGTGAAGGAATGGGATCCAGCTTCCCCAGGTTTCTGGTCGCTACCAGAACCGATGGGCACGATTTTAAGCTGGTGAAGTCGATCCTGTTTAGTAGACACATCGAAGGCGTCTATGGCGAACTGGAGGAACTTAAGAAAATGCGCAACGGTAGTTTGCTTCTAAAGACTCGTACAGCACTGCAAGCTGATCCGTTGCTTAAGTGCGAGCACTTTGGCGAAATCCCCGTCAAAGTGGAGGAGCATAAGTCCTTGAACCTGGTTCGCGGAGTCATCTTTCACCGCGACCTTATTTTGAACACTGACGACGAGTTGATGGAAGACATGAAGAACCGTGGCGTGACACACGTCCGGCGCATTACGCGCAAGGTCAACGGTGAAGACGTTGCCACTGGTGCCTTCATTGTCTCTTTCAAGTTGTCAGTGTTACCAGAGAAAGTGAAGGTAACAACTTATCGTTGCGATGTGAGGCCGTACATCCCGCCTCCTATGCGATGCTATCAATGCCAGCGATTCGGACATATGGTATCTCGCTGTTCGAATCAGGCTGTATGTGGTATATGTGGACGAGTAGCTCACGGCGCGGAGGAGTGCACAACTCCATACAAGTGCACTAACTGCTCCGGTTTTCATTCTCCTCGGGATCGGAATTGTCCGACATACCTGAGTGAGAAGAAGATCCAGGAGATCAAGACCCTGGATGGTCTCTCCTACCAGGAAGCGCGCCGTAAGTTTCATTCTATGAATACACCTGCCCGTACACTCGACTATAGCTTGATAGCTCAGAGTCTTCCAGGTTCGTCATTTACGACCACGACACCTGTCCAGACCGCTGCGCCCAAGGCGACTGTTGCTGCTCCCAGCAACGTCGCAAATAGTCAAAGCTCGAAGGGGGGGAGGTCGACGAAAGTCGTGCCCCAGCCGGCGGAGGCGTCTTCGTTGACCAGGGCTGGGAAACCATCTCCCAGCCCGTCTAAACTTGAAAAGAAAAAGGGGAAGAAGAGCGCCCGTCCTGAGCGCTCTCGGACCTCCCCTGCGAAGGATAAGTCATGCCCTCCATCTGGGGTATATGAGTCTGCGCCGGGAGGCACTCCTGCTCCCAAACCTGCGCGCTCTCCTCGTAGGGGACCCCCTCGCGCCCGAAAAGCGTCGAAGTTCTGGGCGGCAACCCTGCTATCTTTTGATGACGGGATGGATGTCGCGCTGTCCTCTACATCTACGGATGCAGAACTAGATAGTGTTTAGGCTTACGAGCATTTTGTTGCTCATAACCTAACACTCCTTTTATAGTCCACACTATGGCACTGTTACAGTGGAATTGTAACGGTTATGACAGGCATCTTGCTGAGTTACGGCAGCTTATTAGTGAGTACGCAGCGAGTATAGTCTGTATTCAGGAGACCAATTTCCGACCTGGTCATCACACGGTCTTGAGGAATTTCAAACTATACTCGACAGAACGATACTATGCTCACCGGGCTTCCGGAGGCGTTGGCATTTTTGTACGTTCTGATAGCTACAGCGAAGAGGTTCCTTTAAGAACCCCTCTTGAGGCTGTAGCTGTTCGCGTCTCGCTGCCTATCATAGCCACAGTGTGTAATGTTTATCTTCCACCAGGCCAGCATCTGAACATCCCATATGGGGCTCTGAGACGCCTTGCCCCCGAGGAAGAGAGCTGGAAACACTCCTATCAGATCTGGATTTATGTATTTTGAACACAGGGGAACCAACTCATTTTAGTGTACGTTACGGCACATATTCTCGCATAGACGTTAGTCTATGCAGCCGAACGTTGGTTCCACTGTTTCGGTGGAATGCACACGATGATCTCTGTGACAGTGACCATTTTCCCATCGTTCTTACTTTGTTGAATCATAAACCCGTCGAGGCTCCCCCTCGATGGATTCTTAAACATGCTGATTGGCCAAAGTACACATCACTAGCTGTCTTTAGCGAAGATGTCAGGCGGACCGTCGGCGAGGAAATAACTTACATCACCCAAGTTATTCTTGCTGCTGCTGAGGAGTCCATTCCGTTTTCCTCGGGGACTCCTCGCCGAAAACTCGTTCCTTGGTGGAACGATGAAATAGCAGCAGCCATCAAAGAACGCCGTCGCGCTCATAAGCGTTACCGTAGACAGCCTACTGTGGCCAACTTGGTAACATTTAAGAAATTCCGCGCTAAGGCGCGAGTTCTTATTCGACAAAGTAAGAAGGCTTCATGGGAGAGATATGTGTCGTCCATGACGTCACATACTCCATCATCTCAAGTGTGGACGAAACTTCGACGAATTTCGGGTATTCAAGGATCATCTGCTGTACCGGGAATTTCCATTGCAGGCAGTGTCGCCACTGATCCACTCGCGATTGCTAACCATCTCGCTAGTCATATCGCGGATGTCTCTGGCTCCGGGAATTGCAATCCTGATTTCCTCCCTCTGAAGCGGGAGGCAGAACGTCATCACCTGAGTTTTGCCACCCAAGCTTCAGAGGACTACAACGTGCCATTTACGGAGTGGGAACTCCGCAGCGCCTTAGCGCTTTGCAAGGACACGTCTCCTGGACCGGACAACATCCATAAACAGATGTTGAAACACCTTAGTGATGATAGTTTACTATATCTCCTTCGTGTGTTCAACCGAATCTGGACAGAGGGTGATTTTCCGTCTCAGTGGCGAGAGGGCATAGTCATTCCTGTCCTCAAGCCTGACAAAGATCCTAAGTATGCAGGAAGTTACAGACCGATTTGTCTTACAAATTGCCTGTGTAAGCTATTTGAGAGGATGGTAAATCGCAGACTCGTGTGGTGTCTGGAGAAACAAGGACTCTTGTCCGAGTACCAATGTGGATTTCGAGCCGCTCGATCCACCACAGACCACTTGGTACGCCTGGAGAGCTCTATCCAGGATGCGTTTCTCCGAAAACAGCACTTAGTAGCTGTCTTCTTTGACTTGGAGAAGGCCTACGACACCACCTGGCGATATGGCATCCTTTCAGTCCTGCATCAATGGAGATTCCGAGGTAACTTGCCGGTATTTATTGCGAATTTTTTGTCCCTCCGTCTATTCCGTGTCCGAGTAGGTAGGACATATTCGCAATACCACGTTCAAGAAAATGGAGTCCCACAGGGATCGGTTCTTAGTGTCACTCTGTTCGCGATTGCCATAAACGGTATTGTCGCTGCTGCTGGTCCAGCCGTAATACCGTCCCTATATGTGGATGATTTTGCTCTGCACTATAGCTCGTGCAGTATGGCAGTCGCAGAGCGACAGTTACAGCAAGCTATTAGGAGGGTGGAGAAGTGGACCTTAGAACATGGCTTTCGGTTTTCTGCCGCAAAGACCTCCGTTGTCCACTTTTGTCGTCAACGTACACTTCACCCTCATCCTGAGCTTTATTTAGGTAATGTCGTTCTTCCAGTTGTTGACACGTACCGATTTCTTGGGCTCCCTTTTGACAGTAAATTATCGTGGGAGCCACACGTGCGGGAGCTAAAAGTGCAATGCACCAAGAGGCTTAACCTCTTGAAGTTTCTTAGCAGCACTAATTGGGGAGCTGACCGCGTGGTGCTCCTGCGATTCTATCGGGCACATATTTTATCTCGGTTAGACTACGGCAGTGCAGCATATGGCTCCGCAAGGCCAAGCGTTCTTGCGAAGCTGAACAGTATCCACCACCGCGGGGTTAGGTTGGCGACGGGAGCTTTTCGTACTAGCCCCATCGCTAGCCTGCTCGCTGAGTCTGGTGTGCCGCCTTTACACCTGAGGCGCCAGCAACTACTACTTACGTATACTGCAAATTTGCGACAGATGCCACTTCATCCGAGCTATCCGTGCGTATTCAACAACGGCAACCGTTTGTTGTACGTTGCTCATCCTCGTGCGACGCGGCCGGTTGGGATACGCTTGGATAGCAGTTATGAATTTTTTGACGTACCTTCGATTCCTTGCCTTGTCAGACAACCAAGTGGGGTACCTCCGTGGGTTGTACGGCGACCTGAAATCATCCTGGATTTGCACACTGGCCCGAAAGGAGACACGGACCCTTCGATTTATCGGAGGATCTACCTATCCGTTCTTGGCCGCTATCCAGGTTCAGTCGTCGTTTACACGGATGGTTCAAGGACAGATACGAAGGTGGGCTGTGCGTTCGTTGTCGACAATGATCGGTTTCTTTATGCTCTCCCGGACACCTGTAGTGTGTACACGGCAGAGCTCTATGCTATCTGTGAGGCTCTGCGGTACGCACTAGACAATGTACGCCGACACTTTCTCGTGTGTACTGACTCCTTGAGTTCGCTTCAGTCTATTGATACCTGTTTCCCTCGGCACCCTCTGGTGCAGCGGATCCAGGACCTGCTGGCCGGGTGTTCGGATGCCGGCACCAGAATTACGTTCGTGTGGCTCCCCAGCCACATGGGCATAGAGGGAAACGAGTTAGTAGATCAGGCTGCCAAGGACGCAGTTACACTGCCCCCGTTGCCTTTCAAGGTTCCAGCAAGTGATATTCGCTCTCAGCTGAGCCATCTGGTTATGTCTCATTGGGAGATGGAGTGGCAGGCCATCCCACTTCCCAATAAGCTGCGATCGATAAAAGGAACAACGAAGGTATGGAGGACTTCCCTTCGGGCTTCGCGGAGGGAAGCCGTGGTATTATGTCGCCTTCGGATCGGCCACGGTATCTTGACGCACTCCCATCTACTGAAAGGAGAACCCCCTCCGGTGTGTACCTGCGGCGACCATCTTACCGTGGTACACATCCTTACGGAGTGCGTGGACCTGGTCGATCTGCGCCGTAGTATTAACCTCCCGAATACCATCTCCCTTATCTTGCGCGATGACGAGCAGTCAGCAGACCTCGTCATCCGCTTTATGAGGGATAGCGGTCTGTTTTATCGTGTATGATGATGTCCTTTGTCCTAGTATTGTTTATGTCAGTTGCGCTTTTATCTCATTGACTCCATTTTAGTTTGTGTTGCGCATTTTAATGTGTTATTTTAACGTCTAACGTACATTATGTGTTAATATCTTTATTACTGGGCGATGCCTTATTCCTTCGATTTCCTGTACTTTCTCTTATTTTAATAGAACATAAGGCATTGCGTATTAGATCCACTGACTGTTTTAATCTCACTCTCATTTTTCTTCATTACCATTCTTTTTTAACTCTAGTCAGTGGATACTTTTTAAAATTTTAACTTCATATCTCATGTCCTTCATTTCGTTCCATTAGGGGCCGATGACCTTCGATGTTAGGCCCCTTAAAACAACAAGCATCATCATCATCATCATGTTAAATTTCTTTGTTATTTTTTGGGTTGGCAGTATAACCCTTCTCTTTCCGCTTGTTTTGAATTTAGCCAATCCCGAATTTCTCTAATTAATTTTTGACCAATAACGTATGTCTTCTCCGATATGGAGATGTTGCTTTATGCTACCCAATAAAATTGGGGGGGGGGGTTCTCATTCTTGAAAGGTCTCGAATGTTCCACGAGGGTTTTTAAACTGCTGATTTTCTGGTCTCCGGGCCACTTCAGTAACATCTATTCTAGTGTGATTATGTAGCAGGCGGCGGGAAGCGCCTCTTTCTTCGGGCAGCAGTTCATCCATCAGGTAATGGCCTTTTAATAACTTCTTTGCTCGCTAGCTCAGCAGTTTAACCCTCGGGGCGGGTTCGAAACTTTTATCATGTAACTTTCCTTTAAAATGTAAAAGACACTTGATATAAATTCTGTCTCTTTAACTACAAATTGGGATAGAGAGTGCCTAACCCTCTCGAGCTCCCATTCATTTTGTTTTGAGGTGACTACGTTTTCATAACATTTTCACTTCTCCTCGTAATGTAATAAAGTTTTTCTATCGTGTCACCTCCGTAGTATGGGATTAGCCCTTGCATATGCGGCCTAGTGCCAAGTAGGTTTTAAAAAAGGTGTATTAGGAGTGCAAGCTACGCCTCCACTCAAGTTGGTATTTTCGGGCCACGCAATTGTCCTGTTTCTTTACTGAATAGGCCTCAGTAGGTTGGGTATTATTACCCCTGTTCTTGTGTGCCTGCAGGGCAGCTTGAAGGTTGAGTTTGGTGTGGCCTTTGAATAGGCTTGAACTTTGTGAGCAGGGTGCTCTTTCTTAAATTTGGTTTCTGTGTGCCTCGAGCAGGCTTAACTGGGTAATTGGGAGCTGGTTCTCCTTGGCATGATTGGGGTTTTCTGCCCCTTTGTTGAACTTTGTTCATATGTAAAGTTGGGCTCATTGCTCAAGGATTGCGTGTCTGGGGGCTCGAAGCCCAAATCCATTAACAAATTGCAATTGTACATTCTTAATTTGTTGATATGCTACTGAGTACCTGTCTTACTTGTTATTTCTTGATCTTGAAAAGAAAATATAACCTTTGTTAAATTTTAAATTAACTTTAATTTCGTAAGTTGAGACCTATTCATCCCAGCACCTTCTTTGACCTCTGCTGTTCCACAGATCCCTCGGAACATAAATAATATTCAAAAGAATGCCAGACGACAGGGTCAAAAAAATAGAGCCAATTGACACAAATATTTTGTACTTGATCTCAGTCTTATGAAATTTACAAGAACAATAGTTTTTGCATAGGAGTGCATTAGTACTTCGTGGGGTAACCCTCATTTTTGAGGATTGCCCTGCACCTCTTACCCATAGAGTCGACTAAACGCCTTCATTCGTCGCTGCTGATCGCATACGAGGCTCTCTGGATTTCTTCCCAAAGTTTATCTAAAGATGTAGCTTTTGAGAGGTCGATTCTCTTCTCTACGGTCTCCCATAAGTTCTCAATGGGTGATGCGTCAGGGGAATGAGGTGGCCACTCTAATACTTCGATATGGTGATCTTGAAAAAACTGCCTTATGATCCTTGCAGTATGCTTTGCATCGTTATCGCGCTGAAATTTCCATTTCAGCGACAGTTCCTCTTCAGAATAAGGCAGCATCACATTTGCCAAGATGTCTTTGTACATTTATGCGTTCATTATGCCGTTGATACGGTGTACTGGACCAATGCCGTACCATGAAAAACACCCCCATACTGTAACACTTCCGCCACCGTATTTCACAGTTTTTAAAGTGTACTTGGGATTACATTCCTGGTTTGGTGGGCGGCGCACATAGACGTTTCCGTCTGAGGCAAACCTATTATATTTGGATTCATCGGACCAAAGGATGTTCCTCCACCAAATATTAGGTTTTTGTTCATTTCTCCGGGCGAAGGCCAACCTTTTCCGAACATTAGCTTTTGAAACATGTGGCTTATGTCTCGCAATGCGCCCATTCAATTTTGCGGATCTCAGTCGTCTTTGAATCGTTGAAGTTGATGGTTGAACATCATTTATGTCGCTAAACAAAATGGCTTTCAGTCGTGGTGTTGACAAAAATGGGTCTTTCTTTACTTCCCTCGTGATGAGTCTGTCTACGCGAGGAGTAGTTACGCGAGGTCGCCCCCTGTTCTCCACCTGCGGCTTTGTTTGTTTTGCCAGTCTAATGGCGTTCTGGACGCGTTTTCGCGAAACGTGTAAATCTTTGGCTATTTGATGCATGGACATCGCCCTTTCGAACATCCGGAACATTACTGTACTATACGCTCATCATCACTTGTATGCTTTGCTCTGTCCATCTAGAAGAATGTAAACAAAACCAAACGTGAATTTACATTCAAAATAATACTGAGTGGAGGTTTGTTGACAAATAATATCGCTAGCCTCCAAAATAACTGCAAAACATTAGTTTGAACGGGACTTCTGTAAAACGGCTCTATTATTTTGACCCATAAGATTCTTACCTTTATGCCTCTTTTCGCACGACTACAGATAGCAGCGACGTCTTCCCCGATGTCTAAAAGGGACTGACAACACGGCACTCGTTGAGATTTTGCGAACTAGTAGATATTCTAGTTTTTCATCCCCTCAATAGAGGTGGCTCTATTATTGTGACCGCCACTGTATATTGGACGGCATGAAGAAAATAAAACTCGAAATCTAAAGGAAATTATTTCAATATGACAGATCTTATTTCATTCCCTTGTATAAAAGGTTATAACTTGACTACCGTAGTAAAGTATGGGATTTTTTTGTTCCTAGATGTCAAAAGACACTTGCCTGACCATTTCCGCAAGTGGATTTTGTGGTAATTTTTTGGCAGTGCTATGGAAAACAAAATCCAAAGTGTTTCAGTAGGGGAGAGTCGGTTAAAACAGGGTACTCAGTAAACAAACTGGCATATCTAATGAACTATGTGTACCAATCTGTTGAGTTTTTAATGACTAATTGTCTAATCTGTCTACTTACAATTGGGCATGAAAAACATACATTTAAAAAATGCCTCATCACAAGAAAGAATTTATTACACTTGTGTCATCTACCCGTTTTATCAGATTAGTTCGAGAAAACAGGGTACTACGTTATAATGAAAATTTAAAAAAATCCACTCCACTTACAAACCCTGACAATGACTTCATGTACAAAAATCACATTTATATGGTTCATCATCATCAATGCCGGTGCACTGTTCATGAGCCCATTCACTACATTTATAACAATTCACCCAGCCTTCTTCAGACTTAGAATTGGAGAAAAGTTCATTACAATAAATGCAAGCTGTATTATTATCTTCTCATTCCTCTTCTGACGATGTGCTATACTCCCGTACTTTTCCAACTTTCTTTGCTTTCTTCTGTTCAACATTTCAGACTTCAGTAGGCCTAGAACTGTTAGAATGTGGCTCCATTTGAAGTTTCCTTTTGGGAGTCTTCCCCTTTTTCATCCACGAACCTGCTACGAAGGCGTAGCAGGGGGAGAAGTGATACTCCCACGTGGCGCGTCCCAGGTGGTGGATAGGGGGGTCCTAACCGGCTTGCCGGCGGACTTGAGGGAAATAAAATACCTCTCGCGGACCAAACACACTACCCCCTGCGGGTGGGGGACGCACATGTAGAATACACCCGCGGTACCCCCTGCCTGTCGTATGAGTCGACTAAAAGGGGCGACCTAGGCGCGGACATGGATTGCGGTTTGGTATAATGTGTTGGACCTCCTGTGGATGGGAGGGGTCGAGTACATTCACAGGTAATCCCTGCCTGTCGTAGAAGGCGACTTAAAGGGTCATATGGCCATGGTCCCCTCTTTATTTTATTATTATTTTTCCGAGGGTCAGATGTAGACCATTTCAAAATTTTGATGTGCGTGCTGCCCGGAGATGGGCCTCTTACGTGTGCGATTACGCCCAAAAGCCCGCAACTGTCCACCCAGGACCATTGCTTGGTGGGAGCGCCATGTACCTTGACAGGGGTGTCCGCCTGACAACACAGGTCCCCGCACAGCCGAATGACAGAAGGACATATTATTATTAATTTTTTTTAATTTTTTTCTCTATATTTAGCGCTCTGTACACGCTATGGGGTACATGCTATTGCGGGTGACTGGAGGAAGGGAGTCTTAGTTCTCATTGCCTCAGTCATCCCGTATAGGGCATCGTTCAACATCGGACCCCGGGCCGTACCTGCTATGACCAGGTGGGTATTGCCTTGGCTGCTTGGTTCGGCTACAGTGACCCCTGATCGGAGTGGGTGGCATTCGGGGAGGATGCTATCGGGCATGGCTTCCAAACGAAGTCGGCTCTCTCAAGGTGGTCCCCCACCTAAGTCTTTAACTTTTGCTTCCCTGAGAGGTTCAACTCCCTGGGAACATGTGCAGCGTGAAGGAATGGGATCCAGCTTCCCTAGGTTTCTGGTCGCTACCAGAACCGATGGGCATGATTTTAAGCTGGTGAAGTCGAGCCTTTCTAGTAGGCACATCGAAGGCGCCTGTGGCGAACTGGAGGAACTTAAGAAAATGCGCAACGGTAGTTTGCTTCTAAAGACTCGTACAGCACTGCAAGCTGATCAGTTGCTTAAGTGCGAGCACTTTGGCGAAATCCTCGTCAAAGTGGAGGAGCATAAGTACTTGAACCTGGTTCGCGGAGTCATCTTTCACCGCGACCTTATTTTGAACACTGACGACGAGTTGATGGAAGACATGAAGAACAGTGGCGTGACACACGTCCGGCGCATTACGCGCAAGGTCAACGGTGAAGACGTTGCCACTGGTGCCTTCATTGTCTCTTTCAAGTTGTCAGTGTTACCAGAGAAAGTGAAGGAAACAACTTATCGTTGCGATGTGAGGCCGTACATCCCGCCTCCTATGCGATGCTATCAATGCCAGCGATTTGGACATATGGTATCTCGCTGATCGAATCAGGCTATATGTGGTACATTTGGACGAGTAGCTCACGGCGCGGAGGAGTGCACAACTCCATACAAGTGCACTAATTGCTCCGGTTTTCATTCTCCTCGGGATCGGAATTGTCCGACATACCTGAGTGAGAAGAAGATCCAGGAGATCAAGACCCTGGACGGTCTTTCCTACCAGGAAGCGCGCCGTAAGTTTAATTCTACGAATACACCTGCCCGTACACTTGACTATAGCTTGATAGCACAGAGTCTTCCAGGTTCGTCATTTACAACCTCGACACCTGTCCAGACCGCTGCGCCCAAGGCGACTGTTCCTGCTCCCAGCAACGTCGCAAAGAGTCAAAGCTCGAGGGGGGGGGGGGAGCGATCACCCCACCTTCGACCAACCAGAAGTCTGTGCAGGCTGGCAGTTCCCAGCCTGCACAGCAAGGGGGGAAGACTAAGTCTCCCCCCCCCCCAGGAGGTCGACGAAAGTCGTGCCCCAGCCGGCGGAGGCGGCACCGTCGACCAGGGCTGGGAAACTATCTCCCAGCCCGTCTAAACTCGAAAAGAAGAAGGAGAAGAAGAGTGTCCGTGCTGAGCGCTCTCGGGCTTCCCCTGCGAAGGAGAAGTCATGCCCCCTCCTGAGGGGTATGAGTCTGCGCCGAGAGGTACTCCTACTCCCAAACCTGCGCGCTCTCCTCGTAGGGGACCCCCTCGCGCCCGAAAAGCGTCGAAGTTCTGGGCGGCACCCCTGCCATCTTTTGATGACGGGATGGATATCGCGCTGTCCTCTACATCTACGGATGTAGAATTAAATAGTGTTTAGGCTAACGAGCATTTTTTCGCTCATAACCTAACACTCCTTTTATAGTCCACACTATGGCACTGTTACAGTGGAATTGTAATGGTTATGACAAGCATTTTTCTGAGTTACGTCAGCTCATTAGTGAGTACGCAGCGAGTATAGTCTGTATTCAGGAGACCAACTTCAGACCTGATCATCATACGGTCTTGAGAAATTTCAGACTATACTCGACAGAACGGTACTATGCTCACCGGGCGTCCGGTGGTGTTGGCATTTTTGTACGTTCTGATACCTACAGCGAAGAGGTTCCATTAAGAACTCCCCTCGAGGCTGTAGCTGTTCGCGTTCCGCTGCCTGTCATAACTGTTCCGGGCGGTACACCTCCACGCCGCTCATTCAAACATTGCGCCAGTTGAAATCCCTCTACAGGAGGAAGCCTAAACTTTAACAATCTGTTTTAAATCAAAAGTTTCTCGGAAGATGTCTCTACTGTAAATTTTGGAGTGTTCTGAACTATGTCTGTTTCGATTTGTATTTGTTTGCTCTGAAGTTAGAAATGTGAACATTCTCTTCTAGATGGCACTACTTAAGAACTACAATTGTGCACCCTAGTGCGAACTGAAGGAACCTTTTTTTTTTGAAGAAATTTGGTATTCATAAGTTTGTTCTTTGTTAAATTTCTTTCAGTCATTGTTTGGTTGGCAGTATAACCCTTCTCTTTCCGCCAGTTTTGAATTTGACGAATGAGTAATTTCTGTAATTATTTTCCACCAAGCCTAGATGTCTTCTTCAGTTTTGACTTGTAATCTTTTGCCGACCAATAAAAATTTATGGGCGGGTCGTAATCATTCATGAAAGGTCTCAAATGTTCCACGAGGGTTTATAAACTGCTGATTTTCTGGTCTCGGGGCCACTTCAGTAACATCTCTCCTAGTGTGATTATGTAGCAGGGGGCGGGAAGCGCCTCTTTCTTCGGGCAGCAGTTCATCCATAAGGTAATGGCCATTTAATAACTTCTTTTCTCGCTAGCTCAGCAGTTTAACCCTCGGGACAGGTTCGAAACTTTTCTCATGTAACCTATCTTTAAAATGTAATAGATATTTGGTAAATTTTGGCTCTTTAACTATAAATTGGGATAGAGAGTGCCTAACCCTCTCGAGCTCCCACTCATATAGTTCTGAGGTGACTACGTTTCCATTTCCGTTTTTCCTCCCTTCCTAATGTAAATAAGTTTTCTTATCGTGTCACCTCCGTAGTGTGGGATTAGCCCTTGCGTAAGCGGCCTAGTGCCAAGTAGGTTTTTAAAGTGTATTAGGAGTGCAAGCTACGCCTCCATTCAACTCAGAATTTTGGGCCAAGTAATTGACCTGTTTCTTTACTGAATAGGCCTCAGTAGGTTGGGTATTATTACCCCTGTTCTTGTGTGCCTGGAGGGCAGATTGAAGGTGGAGTTTGGTGTGGCCTTTGAATAGGCTTGAACTTTGAGAGCGGGTTTGCTCTTTCTTAAAAGTGGATTTTCTGTGTGCCTCGAGGAGGCTTTACTGGGTAATTGGGAGCAAGTGCTCCTTGGCATGATTGGGGTTTTCTGCCCCTTTGTTGAACCTTGTATAGGTAAAGTTGGGCTCATTGCTCAAGAATTGTGAGTTTGGGGCTCGAAGCCCAAATCCAGTAACAAACTGTAATTGTACTTTCTTAATTTGTTGATCTGCTACTTGGTACCTGTTATATTCTGTTATTTATTTATCTTGAAAAGAAAATATAACCTTTGTTAAAGTTTTAAATTAACTTTAATTTCGTAAGTTGAGACCTATTCCCGCCCGCACCTTCTTTCAACTCTGCTGTTCCACAGATACCTCGGAACAAGTGGTAACAGAGCGTGGTTGAATGTGTCTCAATTTAGCCCCCTTTTGACGGCTAAACATTGTTTTTAATTCGAACTCTAACAATTTCCTCAGTTGTTGGAATTATTTTTTTCTTAAAAAATTTTCTGTCATCATGTCCGGCCCTCGCGAGGTTCTCCATCCTCTCTATTTGCGTAAAGAAGAATTAATTTATGAACTATCTCTCAGAAACTTTCAATCTGGAGGTACGGTTGCAGTCGATTCCAATAAGCTAAAAGATTCCCTTGATTTGCCGATTACCATCCCAACTTTGGGAGAGAAAGAGATTGACGACGCACTCTCCACGATCAATGATAATACTACTGAGCTAGCGTCTGTAGTTAGTTTTTTTGAAGTAAGTGATCCATCTCCTAATCAACTCAGAAGAGTACAGGCCAGGTTGTACCACTTTTATAATAGGGTGTGTGATCTATTGTCTCTGAAGTTAAATAACCTTCACGGTAAGGAAGCTAGTGCCCTTGCCGAAAACTTGTCCAAAATGTCTAGTAAAGTTAGTCAGTTGTTATCTGGATCTGCAATTCCCTAAGTCGACCAGCCTATGGTCGTAAATATCGTAAATGTGGAGGAGTCCTCTAAAGAGGAATGAAGTAGTACTGAGGCGACTACCCAACGAACATCTGCCCCATTAGAAACTGAGTCCGATCGTCGCACGTCCATTCCACCCTTTGTGTTAAATAGGCCACCTTCGGAATCTGCTTCTCCGCCACTTAGGCCCCTTTCTACTATGTCACCTAGTTTCAGCAGTTTACCCCATCCATTAGCTATGTTACTCAGAGGGATTTCAAAGATTTCTGTTAACCCCACAACCGATGTCATTGCTTTCTTAAGGTTTTTAGTTGAGTTCCAAGATCATGCTCTAGTGTTTTCCCTCTCTGCTTCGCAAATTCTCCAAATTATATATCCGTATGCCATAGGTATCCTCTCGGACAAGATTGTTAGGGCAATAGCTGAACAGTCATCGATTGAAGACTTTCATGCACACCTTCTTGCAAATTTCATTCCCGCTCGTGCAAGGTCATCTCTGATTCAGAAGTACTATTACAGAGTGCAGCGACTCGATGAAAACCTGGTAGACTTCATACAAGACATCAAATTTTACACCAGGGTATTTGCTCTTCATTTCCCTGAAGACCAGATTGTACAGGCCATTGTGGAAGGTATTTCCCTATCGTACAGTTCATACTTGTGTTTTGCGGCGCGCCCGCAAACTTTTGCCGAGCTAGAAGCATTGACTGTATCAGCCGAAGGGGTTAGGTATGCGGACACTCTGCGTGTCGCGAAAGAAGCCCCTCCATCCTCTAGTAATTTTCGGCCTCCACCCCGCCGAACCGTCACTGCCCGTAAATGTTATGCTTGTGAGTCGCCTGACCATCTTCGGGACAAGTGTCCTTTGATTAAAGCTAGTAGGGCAAGGAATGGAGCTGGGTCATCTCAAGGTCGTTTTAAATGTGGCGCGTTTTTTCATATCGCCAAGAATTGCCCAAATTCGAACAGCACCCCCTCCTGCTCAACTTCTGGTGCAACTTCCAACAACAATCAAAAATGACTAGTGGCTTCGGCTGAGTCGACCAACTCTTCATTCCGAGGCTCAGCCCCAAGTAAAACGGCCGAAATCCCAAGGAAAACTCAGTTTTCGAATTTAGCTTTTGAAGGCCCTAAAGAATGTCTTAGGATTGCGGCGGATACCCCCGCACCTGTTCCGTTTCTTAAGATTGAATTGAATAATGAACCTGTAACAGCTTTATTAGATTCGGGCAGTGTGTGTTCTATTATTTCGGCTGAATGGTACTCTAAATTGAAAACTGTTTGTAAACTTCCTGACTATTGCTCATCTTCAGTTCAATATGTTTCGGCTAATTCTTCTCCATTATAAATTTTAGGTTTTTTATATGCCAAAATTAGGATTTCTAAATTTACCTGGAAAGTTAAACTGTTTGTGGCTAAGAACTTGTCTTGCCCCATTATATTGGGAGCGGATTTCATGTCTTCTACGGGTCTAGTTCTCGACATTCAGAGCAGGTCGTGCACATTCAAATTTCAAATTCAACCATCAATCAATACTGATCTGCATTTAGGGCAGTCGCCCAGGTGGCAGATTCCCTATCTGTTGCTTTCCTAGCCTTTTCCGAAATGATTTCAAAGAAATTGGAAATTTATTGAACATCTCCCTTGGTAAGTTATTCCAATCCCTAACTCCCCTTCCTATAAATGAATATTTGCCCCAGTTTGTCCTCTTGAATTCCAACTTTATCTTCATATCGTGATCTTTCCTACTTTTATAAACGCCATTCAAACCTATTCGTCTACTAATGTCATTCCACGCCATCTCTCCGCTGACAGCTCGGAACATACCACTTAGTCGAGCAGCTCTTCTTCTTTCTCTCAATTCTTCCCAACCCAAACATTGCAACATTTTTGTAACGCTACTCGTTTGTCGGAAATCACCCAGAACAAATCGAGCTTCTAATTGTAAAATCCCTTTGTTAAAATGTAGTTCTGTATCATGTTCATCTATTTCGCCTACCCAGGATGAGATGTTGTTAGACCTTAGACATCTACCTGAGGAGCAGGCTGACAGTATTCGTAAGTTGTGTCAGTCGTTTCCAGAGGTGTTCTCTGATACGCTTGGTGTTACTGACCTTATTGAATACAAGATTGAGGTTACTGATTCGATTCCGGTCCGTTTTCCACCTTATAGGCTGTCTCCTCCTAAAATGAAAGCCTTGAAGGGAATCATCGATCAGATACTAAAGGATGGTATCAATCGGCCCTCTAAGTCGGCGTATTCCTCGCCTATTTTTCTAGTCCCGAAACCCCAGGGTGGCTTCAGGCCTGTGATTGATTATAGGGCTCTCAATCGGAAGGTGGTGTTACAATCTGTGCCCCTTCCAGACCTTCACTCTTGTTTTTC
The DNA here is from genome assembly GCF_040414725.1 of Anabrus simplex. Taxonomy (NCBI): domain Eukaryota; kingdom Metazoa; phylum Arthropoda; class Insecta; order Orthoptera; family Tettigoniidae; genus Anabrus; species Anabrus simplex. The sequence continues at coordinate 159,456,402 of NC_090268.1, forward strand.
ATGGTTTTGGAAGGCTAAGTTCTTTACCATCTTGGATCTTAATCAGGCCTATAATCAAATTCCTCTGGCTGAAGAATCTAAGCATCTTACATTGTTTGCCACGGATTGGAATTTGTATGAATACAACCGCGTGCCTTTCGGGCTCCCCGCGAGAGCAGCAGTGCTTACGAGGCTACTAGAACAGGGTCTTCTCCGACGTTAAGTTTGAGTACTTGTACCACTATCTTGATGATGTCGTCGTATTTTCGGAGACCTTCGAAGAACATCTAGATCATGTGAAAGAAGTTCTCAATCGTCTTCGTAAGGCTGGGTTAACTGTGAAATTGTCCAAGGTAGCCTTCGCTAAACCTTCCATGTTATTTCTAGGGCATATTGTATCGCCCGATGGTGTCGCAGTAGATCATTCTAGAACACAGTCCATCCGTGATTTCAAGCCTCCTAAGGACATCAAAGGTACTGCTAGGTTCATTGGCATGGTGAATTTCTTCAGGAAATTTATTCCTAACTTCGCTAACCGAGCGGCGCCCTTGAACCTTCTTCGTAGGAAAGGCGTCAAATTTGAGTGGGGACCTTCTCAACAAGCCGCTTTTGAAGATCTTAAATCAGCTCTCTGTAATGCCCCTCTTCTTGCTATGCATGATTTCTCGAAGAAATTCATCGTCCAAACCGACGCGTCGTCGTCCGTAGTAGCGGCAGTCCTTCTTCAAGAGACTGAACTAGGGAGGCGTCCCATCGCCTATGCCTCTAGGACTCTATCGGCTCAAGAAGCCAAGTATTCCATCTATGAGCTCGAAGGTTTGGCTGTCTTATTTGCTTTAGAAAAGTTCCGTCTCTATCTGGAACATGTTAAATTCGACTTGGAGACGGATAACCAAGCCTTAAGTTGGGTCCTAGCTAGGCCGCGTCGTACTGGTCGTATAGCCCGGTGGGCCTTCAGGATTTCTGCCTTCCAATTTGATGTTAGGCATATAAGAGGTACTGAAAATGTTGTGGCAGACGGACTAAGCCGTATGTTTTCCAGTGATGTAGAGACCCACGAACTGGTCGATAGTTTTTCCACCTTCCGAGTCCATACTACCCAAGGTTAATGCTATTCTTACTAATGCTCCCATGTTGTTTGGGGATCTTGAGAAATATCAACGTGAAGATCCGACGCTGGCCCCTATCATGGAAACCCTTTCTTCTGGGGAACATGTCCCTTATGTGTTGAGGAATGGTGTTTTATGTTGCCCGTCGAGGCATGATCAAAAAATGAAAGTTGTAGTTCCAGCTGTTCTTGTACCAATGATCTTCAAGTACTATCATGAGACCCCATTAGGGGGGGCATTTAGGCATCTTCAAAACCCGTGAAAAGATTCGTGAAATGTTCATCTGGAAGGGTATGGACGGAGAAATCCGTGAATTGGTAAAATCTTGTAAATCATGTTGGCTTAGTAAACCCACCATATCCACTAAGCAAGGGCTTGTGTCTTCTCATCAAGCGTCGCGCCCCATGGAACGTCTCTACATCGATTATGTAGGACCCTTCCCCCAGTCAAAGGGGAATGCCAACAAGTTCATCCTTGTATGTGTAGATAGTTTTACAAGATTTTCTTGGTTATTTCCGACTAAGCTGGCTACCGCTCAGTCCACCATTTCCTGTTTAAATTCTATCTTTGCTTCTTTTGGTCCTTGCCAATATATTGTGTCTGATAATGCTAAGGTATTCACATCTAATCTATTTCGTAAATTCTGTTTTGATCTGTCTATCTCTCATGTAACTACTTCTGCTTACTATCCTCAACCTTCTCTTGCTGAACGGGTCAGTCGTAACTTGAGGTCGGCTCTTATTGCCTATCATCATGAAGATCATTCTAGGTAGGACACATCCCTGCATTGGTTAGCTTTGGCTTTGAATTCGGTGGTTCATGAATCCCATAAATTTACTCCAGGTTCTTTGATGTTCAAGTTTGTTCCCAACACGCCGCTCTCTAACCTTTGGTCTCTTAGTGATATTCTACCTGAGACAATAGATCCGGAGAATATTAAAGATCTTTGGAAGAAGGCTAAAGCCAATCTTAAAGTGTCTCATGAAAAGGTTAGGGAAAGATATGATGGTGGACGGAGACCCACCCATTTGAAGGTAGGTGACCAGGTGATGGTCAAAAATTTTGTTCCCGCGGGCAAGCTTGCCCCCAGATTTCATGGGCCGTGCATTATTTTAGATTTCCTTACCCCGGTGACGTTGTTACTAAGCAATCTAGCCACCGAGAGGATATTTAGGGTTCACCTGTTGCAGGTGAAACCTGTGTAACTTCCGCGCTAACTTAGCTGGGTTTTTTTACATTTTGAAAAAATTCGGAAGGTTATATTTTTTTGGTTTCATTTTTAGGCCTTCTGCCCCTTGAATTAGGTTCCTTGTATCTAAATATTCATTGTACAACCTCCCCCGACCAGTTAAACTGCTATCCTGTCCTCGCCATGGCCATTACCATGCTCCCGTCTCCTGCTCAAACACACCCGTGGCTAATTAAAGTGAAATAAAAACCTCCACGCCGCTGGCCCCTCAGCCTCACCACAAAGACTGTACCCTAAAATCGTTACGGTCCAACAATATTCTGCCGCCGAGATCTTAATGTTTCAGTGCCCCCGCAGCCGTGCGGTGCCGTACCGCTACTGTAGTGGAGCACGGAGCCGATCTACTCCAGTGAGGTCAAGTTGTGTACGGCGAGCCGGAGCCCTCTTCCCGGCCAAGGCTGATGTGCGGCGCACCACCTGCAAACTGCCCGCGGTCTGTAAACAATCGTCGCGTGTGCGGCGTGCTTCGCCACCACTACCCGTTTCATAGTGAGGGAGAGCAGTATCTCAGGGTACTTGAGGGGTCCGAGCAGCCTCCTCTGGACACAAGCAGCTGTGGCTGGTCTCGCCGTCAAAGTAATAGGCAACTAATGTACTTATCCAGCTACATGGACATTCCATATCCACAATTATTACATTTTTGGATTCAACTGCAACATCTGGTGGACTTAGAAAATTTTTTTTTTTTTCTCTTTCAAGAATTAAAAGTTTTTCTTTCTGAATTCAACTACTACAAGCATAAAGACATTTCATCAAAAGCTACTACAAAGAATTTTGGAACTGGATAAAACCAATTTAAGAACACTTCGGATACGGAAAAGTGTATGTCCTTTTTTTGTGAATCCTTCTGCAATTAATTTCTGTATCAACATCATAACTTGGACCTTGTTTAAAACAAAATTTGGTGTTCTTCTGTGTCACTCCTTGAAGGACTTTTGGGGGGTAGGTCTGTACCGGGAGTACACCTCCACGCCGCTAATTCAAACATTGCGCCAGTTGAAATCCCTCTACAGGAGGAAGCCTGAACTTTAACAATCTGTATTAAATCAAAAGTTTCTCGGAAGATGTCTCTACTGTAAATTTTGGAGTGTTCTGAACTATGTCTGTTTCGATTTGTATTTGTTTGCTCTGTAGTAAGAAATGTGAACATTCTCTTCTAGATGGCACTACTTAAGAACTACAATTGTGCACCCTAGTGCGAACTGAAGGAACCTTTTTTTTGAAGAAATTTGGTATTCATAAGTTTGTTCTTTGTTACATTTCTTTCAGTCATTGTTTGGGTTGGCAGTATAACCCTTCTCTTTCCGCCAGTTTTGAATTTGACCAATGAGTAAATTCTGTAATTAATTTTCCACCAATCCTAGATGTCTTCTTCAGTTTTGACTTGTAATCTTTTGCCGACCAATAAAAATTTATGGGCGGGTTGTAATCATTCATGAAAGGTCTCGAATGTTCGACGAGGGTTTATAAACTGCTGATTTTCTGGTCTCGGGGCCACTTCATTAACATCTCTCATAGTGTGATTATGTAGCAGGGGGCGGGAAGCGCCTCTTTCTTCGGGCAGCAGTTCATCCATAAGGTAATGGCCATTTAATAACTTCTTTTCTCGCTAGCCCAGCAGTTTAACCCTCGGGGCAGGTTCGAAACTTTTCTCATGTAACCTATCTTTAATATGTAATAGACATTTGGTAAATTTTGGCTCCTTAACTATAAATTGGGATAGAGAGTGCCTAACCCTCTCGAGCTCCCACTCATATTGTTCTGAGGTGACTACGTTTCCATTTCCGTTTTTCCTCCCTTCCTAATGTAAATAAGTTTTCTTATCGTGTCACCTCCGTAGTATGGGATTAGCCCTTGCGTAAGCGGCCTAGTGCCAAGTAGGTTTTAAAAGTGTATTAGGAGTGCAAGCTACGCCTCCATTCAACTCAGAATTTTGGGCCATGTAATTGACCTGTTTCTTTACTGAATAGGCCTCAGTAGGTTGGGTATTATTACCCCTGTTCTTGTGTGCCTGGAGGGCAGATTGAAGCTGGAGTTTGGTGTGGCCTTTGAATAGGCTTGAACTTTGAGAGCGGGTTTGCTCTTTCTTAAAAGTGGATTTTCTGTGTGCCTCGAGGAGGCTTTACTGGGTAATTGGGAGCAAGTGCTCCTTGGCATGACTGGGGTTTTCTGCCCCTTTGTTGAACCTTATGCATAGGTAAAGTTGGGCTCATTGCTCAAAAATTGTGAGTTTGGGGCTCGAAGCCCTAATCCAGTAACAAACTGTAAATGTACTTTCTTAATTTGTTGATCTGCCACTTGGTACCTGTTATATTCTGTTATTTATTTATCTTGAAAAGAAAATATAACCTTTGTTAAAGTTTTAAATTAACTTCAATTCCGTAAGTTGAGTCCTATTCCCGCCCGCACCTTCTTTTAACTGTGCTGTTCCACAGATACCTCGGAACAATAACAACAGTGTGTAATGTTTATTTTCCACCAGGTCACGCTTTTAACATAACTGATGTCACTGATCTTATAGATCAGCTTCCACCTCCCTTCCTCTTGTTGGGCGATTTTAGCGCCCATCACCCCATCTGGGGCTCTGAGACGCCTTGCCCCATGGGGAGAGAGCTGGAAATATTAGTAACAGAGCTGGATTTATGTATTTTGAACACGGGGGAACCAACTCACTTTAGTGTGCGTTACGGCACATATTCTCGCATAGACGTAGGTCTATGCAGCCGAACGTTGCTTCCACAGTTTTGGTGGCATACACACGATGATCTCTGTGACAGTGACCATTTTCCCATCATTCTTACTTTGATGAACCAAAAATCCGTCGAGGCTCCCCCTCGATGGATTTTGAAACATGCTGTTTGGCCAAAGTACTCATCGTTAGCTGCCTTTAACGATGATATCAGGCAGACCGTCGGCGAGGAAATAACTTATATCACCCGAGTTATTCTTGCTGCTGCTGCGGAGTCCATTCCGTTTTACTCGGCGACTCCTCGCCGAAAGCTCGTTCCTTGGTGGAACGAAGAAATAGCAGCAGCTATCAAAGAACGCCGTCGCGCTCACAAACGTTACCGTCGACAGCCTACTGCGGCCAACTTAATAACATTCAAGAAACTCCGCGCTAAGGCGCGAGTTCTTATTCGTCAAAGTAAGAAGGCTTCATGGGAGAGATATGTGTCGTCTATGACGTCACATACTCCATCATCTCAAGTGTGGACTAAGCTTCGACGTATTTCGGGTATCCATGGATCTTCTGTACCGGGAATTTCCATTGCAGGCAATATTGTCACTGAATCCCTCCTGATTGCTGACCATCTAGCCAGTCATTTCGCGGATGTATCTGGCTCCGGGAATTACCATCCTGATTTCCTCGCTGTGAAGCTAGAGGCAGAACTTCATCACCTTAGTTTTGCCTCTCAAGCTTCAGAGGACTACAACGTGCCCTTTACGGAGTGGGAACTCCGCAGCGCCCTAGCGCTTTGCAAGGACACGTCTCCTGGACCGGACAACATCCATAACCAGATGTTGAAACACCTTAGTGATGATAGTTTACTATATCTCCTTCGTGTGTTCAACCGAATCTGGACAGAGGGTGATTTTCCGTCTCAGTGGCGAGAGGGCATAGTCATTCCTGTCCTCAAGCCTGACAAAGATCCTAAGTATGCAGGAAGTTACAGGCCGATTTGTCTTACCAACTGCCTGTGTAAGCTATTTGAGGGGATGGTAAATCGCCGACTCGTCTGGTGTCCGGAGAAACAAGGACTCTTGTCCGAGTACCAGTGTGGTTTTCGAGCCGCTCGATCCACCACTGACCACTTGGTCCGCCTGGAGAGCTCTATCCAGGGTGCGTTTCTCCGTAAACAGCACTTGGTAGCTGTTTTCTTTGATTTAGAGAAGGCCTACTACACCACATGGCGATATGGTATCCTTTCAGTCCTGCATCAATGGAGATTCCGAGGTAACTTGCCGGTATTTATTGCGAATTTTTTGTCCTTCTTCTATTCCGTGTCCGAGTAGGGAGGACATATTCGCAATATCACGTTCAGGAAAATGAAGTCCCACAGGGATCGGTCCTTAGTGTCACTCTGTTCGCGATTGCCATAAACGGTATTGTCGCTGCTGCTGGTCCAGCAGTAATACCGTCGCTATATGTGGACGATTTTGCTCTGCACTATAGGTCTTCCAGTATGTGTCAGTCGCAGAGCGATAATCGCAGCAAGCTATTAGGAGGGTGGAGAAGTGGACCTTAGAACATGGCTTTCGGTTTTCTGCCGCAAAGACCTCCGTAGTCCACTTTTGTCGTCAACGTACTCTTCACCCGCATCCTGAGCTTTATCTAGGAAATGTCATTCTTCCAGTTGTTGACACCTACCGATTTCTTGGGCTCCTTTTTGACAGTAAAATATCGTGGGAGCCACACGTGCGGGAGCTAAAAGTGCAATGCACCAAGAGGCTTAACCTCTTGAAGTTTCTTAGCAGCACTAATTGGGGAGCTGACCGCGTTGTGCTCCTGCGATTCCATCGGGCACACATTTTATCCCGGTTAGACTACGGGAGTGCAGCATATGGCTCCGCAAGACCAAGCGTTCTTGCGAAGCTGAACAGTATCCACCACAGCGGGGTTGGGTTGGCGACGGGAGCTTTTCGTACAAGCCCCATCGCTAGCCTGCAAACTGAGTCCACGAACCTACTACGATGGCGTAGCAGGGGGAGAGGTGATACTCCCACGTGGCGCGTCCCAGGTGGCGGATAGGGGGGTCCTAACCGGCTTGCCGGCGGACTTGAGGGAAATAAAATACCTCTCGCGGACCAAACACACTACCCCCTGCGGGTGGGGTACACACATGCAGAATACACCCGCGGTATCCCCTGCCTGTCGTAAGAGGCGACAAAAAGGGGCGACCTTGGCGCGGACATGGAATGCGGTTTGGTATAATGTGATGGACCTCCTGTGGATGGGAGAGGGTGAATACATCCATAGGTAATCCCTGCCTGTCGTAGAAGGCGACTTAAAGGGTCATGTGGCTATGGTCCCCTCTTTATTTTTTATTATTTTTCCGACGGTCAGATGTAGACCATTCAAAATTTGATGTGCGTGCTGCCCGGCGATGGAGCTCCTATGTGTGCGACTACGCTCGAAAGCCCGTGCCAGCAACCACCCAGGACGCGGCGGGTGGGAGTGTCATGTACCCGGGCAGTGGTATCCGCCTGACAACGCAGGTCCCCGCACAGCCGAATGCCAGAAGGACATATTATTATTAATTATTTTTATTTATTTTTCCTATTGTTAGTGCTCTGTACACGCTATGGGGTACATGCTATTGCGGGTGACTGGAGGAAGGGAGTCCTAGTGCTCATTGCCTCAGTCATCCCGTATTAGGCATCGTTCAACATCGGACCCCGGGCAATACCTGCTACGACCAGGTGGGTAATGCCTTGGCTGCTTGGTTCGGCTACAGAGACCCCTGATCGGAGTGGGTGGCATTCGGGGAGGATGATTTCGGGCATGGCGTCGAAACAACTTCCGCCTGCCACCTCGGGTAGTTCGCTACCCAAGTCTTTAACTTTTGATTCCCTAAGGGGGGCAACCCCTTGGGAACAAGCGCAGCGACTTCGTCTGGGTACCAGCTTCCCTAGGTTCCTGGTTGATACCAGGACCGATGGGCAAGACTTCAAGCTGGTGAAATCGATTCTCTTTAGTCGCCACATTGAAGGTGTCTACGGTGAATTGGAGGACCTGAAGAAAATGCGCAATGGTGGTTTGCTTTTAAAGACGAGCACTGCGCTCCAAGCAGATCGGTTGCTTAAGTGCGACCACTTTGGCGACATCCCCGTCAAAGTGGAAGAGCACAAAACCTTGAATCTGGTTCGTGGAGTGATTTTCCACCGCGATCTCGTCCTGAACATTGACGATGAATTGATGGAAGACATGAAGCACCGCGGCGTGACCCACGTCCGGCGTATCGCATGCAAAGTCAACGGTGAAGACGTTGCCGTAGGTGCGTTTATAGTCTCGTTCAAATTGTCAGTGTTGCCAGAGAAAGTCAAGGTGACAACCTATCGTTGCGATGTGAGTCCGTACATCCCGCCTCCTCTGCGGTGCTATCAATGCCAGAGATTCGGACACATGGTATCTCGTTGTTCGAATCAGTCAGTGTGTGGTACATGTGGGAAAGTAGCTCACGGCGCGGAGGAATGCACACCTCCGTACAAGTGCACTAACTGCTCTGGTCTTCATTCTCCTCGGGATCTGAACTGTCCGACCTATCTGAGTGAGAAGAAGATCCAGGAGATCAAGACCCTGGATGGTCTTCCCTACCAGGAAGCGCGCCGTAAGTTTAATTCCCTGAATGCACCGGCCAAGACACTAGACTTCAGCTTGATAGCTCAGTCCCTGCCAGGTTCCTCATTTTCATCTGCAACACCTGTCCAGAAGGTCGCTGCGCCCAAGGCGGCGGTTGCTCCTGCGAGCAACGCCGCAAAGAGAACAAGCTCGGAGGCTGGTCCATCTCGGCCTTCGACCACCAATCTGCCTGTGCCGGCTAAGAAACCTACGCCGGCACAGAAGGGGAAGAAGACAACGTCTCCCTCCCCTACACGGTCGGCGAAAGCCGCGCCTAAGCCGGCGGAGGCGCCATCGTCGACCAGGGCTGGGAACTCCCCTCCCAGCCCGTCTAAACAAGAATCGACGGTGGGGAAGAAGAACGCCCTTAATAGGCGCTCTTCCAAATCTCCTACAAATGGGGTGTCACGCCCTCCACCTGCGTCAGCAGGTCTTCCTTCGGGGAAACCTGCGCGCTCCCCTCGTGGGCAGAAACCCCGCACCCGGACTGCATCGAAGAAGTTGAAGGCCTGCATCACCTCGTCTGATGACGAGGAGCTGCACATGGAACACGACTCTCCATCTTCAGATGGGGATGTGAGTGTAGGTTAGGTTAGGTAGCATTCCGTTGCTCCTATCCAAATCCTCAGAAGTCCACATTTACAATATGGCACTGTTACAATGGAATTGTAACGGTTATGATAGGCATCTTGCTGAGTTGCGCCAGCTCATTAGCGAGTATTCGGCGAGTATAGTCTGTATTCAGGAAACAAATTTCCGACCAGATCATCATACGGTATTGCGAAATTTTCGACTATACTCGACAGAACGACATTATGCTCATCGGGCTTCCGGTGGCGTTGGCATTTTTGTCCGTTCTGATACCTACAGCGAGGAGGTTCCAATACGAACCCCGCTGGAGGCTGTAGCTGTTCGCGTACCGCTGCCTGTCATAACTACAGTGTGTAATGTTTATTTTCCACCAGGTGAGGCTCTTAACATCAATGATGTCACTGATCTTCTCGATCAGCTTCCACCTCCCTTCCTCTTGTTGGGCGATTTCAACGCCCATCACCCATCATCTGGGGCTCTGAGTCACCTTGCCCCCGGGGAAGGGAGCTGGTAACATTAGTAACAGAGCTGGATTTATGTATTTTGAACACAGGGGAACCAACACACTTCAGTGTACGTTACGGCACATATTCTCGCATAGACGTAAGTCTATGCAGCCGAACGTTGGTTCCGCTGTTTCGGTGGAACACACACGACGATCTTTGTGACAGTGACCATTTTCCCATAATTCTTACTTTGCTAAACCACAAATCCGTCGAGGCTCCCCCTCGATGGATTTTTAAACATGCTGATTGGCCAAAGTACACATCACTAGCTGTCTTTCACGACAAAATCAGGCGGAACGTCGGCGAGAAAATAACTTACATCACCCAGGTTATCCTTGCTGCTGCTGAGGAGTCCATTCCGTTCTTCTCGGGGACTCCTCGCCGAAAGCTCGTTCCTTGGTGGAACGAAGACATAGCAGCAGCTATCAAAGAACGCCGTCGTGCTCACAAACATTACCGTAGACAGCCCACTGCGGCCAACTTGGTAACATTTAAGAAACTCCGCGCTAAGGCGCGAGTTCTTATTCGCCAAAGTAAGATGGCTTCATGGGAGAGAGATGTGTCGTCTATGACGTCACATACTCCATCATCTCAAGTGTGGACTAAGCTTCGACGTATTTCGGGTATCCAAGGATCATCTTCTGTACCGGGAATTTCCATTGCAGGCAACATCGTCACTGAACCCCTCCTGATTGCTGACCATCTCGCTAGTCATTTCGCGGATGTATCTGGCTCCGGGAATTACCATCTTGATTTCCTCCCTCTGAAGCGGGAGGCAGAACGACATCACTTTAGTGTTGCCACCCAAGCTTCAGAGGACTACAACGTTCTATTTACGGAGTGGGAACTCCGCAGCGCCTTAGCGCTTTGCAAGGACACGTCTCCTGGACCGGACAACATCCATAACCAGATGTTGAAACACCTTAGTGCTAATAGTCTACTATATTTCCTTCGTGTGCTCAACCGAATCTGGATTGAGGGTGATTTTCCGTCTCAGTGGCGAGAGGGTATAGTCATTCCTGTCCTCAAGCCTGACAAAGATAATAAGTATGCAGGAAGTTACTGACCGATTTGTCTTACAAACTGCCTGTGTAAGCTATTTGAGAGGATGGTAAATCGCCGGCTCGTGTGGTGTCTGGAGAAACAAGGACTCTTGTCCGAGTACCAGTGTGGTTTTCGAGCTGCTCGATCCACCACTGACCACTTGGTACGCCTGGAGAGCTCTATCCAGGATGCGTTTCTCGCATACAGCACTTGGTAGCTGTTTTCTTTGACTTAGAGAATGCTTTTGACACCACGTGGCGATATGGTATCCTTTCAGCCCTGCATCAATGGAGATTCCGAGGTAACTTGCCGGCGTTTATTGCGAATTTCTTGTCCCTCCGTCTATGCCGTGTCCGAGTAGGGAGGACATATTCGCAATACCACGTACAAGAAAATGGAGTCCCACAGGGATCGGTCCTTAGTGTCACTCTGTTCGCGTTTGCCATCAACGGCATTGTTGCTGCTGCTGGTCCAGCAGTTATACCGTCGCTATATGTGGACGATTTTGCTCTGCATTATAGCTCGCGTAATATGGCAGTTGCAGAGCGACAATTACAACACGCTATTAGGAGGGTGGAGCAGTGGACCTTAGAACATGGCTTTCGGTTTTCTGCCGCAAAGACCTATGTTGTCCACTTTTGTCGTCAACGTACTCTTCACCCCCATCCTGAGATTTATTTAGACGACGCCGTTCTTCCAGTTGTTGACACTTCCCGATTTCTTGGGCTCCTTTTTGACAGTAAATTATCGTGGGAGCCACACGTGCGGCAGTTAAAAGTGCAATGCACTAGGAGGCTTAATATCCTTAAGTTTCTTAGCAGCACTTCTTGGGGGGCTGACCGCACGGTGCTCCTGCGATTCTATCGGGCACACATTTTATCCCGGTTAGACTACGGCAGTGCAGCATATGGCTCCGCAAGACCAAGCGTTCTTGCGAAGCTGAACAGTATCCACCACAGCGGGGTTAGGTTGGCGACGGGAACTTTTCGTACAAGCCCCATCGCTAGCCTGCTCGCTGAGTCTGGTGTGCCGCCTTTACACCTGAGGCGCCAGCACCTTCTACTTACATATGCTGCAAATTTGCGACAGATGCCACATCATCCAAGCTATCCTTGCGTGTTCAACAATGGCAACCGTTTGCTGTACGCTGCTCGTCCTCGAGCGACGCGGCCGGTTGGGATACGCTTGGATAGCATTTCCGAATTGTTTGACGTACCTTCGGTTCCTTGCCTTGTCAGACAACCAAGTGGGGTACCTCCGTGGGTCGTACGACGACCTGAAATAATCCTGGATCTGCACACTGGCCCAAAGGAAAACACGGACCCTTCGATTTATCGGAGGCTCTTCCTGTCCGTTGTTGGCCGCTATCCATGTTCAGTCGTCGTCTACACGGATGGCTCAAGGACAGATACGAAGGTGGGCTGTGCGTTCGTTGTTAACAATGATAGGTTCCTTTTTGCTCTTCCGGCAACCTGTAGTGTGTACACAGCAGAGCTCTATGCTATCTGTGAGGCTCTGCGGTACGCATTAGACAATGAGCGCCGACACTTTCTTGTGTGTACTGACTCCTTGAGTTCGCTTCAGTCTATTGATACCTGTTTCCCTCGACACCCTCTAGTGCAGCGGATCCAGGACCTGCTGGCCGGGTGTTCGGATGCCGGCACCAGAATTACGTTTGTGTGGCTCCCCAGCCACATGGGCATAGAGGGAAACGAGTTAGTAGATCAGGCTGCCAAGGAGGCAGTTACACTGCCCCCGTTGCCTTTCAAGGTTCCAGCAAGTGATATTCGCTCCCAGCTGCGACATCTTGTTATGTCCCATTGGGAGATGGAGTGGCAGGCCATTCCTTTCCCAATAAGCTGAGAGCGATAAAAGGAACAACGAAGGTATGGAGGACTTCGCTTCGGGCTTCGCGGAGGGAAGCCGTGGTATTATTTCGTCTTCGGATCGGCCACGGTATCTTGACTCACGGGCATCTTTTGAAAGGAGAACCCCCTCCGGTGTGTACATGCGGCGACCATCTTACCGTGGTGCACATCCTTACGGAGTGTGTGGACCTGGTCGATCTGCGCCGTAGTCTTAACCTTCCGAGTACTATCTCCCTTATCTTGCGTGATGACGAGCAGTCAGCAGACCTCGTCGTCCGCTTTATGAGGGATAGTGGACTGTTTTTCTTGTGTGATGCTGTCTTTTGTCCTATTGTGTTTTGTGTCACTTTCGCTTTTATCCCATTGACTTCATTTTAGTTTGTGTTGCGTATTTTAATGTGTTATTTTAACGTCTCTCGTAAATTATGTACTACCAGGCAATGACTTATTCTTTTGTTTTCCTGTATATTCTCTTATTTTATTAGAAAATTAGGCATTGCGTATTAGATCCACTGATTGTTTTAATCTCACCCTCATTTTTCTCCGGGGCCGATGACCTTCGATGTTAGGCCACTTAAAACAACAAGCATCATCATCATCATCATTTTTCTCCATCATCATTTTTTTAAAACTTTAGTCAGTGGATATGTTTTAAAATTTTAACATCATCATCTCATGTCGTTTATCTCGTTCCATTAGGGGCCGATGACCTTCGATGTTAGGCCCCTTTAAACAACAAGCATCATCATCATCAGCAGCTTGCTGAGTCTGGTGTGCCACCTTTACACCTGAGGCGCCAGCAACTCCTACTTACGTATGCTGCAAATTTGCGATAGATGCCACTTCATCCGAGCTATCCCTGCGTGTTCAACAATGGAAACCGTTTGTTGTACGCTACTTATCCTCGTGCGACGCGGCCGGTTGGGATACGCTTGGATAGCAGTTATGAATTGTTTGAGGTACCTTCGATTCCTTGCCTTGTCAGACAACCACGTTGGGTACCTGGCCCGAAAGGAGACACGGACCCTTCGATTTATCGGAGGCTCTACCTGTCCGTTGTTGGCCGCTATCCAGGTTCAGTCGTCGTTTACACGGATGGTTCAAGGACAGATACGAAGGTGGGCTGTGCGTTCGTTGTCGGAAATGATCGGTTTATTTTTGCTCTCCCGGAAACCTGTAGCGTGCACACAGCGGAGCTTTATGCTATCTGTGGAGCTCTGCGGTACGCACTGTACAATGAACGCCGACACTTTCTCGTGTGTACTGACTCCTTGAGCTCGCTCCAGTCTATTGATACCTGTTTCCCTCAGCGGATCCAGGACCTGCTGGCCGGGTGTTCGGATGCCGGCACCAGAATTACGTTTGTGTGGCTCCCCAGCCACATGGGCATAGAGGGAAACGAGTTAGCAGATCAGGCTGCCAAGGCCACGAACCTACTACGATGGCGTAGCAGGGGGAGAGGTGATACTCCCACGTGGCGCGTCCCAGGTGGCGGATAGGGGGGTCCTAACCGGCTTGCCGGCGGACTTGAGGGAAATAAAATACCTCTCGCGGACCAAACACACTACCCCCTGCGGGTGGGGGACACACATGCAGAATAAACCCGCGGTATCCCCTGCCTGTCGTAAGAGGCGACAAAAAGGGGCGACCTTGGCGCGGGCATGGATTGCGGTTTGGTATAATGTGATGGACCTCCTGTGGATGGGAGAGGCTGAATACATCCATAGGTAATCCCTGCCTGTCGTAGAAGGCGACTTAAAGGGTCATGTGGCCATGGTCCCCTCTTTATTTTTTATTATTTTTCCGAGGGTCAGATGTAGACCATTCAAAATTTGATGTGCGTGCTGCCCGGCGATGGAGCTCCTATGTGTGCGACTACGCTCGAAAGCCCGTGCCAGCAACCACCCAGGACGCGGCGGGTGGGAGTGTCATGTACCCGGGCAGTGGTATCCGCCTGACAACGCAGGTCCCCGCACAGCCGAATGCCAGAAGGACATATTATTATTAATTATTTTTATTTATTTTTCCTATTGTTAGTGCTCTGTACACGCTATGGGGTACATGCTATTGCGGGTGACTGGAGGAAGGGAGTCCTAGTGCTCATTGCCTCAGTCATCCCGTATTAGGCATCGTTCAACATCGGACCCCGGGCAATACCTGCTACGACCAGGTGGGTATTGCCTTGGCTGCTTGGTTCGGCTACAGAGACCCCTGATCGGAGTGGGTGGCATTCGGGGAGGATGATTTCGGGCATGGCGTCGAAACAACTTCCGCCTGCCACCTCGGGTAGTTCGCTACCCAAGTCTTTAACTTTTGATTCCCTACGGGGGGCAACCCCTTGGGAACAAGCGCAGCGACTTAGTCTGGGTTCCAGCTTCCCTAGGTTCTTGGTTGCTACCAGGACCGATGGGCAAGACTTCAAGCTGGTGAAATCGATTCTCTTTAGTCGCCACATTGAAGGTGTCTACGGTGAATTGGAGGACCTGAAGAAAATGCGCAATGGTGGTTTGCTTTTAAAGACGAGCACTGCGCTCCAAGCAGATCGGTTGCTTAAGTGCGACCACTTTGGCGACATACCCGTCAAAGTGGAAGAGCACAAAACCTTGAATCTGGTTCGTGGAGTGATTTTCCACCGCGATCTCATCCTGAACACTGACGATGAATTGATGGAAGACATGAAGCACCGCGGCGTGACCCACGTCCGGCGTATCACACGCAAAGTCAACGGTGAAGACGTTGCCACGGGTGCGTTTATAGTCTCCTTCAAATTGTCAGTGTTGCCAGAGAAAGTCAAGGTGACAACCTACCGTTGCGATGTGAGGCCGTACATCCCGCCTCCTATGCGGTGCTATCAATGCCAGAGATTCGGACACATGGTATCTCGTTGTTCGAATCAGTCAGTGTGTGGTACATGTGGGAAAGTAGCTCACGGCGCGGAGGAATGCACACCTCCGTACAAGTGCACTAACTGCTCTGGTCTTCATTCTCCTCGGGATCGGAACTGTCCGACCTATCTGAGTGAGAAGGAGATCCAGGAGATCAAGACCCTGGATGGTCTTTCCTACCAGGAAGCGCGCCGTAAGTTTAATTCCCTGAATGCACCGGCCAAGACACTAGACTTCAGCTTGATAGCTCAGTCCCTGCCAGGTTCCTCATTTTCCTCTGCAACACCTGTCCAGAAGATCGCTGCGCCCAAGGCGGCGGTTGCTCCTGCGAGCAACGCCGCAAAGAGAACAAGCTCGAAGGCTGGTCCATCCCGGCCTTCGACCACCAATCTGCCTGTGCCGGCTAAGAAACCTACGCCGGCACAGAAGGGGAAGAAGACAACGTCACCTTCCCCTACACGGTCGGCGAAAGCCGCGCCTAAGCCGGCGGAGGCGGCTTCGTCGACCAGGGCTGGGAACTCCCCTCCCAGCCCGTCTAAACAAGAATCGACGGCGGGGAAGAAGAACGCCCTTAATAGGCGCTCATCCAAATCTCCTACAAATGGGGTGTCACGCCCTCCACCTGGAGGGCCTGATTCTGCGTCAGCAGGTCTTCCTTCGGGGAAACCTGCACGCTCCCCTCGTGGGCAGAAACCCCGCACCCGGACTACGTCGAAGAAGTTGAAGGCCTGCATCACCTCGTCTGACGACGAGGAGCTGCACATGGAACACGAATCTCCATCTTCGGATGGGGATGTGAGTGTAGGTTAGGTTAGGTAGCATTCCGTTGCTCCTATCCTAATCCTCAGAAGTCCACATTTACAATATGGCACTGTTACAATGGAATTGTAACGGTTATGATAGGCATCTTGCTGAGTTGCGCCAGCTCATTAGCGAGTATTCGGCGAGTATAGTCTGTATTCAGGAAACAAATTTCCGACCAGATCATCATACGGTATTGCGAAATTTTCGACTATACTCGACAGAACGACATTATGCTCACCGGGATTCCGGTGGCGTTGGCATTTTTGTCCGTTCTGATACCTACAGCGAGGAGGTTCCAATACGAACCCCGCTGGAGGCAGTAGCTGTTCGCGTACCGCTGCCTGTCATAACTACAGTGTGTAATGTTTATTTTCCACCAGGTGAGGCTCTTAGCATCAATGATGTCACTGATCTTCTCGATCAGCTTCCACCTCCCTTCCTCTTGTTGGGCGATTTCAACGCCCATCACCCCATTTGGGGCTCTGAGTCACCTTGCCCCCGGGGAAGAGAGCTGGAAACATTAGTAACAGAGCTGGATTTATGTATTTTGAACACAGGGGAACCAAAACACTTCAGTGTACGTTACGGCACATATTCTCGCATAGACGTAAGTCTATGCAGCCGAACGTTGGTTCCGCTGTTTCGGTGGAACACACACGACGATCCTTGTGACAGTGACCATTTTCCCATAATTCTTACTTTGCTGAACCACAAATCCGTCGAGGCTCCCCCTCGATGGATTTTTAAACATGCTGATTGGCCAAAGTACACATCTCTAGCTGTCTTTCACGACCAAATCAGGCGGAACGTCGGCGAGGAAATAACTTACATCACCCAGGTTATTCTTGCTGCTGCTGAGGAGTCCATTCCGTTCTTCTCGGGTACTCCTCGCCGAAAGCTCGTTCCTTGGTGGAACGAAGACATAGCAGCAGCTATCAAAGAACGCCGTCGTGCTCACAAACATTACCGTAGACAGCCCACTGCGGCCAACTTGGTAACATTTAAGAAACTCCGCGCTAAGGCGCGAGTTCTTATTCGCCAAAGTAAGAAGGCTTCAAGGGAGAGATATGTGTCGTCTATGACGTCACATACTCCATCATCTCAAGTGTGGACTAAGCTGCGACGTATTTCGGGTATCCAAGGATCATCTTCTGTACCGGGAATTTCCATTGCAGGCAACATCGTCACTGAACCCCTCCTGATTGCTGACCATCTCGCTAGTCATTTCGCGGATGTATCTGGTTCCGGGAATTACCATCCTGATTTCCTCGCTCTGAAGCGGGAGGCGGAACGTTCTCACCTTAGTTTTGCCTCTCAAGCTTCAGAGGACTACAACGTGCCCTTTACGGAGTGGGAACTCCGCAGCGCCCTAGCGCTTTGCAAGGACACGTCTCCTGGACCGGACAACATCCATAACCAGATGTTGCAACACCTTAGTGATGATAGTTTATTATATCTCCTTCGTGTGTTCAACCGAATCTGGATAGAGGGTGATTTTCCGTCTCAGTGGCGAGAGGGCATAGTCATTCCTGTCCTCAAGCCCGACAAAGATCCCAAGTATGCAGGAGGTTACAGACCGATTTGCCTTACAAACTGCCTGTGTAAGCTGTTTGAGAGGATGGTTAATCGGCGCCTCGTGTGGTGTCTGGAGAAACAAGGACTCTTGTCCGAGTACCAATGTGGATTTAGAGCCGCTCGATCCACCACTGACCACTTGGTACGCCTGGAGAGCTCTATCCAGGATGCCTTTCTCCGCAAACAGCACTTGGTAGCTGTTTTCTTTGACTTAGAGAAGGCTTATGACACCACATGGCGATATGGTATCCTTTCAGCCCTGCATCAATGGAGATTCCGAGGTAACTTGCCGGCGTTTATTGCGAATTTCTTGTCCCTCCGTCTATTCCGTGTCAGAGTAGGGAGGACATATTCGCAATACCACGTACAAGAAAATGGAGTCCCACAGGGATCGGTCCTTAGTGTCACTCTGTTCGCGATTGCCATCAACGGCATTGTTGCTGCTGCTGGTCCAACAGTTATACCGTCGCTACATGTGGACGATTTTGCTCTGCACTATAGCTCGCGTAATATGGCAGTCGCAGAGCGACAATTGCAACATGCTTTTAGGAGGGTGGAGCAGTGGACCTTAGAACATGGCTTTCGGTTTTCTGCCGTAAAGACCTCTGTTGTCCACTTTTGTCGTCAACGTACTCTTCACCCCCATCCTGAGCTTTATTTAGACAACGTCGTTCTTCCAGTTGTTGACACTTACCGATTTCTTGGGCTCCTTTTTGACAGTAAATTATCGTGGGAGCCACACGTGCGGCAGTTAAAAGTGCAATGCACTAGGAGGCTTAATATCCTTAAGTTTCTTAGCAGCACTTCTTGGGGGGCTGACCGCACGGTGCTCCTGCGATTCTATCGGGCACACATTTTATCCCGGTTAGACTACGGCAGTGCAGCATATGGCTCCGCAAGACCAAGCGTTCTTGCGAAGCTCAACAGTATCCACCACAGCGGGGTTAGGTTGGCGACGGGAGCATTTCGTACAAGCCCCATCGCTAGCCTGCTCGCTGAGTCAGGTGTGCCGCCTTTACACCTGAGGCGCCAGCACCTTCTACTTACATATGCTGCAAATTTGCGACAGATGCCACTTCATCCAAGCTATCCTTGCGTGTTCAACAATGGCAACCGTTTGCTGTACGCTGCTCGTCCTCGAGCGACGCGGCCGGTTGGGATACGCTTGGATAGCATTTCCGAATTGTTTGACGTACCTTCGGTTCCTTGCCTTGTCAGACAACCAAGTGGGGTACCTCCGTGGGTCGTACGACGACCTGAAATAATCCTGGATCTGCACACTGGCCCAAAGGAAAACACGGACCCTTCGATTTATCGGAGGCTCTTCCTGTCCGTTGTTGGTCGCTATCCAGGTTCAGTCGTCGTCTACACGGATGGTTCCAGGACAGATACGAAGGTGGGCTGTGCGTTCGTTGTTGGTAATGGTAAGTTCCTTTTTGCTCTTCCGACAACCTGTAGTGTGTACACAGCAGAGCTCTATGCTATCTGTGAGGCTCTGCGGTACGCACTGTACAATAAGCGCCGCCACTTCCTTCTGTGTACTGACTCCTTGAGTTCGCTTCAGTCTATTGATACCTGTTTCCCTCGACACCCTCTGGTGCAGCGGATCCAGGACCTGCTGGCCGGGTGTTCGGATGCCGGCACCAGAATCACGTTTCTGTGGCTCCCAAGCCACATGGGCATAGAGGGAAACGAGTTAGTAGATCGGGCTGCCAAGGAGGCATTTACACTGCCCCCGTTGCCTTTCAAGGTTCCAGCAAGTGATATTCGCTCCCAGCTGCGACATCTTGTTATGTCCCATTGGGAGGTGGAGTGGCAGGCCATTCCACTTCCCAATAAGCTGAGAGCGATAAAAGGAACAACGAAGGTATGGAGGACTTCCCTTCGGGCTTCGCGGAGGGAAGCCGTGATATTATGTCGTCTTCGGATCGGCCACGGTATCTTGACTCACTCGCATCTTTTGAAAGGAGAACCCCCTCCGGTGTGTACCTGCGGCGACCATCTTACCGTGGTGCACATCCTTACGGAGTGTGTGGACCTGGTCGATCTGCGCCGTAGTCTTAACCTTCCGAGTACTATCTCCCTTATCTTGCGTGATGACGAGCAGTCAGCAGACCTCGTCGTCCGCTTTATGAGGGATAGTGGACTGTTTTATCTTGTGTGATGCTGTCCTTTGCCCTAGTGTGTTTTGTGTCACTTTCGCTTTTATCCCATTGATTTCATTTTAGTTTGTGTTGCGTATTTTAATGTGTTATTTTAACGTCTCTCGTAAATTATGTACTACCAGGCAATGCCTTATTCTTTTGTTTTCCTATATATTCTCTTATTTTATTAGAAAATTAGGCATTGCGTATTAGATCCACTGATTGTTTTAATCTCACCCTCATTTTTCTCCATCATCATTTTTTAAACCTTAGTCAGTGGATATGTTTTAAAATTTTAACATCATCTCTCATGTCGTTTATCTCGTTCCATTAGGGGCCGATGACCTTCGATGTTAGGCCCCTTTAAACAACAAGCATCATCATCATCATCATCAGGCTGCCAAGGAGGCAGTTACACTGCCCCCGTTGCCTTTCAAGGTTCCACCAAGTGATATTCGCTCTCAGCTGAGACATCTGGTTATGTCTCATTGGGAGATGGAGTGGCAGGCCTACGTAATTCGCAGGAAGCTGAGAGCGATAAAAGGAACAACGAAGGTATTGAGGACTTCCCTTCGGGCTTCGCGGAGGGAAGCCGTGGTATTATGTCGCCTTCGGATCTGCCACGGTATCTTGACGCACTCCCATCTACTGAAAGGAGAACCCCCTCCGGTGTGTACCTGCGGCGACCATCTTACCGTGGTATACATCCTTACGGAGTGCGTGGGTCTGGTCGATCTGTGCCGTAGTCTTAACCTTCCGAGTACAATCTCCCTTATCTTGCGAGATGACGAGCAGTCAGCAGACCTCGTCATCCGCTTTATGAGGGATAGCGGTCTGCTTTATCGTGTATGATGATGTTCTTTGTCCTAGTGTTGTTTATGTCAGTTGCGCTTTTATCTCATTGACTTCATTTTAGTTTGTGTTGCGCATTTTAATGTGTTATTTTAACGTCTAACGTAAATTATGTGTTAATATCTGTACTACTGGGCAATGCCTTATTCCTACGTTTTCCTGTATTTTCTCTTATTTTAATAGAACATAAGGCATTGCGTATTAGATCCACTGAATGTTTTAATCTCACCCTCATTTTTTTCATCACCATTCTTTTTTAACGCTATTCAGTGGATACTTTTTAAAATTTTAACTTCATGTCTCATGTCATTCATTTCGTTCCATTAGGGGCCGATGCCCTTCGATGTTAGGCCCCTTAAAACAACAAGCATCATCATCATCAACATTTTATTCCCTGAGAGGTTCAACTCCCTGGGAACAAGCGCAGCGTGAAGGAATGGGATCCACATGTCCTAGGTTCCTGCTTGCTAACCGAACCGATGGGCACGACTTCAAGCTGGTGAAATCAATTCTATTTTGTCGCCACATTGAATGTGTCTACGGTGAACTTGAGGACCAGAAGAAAATGCGCAATGCTGGTTTGCTTTTAAAGACGAGCACTGCGCTCCAAGCAGATCGGTTGCTAAAGTACGACCATTTTGGCGACATCCCGTCAAAGTGGAAGAGCACAAAACCTTGAATCTGGTTCGTGGAGTTATTTTCCACCGTGATCTCGTCCTGAACACTGACGATGAATTGATGGAAGACATGAAGCACCGTGGCGATACCCACGTCCGGCGTATCACACGCAAAGTCAACGGTGAAGACGTTGCCACGGGTGCGTTTATAATCTCCTTCAGATTGTCAGTGTTGCCCGAGAAAGTCAAGGTGACAACCTATCGTTGCGATGTGAGTCCGTACATGCCGCATCCTATGCGGTGCTATCAATGCCAGAGATTCGGACACATGGTATCTCGTTCGAATCTGTCTGTGTGTGGTACATGTGGGAAAGTAGCTCACTGCGTGGAGGAGTGCACACCTCCGTACAAGTGCACTAACTGCTCTGGTCTTCATTCCCCTCGGGATCGGAACTGTCCGATCTGTCTGAGTGAGAAGAAGATCCAGGAGATCAAGACCCTGGATGGTCTTTCCTACCAGGAAGCACGCCCTAAGTTTAATTGTCTGAATGCACCGGGCAAGACACTAGACTTCTGCTTGATAGCACAGTCCCTGCCAGGTTCCTCATTTTCAACAGGAACACCTTTTCAGAAGATCGCTGCGCCCAAGACGGCAGTTGCTCCTGCGAACAACGCTGCAAAAGGAACGAGCTCGAGGTCGGGTCCATCCCGGCCTTCGACCACCAATATACCTGTGCCGGCTGGGAAACCTACGCCGGCACAGAAGGGGAAGAAGACAACGTCCCCTTCCCCCACGAGGTCGGCGAAAGCCGCCCCTACGCCGGCGGAGGCGGCATCGTCGACAAGGGTTGGGAAACCACCTCCCAGCCCGTCTAAACAAGAATCGACGGTGGGGAAGAAGAGCGACCTTACCGGGCGTTCTTCCACTTCTCCTATGAATGGGGCTTCACGCCCTCCATCCGGAGGGCCTGATTCTACGCCAGCGGGTCTTCCTTCTAGAAGACCTGCGCGCTCCCCTCGTAAGAGGAAACCCCTTCCTCGGACAAAGTCGAAGAAATTGAAGGAATGCTTCACCTCGTCTAGTGACGGGGAGATGCACGTGGAGCATGAATCTCCATCTTCGGATGGGGATGTCAGTGTAGGTTAGGTTAGGTGCCATTACGCTGTCCTAAACTGAACCACTAGTCCACACTTCCAGTATGGCGTTGTTACAATGGAATTGTAACGGTTATGCTAGGCATCTTGCTGAGCTGCGCCAGCTCATTAGCGACTATTCGGCGAGTATAGTCTGTATTCAAGAAACTAATTCCTGACCAGGTCATCACTGTATTGAGAAATTTTCGACAATACTCGACAGAACGACATTATGCTTACCGGGCTTCCGGTGGCGTTGGCATTTTTGTTCGTTCTGATACCTACAGCGAGGTGGTTCCATTAAGAACCCCGCTGGAGGCTGTAGCTGTTCGCGTTCCGCTGCCTGTCATAACAACAGTGTGTAATGTTTACTTTCCACCAGGCCAACTTCTTAACATCAATGAAGTTACTGATCTTCTAGATCAGCTTCCACCTCCCTTCCTCTTGTTGGGCGATTTTAACGCCCATCACCCCATCTGGGGCTCTGAGACGCCTTGCCCCGATGAAGAGAGCTGGTAACATTGATAACAGAGCTGGAATTATGTATCTTGAACACAGGGGAACCAACACACGTCAGTGTACGCTACGGCATATATTCTCGCATAGACGTAAGTCTCTGCAGCCGAACGTTGGTTCCGATGTTTCGGTGCAACACACACGACGATCCTTGTGACAGTGACCATTTTCCCATCATTCTTATTTTGATGAACCAAAAATCCGTTGAGGCTCCTCCTCGGTGGATTTTTAAACATGCTCTTTGTCCAAAGTACACATCACTAGCTCTCCTTAAGAACAATATCAGGCGGACATCGACGAGGATATAACTTACATCACCCACGTTATTCTTGCTGCTGCTGAGGAGTCTATTCCGCTGTTCTCGGGGACTCCTCGCCGAAAACTCGTTCCTTGGCGGAACGAAGAAATAGCAGCAGCTATCAAGGAACGCCGTCGCGCACACAAACATTACCGTAGACAGCCTACTGCGGCCAAATTGGTAACATTTAAGAAACTCCGCGCTAAGGCGCGAGTTCTTATTCGCCAAAGTAAGAAGGCTTCATGGGAGAGATGTGTGTCGTCTATGACGTCACATACTCCATCATCTCAAGTGTGGACTAAGCTTCGACGGATTTCGGGTATCCAAGGATCATCTCATGTACCGGGAATTTCCATCTCAGGCAGTGTCGCCACTGACCCCCTCACGATTGCTAACAGTCTAGCTAGTCATTTCGCGGATGTATCTGGCTCCGGGAATTACCATCTTGATTTCCTCCCTCTGAAGCGGGAGGCAGAACGTCATCACTTTAGTGTTGCCACCCAAGCTTCAGAGGACTACAACGTTCTATTTACGGAGTGGGAACTCCGCAGCGCCTTAGCGCTTTGCAAGGACACGTCTCCTGGACCGGACAACATCCATAACCAGATGTTGAAACACCTTAGTGCTAATAGTCTACTATATTTCCTTCGTGTGCTCAACCGAATCTGGATTGAGGGTGATTTTCCGTCTCAGTGGCGAGAGGGTATAGTCATTCCTGTCCTCAAGCCTGACAAAGATAATAAGTATGCAGGAAGTTACTGACCGATTTGTCTTACAAACTGCCTGTGTAAGCTATTTGAGAGGATGGTAAATCGCCGGCTCGTGTGGTGTCTGGAGAAACAAGGACTCTTGTCCGAGTACCAGTGTGGTTTTCGAGCTGCTCGATCCACCACTGAATACTTGGTACGCCTGGAGAGCTCTATCCAGGATGCGTTTCCCCGCAAACAGCACTTGGTAGCTGTTTTCTTTGACTTAGAGAAGGCCTACGACACCACATGGCGATATGGTATCCTTTCAGTCCTGCATCAATGGAGATTCCGACGTAACTTGCCGGTATTTATTGCGAATTTTTGTCCCTCCGTCTATTCCGTGTCCGAAGAGGGAGGACATATTCGCAACATCACGTTGAGGAAAATGGAGTCCCGCAGGGATCGGTCCTTAGTGTCACTCTGTTCGCGAGTGCCATCAATGGTAATGTCGCTGCTGGTGGTCCAGCTGTAATACCGTCGCTCTGTGTTTACGATTTTGCTCCTCACTATCGCTCGTGCAGTATGGCAGTCGCCACGAACCTGCTACGCAGGCGTAGCAGGGGGAGACGTGACACTCACGTGGCGCATCCCAGGTGGCGGATAGGGGGGTCCTAACCGGCTTGCCGGCGGACTTGAGGGAAATAAAATACCTCTCGCGGACCAAACACACACCCCCTGTGGGTGGGCGAAGCAGACGAATAATACACCCACGGTATCCCCTGCCTGTCGTGAGAGGCGACTAAAAGGGGCGACCAAGGGATGATTGTATTAGAACCATGAAACTACATGTGATTAGTACCACCACGCGGAGAACACCAAGGGTCGCTTTTACTTGTGCGTATTACCACTATATTAGGTACGAAATAGGTTTGTGATTAGTAGCACACAGGAGCACCGCGCGGTCGGCTTTTGCAGTACCTGTGATTAGTACCACCATATGAGCAGGACCATGGGATGATAGCTACCATGGTCCTGCCTTGCCTGTGATTAGTACCCACTGTATGAGGAACACCGCGGGATAGGGGAAGGTACCTGTGGTTAGTACTCTGATCTGATGAACACCATAGGTTTGCGTTGCCTGTAAATGGCGCCGCAAAGTGAGAAAAACATAGGTGTATTAATGTCCAATTTTATATACTCTGAGTAGTACGCTAATGTGTGGAATACCGCAAGTCTCTGCTACTTTTGTATAGTACCGCAACAGGACAGATACCATGGTTCTACATTACTAGCGATAAGTATCATTCTGAGGGGCCTTTGACTTGTATTTTGGACCCATTTAGACACCAAGCATCCTCGATTTGCTTTGGAAGTAGTCCTTTGGTCAGTAATACTATTAACTATGATAATTTTTTGAGTCGGATCCACTGATTGTTTTAAATTCATGTTCATTCATTCTTCATGACATTTTTTATTTTGGTCAGTGGATAATTTTGAACTTTTACTTTGTCGTTTCATTTCGTACCATTAGGGGCCGATGACCTCGATGTTAGGCCCCTTTAAACAACAAGCATCAGCATCACTATGGCAGTCGCTGAGCGACAATTACAGCAAGCTATTCGGAGTAGTGTTGGCTACTGAATGCATGATTCGATGCAGTGTATCGATTCATTCAAGTATCCGAGTGAATCGATTCACAGGAACGTCGAGCTCACGGCACACGATTCAGCTTACCCCCAGCGGGCAGTGCTGAGTGGTGCACTCACTGTACGTTGACGGGGAGCCGAGCTTCCGCTGCAGCGAGACAGTGAATCATGGCACATCGAAAGAATCGTGAACGAGCGCGGCTCAGTGAGGCACAAGATACACACGGCTCCTTATCGGCACACTGGACAGTGGGCACTGGCGGAGAGCCGGGCTTCCTCTGAAGCAATACATACATAGCCATGGTACACTGAAAGGATCGTACGCTAAATGGACTCCCGAGCTCAGCTCATTTGAAAATAATACCCACTTGCCTTCACTGTCTTCTTCTTACAGGGAGGTTTAAATAATAGATGGATTTATTTTCATTGTTAAAAAGGTAGTCAAAACATAATTCTAAAGCAGCTAGTAAGTAGGTAGGCTATTAGGTTATACTATTTATTAGTTTAATGAATCTTAGTATTATAACGTAGTTGAAAATTAATTAAACTCGATTCTAGCCTGCCCTATGTCTGTGAGTCATGCTCATGACCACTCAAAAGTACCTGTTTTATATTGGGTAGAACGGCTCAGTATTGTCTCAGTTCGTATGTCACATCGTTGCACAAGACTTCAATAATATGTGGACAGTAAGTGAGCCGACTGACGCAATAACTTAACCAACAGTATGTTGTATCAGAAAAACAGTGGGCTACTGTACATCTCGGGTAGCCTATACAAAATATGACGGTTTAAAAAAATCCTCTGCTGATAGAAAAATACAGTACATATTTTCAAAAATGACTTAGCGAGTTGAACGTGCTGTTAGTGTCGCGTAGCTATGCGCTTGCATTCGGGGGATGGTGGGTTCGAATCCCACCGTCGGCAGCCGTTAAGATTGTTTTCCGTAGTTTCCCCATGTTTACACCAGGAAATCCTGGGACTGTACCTTAATTAAGGCCATGGCTGCTACCTTCATAATCCAGCACTTTTCCCATTCTGCGTCGGCGGAAACCTGCGATGTATTAGAGTGACGAGCATTGTTTTTCTAAGAAAGGAGTTCATAGTATGAAGACCAGATGACAGCAGCGAACAGTGAATGCTGTTGCTGCTGTCTTACCATACACACTATACAGATGCAGTAGGAGCGGTGGCTCTAATGTGCCGTGAATCGGATCACTGTATCGATTCAGTAACGGGAAGGGAATAAAATGAATCGATTCAGTAAAATTAATCGAATGTCCCATCACTAATTCGCAGGGTGGAGCAGTGGACCTTAGAACATGGCTTTTGGTTTTCTGCCGCAACGACCTCTGTTGTCCACTTTTGTCGTCAACGTACTCCTCACCCACATCCTGACCTTTATTTAGGAAATGTCGTTCTTCCAGTTGTTGACACTTATCGATTTCTTGGGCTCCTTTTTGACAGTAAATTATCATGGGAACCACACGTGCGGAAGCCAAAAGTGCAATGCACCAAGAGGCTTAATCTATTGAAGTTTGTTAGCAGCACTACTTCGGGAGCTGACCGCAAGGTGCTTCTACGATTTTACAGGGCACACTTTTTATCCAGGTTAGACTACGGCAGTGCAGCATATGGCTCAGCAAGACCATGTGTTCTCGCGAAGCTGAACAGCATCCACCACGGCGGGATTAGGTTTGCGACGGGAGCTTTTCGCACAAGCCCAATCTCCAGCCTGCTCGCTGAGTCTGGTGTGCCGCCTTTACACATGCGGCGACAACAGCTCTTACTTTTGTATGCTGCCAATTTGCGACAGATCCCACTTAATCCAAGCTATCCTTGCGTTTTCAACAATGGCAACCTTTTGCTGTACGCCGCTTGTCCTCGAGCAACGCGGCCGGTTGGAATACGCTTGGATAGCAGTTACAGATTGTTTGACGTACCTTCGGTTCCTTGCCTTGTCAGACAACCAAGTGGGGTACCTCCGTGGGTCGTACGACGGCCTGAAATAATCCTGGATGTGCACACTGGCCCGAAGGAAAAGACGGACCCTTCGATTTATCGGAGACTCTTCCTGTCCGTTGTTGGCCGCTATCCAGGTTCAGTCATCGTCTACACGGATGGTTCAAGGACAGATACGAAGGTGGGCTGTGCCTTCGTTGTCGACAATGCTAGGTTTCTTTATGCTCTCCCGGAAACCTGTAGTGTGTACACAGCAGAGCTCTATGCTATCTGTGGAGCTCTGCGGTACGCACTGTACAATGATCGCCGACACTTTGTTGTGTGTACTGACTCCTTGAGTTCGCTCCAGTGTATTGATTCCTGTTTCCCTCGGCACCCTCTGGTGCAGCGGATCCAGGACCTGCTGGCCGTGTGTTTGGATTCCGGCACCAGAATCACGTTTCTGTGGCTCCCCAGCCACATGGGCATAGAGGGAAACGAGTTAGCAGATCAGGCTGCCAAGGAGGCAGTTACACTGCCCCCGTTGCCTTTCAAGGTTCCAGCAAGTGATATTCGCTCTCAGCTGAGACATCTGGTTATGTCCCATTGGGAGATGGAGTCGAAGGCCATTCCACTTCCCAATAAGCTGAGAGTGATAAAAGGAACAACGAAGGTATGGAAGACTTCCCTTCGGGCTTCGCGGAGGGAAGCCGTGGTCTTATGTCGTCTTCGGATCGGCCAATGTATCGTCCCTCGCTCGCATCTTTTGAAAGGAGAACCACCTCCGGTGTGTACCTGCGGCGACCGTCTTAGCGTTGTACTCATCCTTACGGAGTGTGTGGACCTGTTCGATCTTCGCCGTAGTCTTAACCTCCCAGGTACCATCCCCCTTATCTTGCGAGATGACGAGCAGTCCGCAGACCTCGTCATCCGCTTTATGAGGGATAGTGGTCTATTTTATCGTATGTAATGATGTATTTGTCCTCCTGTCTTTGTGTTAATTGCGCTTGCATCCTGTTGGTTTCATTTTAGTTTGTGTTGCGTATTTTAATGTGTTATTTTAATGTATAATGTAAAGTATGCATATATATCTGTATTAGCAGGCAATGCCTTATTCCTTTGTCTCCTGTATTTTGTGTTGTTTTATTCCAAAATAAGGCATTGCGAATTAGATCCACTGATTGTTTTAATCTCATACTCATTTTTCATCACCATTTTTTTAAACTCTAGTCAGTGGATATGTTTTAAAATTTTAACTGTTATGTATCATGTCGGCCATCTCGTTCCATTAGGGGCCGATGACCTTCGATGTTAGGCCACTTAAAACAAGAAGCATCGTCATCATCATCATCTGTGGAAGTACGTAGAAATCCTAACGATGACAACAGGGACACTGGCTATCAATTAAGTAATACGTGGTTGCCAGCCATTGAGGATTTACATAGGTAGTTCCCCTCCCTGTCCTTTCACTATTGTTATTTCGTTTCGGTGTTTTCCAAATTCGTACGTTCCTCATCGTCAGACGTTTCATTCCATGCTCGTATGGATGTCATACTTTCATAAGACGAAGGTTGGAGTACACTTCAAATTGAACGGAGTTTGTGCCATCCGTTATGTGACAGGACTTCGCGTTTATCCCACGAAATACCTCGAAAGGAATGTCTGTGCCATGATAAAATTTGCCTCCATATTTCGATATTGTTCGGGGATAAAAAGTGAAAAATTTAAAGATCTTGTAAGTTTTCCGTCCGTTACAGGCTAAAACGTATTATGTGTCAAATTTCAATTTACTTGTTCGTCTGGCAGATTATGCCGCAATCATGATGAAGGCATGGGGGGGATAAAAATTATGACTTTTAGCAAACTACATAAAAACTATGCAGATGGTCATTATTACCCCTCAAACGGGTAGCTGTACGGAAATTTCACCAAACTAGTCACTGTACAGTCACACACAGTCGTCACGATTTTATTTTTATTTTAATTAATTTCGTGTGGCTATTTCTAGCCGGGTGCAGCCCTTGTAAGGCAGACCCTCCGATGAGTGTAGGCGGCATCTGCCATGTGTAGGTAACTGCGTGTTATCGTAGTGGAGGGTAGTGTTATGTGTGGTGTGTGAGTTGCAGGGCTATTGGGGACAGCCCAAGCACCCAGCCCCCAGGCCATTGGAATTAACCGATGAAGGTTAAAATCCCCGACCCGGCCGGGAATTGAACTCGGGATCTCTGAACCGAAGGCCAGTACGCTGACCATTCAGCCAACGAGTCGGACACGATTTTATTTATATAGATAGATAAGGAATCTGCTCCACGTACAACGTCTTTTGCGCTATGTCCGCTGGACTTAACCTGCAAAACCGACCGTTCATGATATCTCACTTTTTAATCTTCCTGTCGAAAAATGCACATGAGAAAAAGTTTTAGAAATGGATTTCCATTAAGGATTGTAGATTTCCATTAATTTCGGATGGCATATTTTGAGAGAGTTCAAAATCATTTTTTCCGTCTCGGATAAACCCCCAGTAAATTTAGGTATTCAGAAATAATATTGGTCCTTAACCATACCCAAGGACAAGTGGATTCTAAATATCAAGTTTGGTAGAAGTATATTCAGTAGTTTTCAAGTTATAAGAACTCCTAGAATCAGACAGACAGACACCAAAGCTAAGAAATATGCAGGTGGTCATTATTACATCTGAAACGGATAACTGTACGGAAATTCCGCCGAAGTAGTCAATGTACAGGCACACAGTCATTATGATTATATTTATATAGATAAGAGATAAGCATGGGCACGTTTGTAAGTGTAAACCTTCATTTCGAGATTTACTGCTCCCAAACGGTAGATCATACCTACAAACGGTTTGCACCCTCAGACGTCTCTTTTATAGCTCTATATGATTTGTCTTCTCGTATCTACCATATTTATGGGTTCGATTGAGTTACGATATTTGAATGGGATGAAAATTAGGTATATTTTTAACATTTTACATTATTTTTCACATGGTTATGTGGAAGGTAGAATAATAAAATTTGCGTCGCATATAGCCATTGGCCGTGTCAATGTGCGTGCCAAATTCGATGACTCTGATGATGATGATGCTTGTTGTTTTAAGGGGCCTAACATCGAAGGTCATCGGCCCCTAATGGAACGAAATGAATGACATGAGACATGAAGTTAAAATTTTAAAAAGTATCCACTGACTAGAGTTAAAAAAGAATGGTGATGAAGAAAAATGAGGGTGAGATTAAAACAGTCAGTGGATCTAATACGCAATGCCTTATGTTCTATTAAAATAAGAGAAAGTACAGGAAATTGAAGGAATAAGGCATTGCCCAGTAATACAGATATTAACACATAATTTACGTTAGACGTTCAAATAACACATTAAAATGCGCAACACAAACTAAAATGAAGTCAATGAAATAAAAGCGCAACTGACATAAACAACACTAGGACAAAGGACATCATCACACACGATAAAACAGACCGCTATCCCTCATAAAGCGGATGACGAGGTCTGCTGACTGCTCGTCATCGCGCAAGATAAGGGAGATAGTACTCGGAAGGTTAATACTACGGCGCAGATCGACCAGGTCCACGCACTCCGTAAGGATGTGTACCACGGTAAGATGGTCGCCGCAGGTACACACCGGAGGGGGTTCTCCTTTCAGTAGATGGGAGTGCGTCAAGATACCGTGGCCGATCCGAAGGCGACATAATACCACGGCTTCCCTCCGCGAAGCCCGAAGGGAAGTCCTCCATACCTTCGTTGTTCCTTTTATCGCTCTCAGCTTATTGGGAAGTGGGATGGCCTGCCACTCCATCTCCCAATGAGACATAACCAGATGTCTCAGCTGAGAGCGAATATCACTTGCTGGAACCTTGAAAGGCAACGGGGGCAGTGTAACTGCCTCCTTGGCAGCCTCATCTGCTAACTCGTTTCCCTCTATGCCCATGTGGCTGGGGAGCCACACAAACGTAATTCTGGTGCCGTCATCCGAACACCCGGCCAGCAGGTCCTGGATCCGCTGCACCAGAGGGTGTCGAGGGAAACAGGTATCAATAGACTGAAGCGAACTCAAGGAGTCAGTACACACAAGAAAGTGTCGGCGCTCATTGTCTAGTGCGTACCGCAGAGCCTCACAGATAGCATAGAGCTCTGCCGTGTACACACTACAGGTGTCCGGGAGAGCAAAAAGAAATCGATCATTGTCGACAACGAACGCACAGCCCACCTTCGTATCTGTCCTTGAACCATCCGTGTAAACGACGACTGAACCTGGATAGCGGCCAAGAACGGACAGGTAGATCCTCCGATAAATCGAAGGGTCCGTGTCTCCTTTCGGGCCAGTGTGCAAATCCAGGATGATTTCAGGTCGTCGCACAACCCACGGAGGTACCCCACTTGGTTGTCTGACAAGGCAAGGAATCGAAGGTACGTCAAACAATTCATAACTGCTATCCAAGCGTATCCCGACCGGCCGCGTTGCACGTGGATGAGCAACGTACAACAAGCGGTTGCCATTGTTGAACACGCAGGGATAGCTCGGATGAAGTGGCATCTGTCGCAAATTTGCAGCATATGTAAGTAGTAGTTGCTGGCGCCTCAGGTGTAGAGGCGGCACACCAGACTCAGCGAGCAGGCTAGCGATGGGGCTAGTACGAAAAGCTCCCGTCGCCAACCTAACCCCGCTGTGGTGGATACTGTTCAGCTTCGCAAGAACGCTTGGTCTTGCGGAGCCATATGCTGTACTGCCGTAGTCTAACCGGGATAAAATGTGTGCCCGATAGAATCGCAGGAGCACCACGCGGTCAGCCCCCCAATTAGTGCTGCTAAGAAACTTCAAGAGGTTAAGCCTCTTGGTGCATTGCACTTTTAGCTCCCGCACGTGTGGCTCCCACGATAATTTACTGTCAAAAAGGAGCCCAAGAAATCGGTAGGTGTCAACAACTGGAAGAACGACATTTCCTAGATAAAGCTCAGGATGAGGGTGAAGAGTACGTTGACGACAAAAGTGGACAACGGAGGTCTTTGCGGCAGAAAACCGAAAGCCATGTTCTAAGGTCCACTTCTCCACCCTCCTAATAGCTTGCTGTAACTGTCGCTCTGCGACTGCCATACTGCACGAGCTATAGTGCAGAGCAAAATCATCCACATATAGGGACGGTATTACGGCTGGACCAGCAGCAGCGACAATACCGTTTATGGCAATCGCGAACAGAGTGACACTAAGAACCGATCCCTGTGGGACTCCGTTTTCTTGAACGTGGTATTGCGAATATATCCTCCCTACTCGGACACGGAATAGACGAAGGGACAAAAAATTCGCAATAAATACCGGCAAGTTACCTCGGAATCTCCATTGATGCAGGACTGAAAGGATGCCATATCGCCAGGTGGTGTCGTAGGCCTTCTCCAAGTCAAAGAAGACAGCTACCAAGTGCTGTTTGCGGAGAAACGCATCCTGGATAGAGCTCTCCAGGCGTACCAAGTGGTCTGTGGTGGAACGAGCGGCTCGAAATCCACATTGGTACTCGGACAAAAGTCCTTGTTTCTCCAGACACCACACGAGTCTGCGATTTACCATCCTCTCAAATAGCTTACACAGGCAATTTGTAAGACAAATCGGTCTGTAACTTCCTGCATACTTAGGATCTTTGTCAGGCTTGAGGACAGGGATGACTATGCCCTCTCGCCACTGAGACGGAAAATCACCCTCTGTCCAGATTCGGTTGAACACACGAAGGAGATATAGTAAACTATCATCACTAAGGTGTTTCAACATCTGGTTATGGATGTTGTCCGGTCCAGGAGACGTGTCCTTGCAAAGCGCTAAGGCGCTGCGGAGTTCCCACTCCGTAAAGGGCACGTTGTAGTCCTCTGAAGCATGGGTGGCAAAACTAAGGTGATGACGTTCTGCCTCACGCTTCAGAGGGAGAAAATCAGGATTGTAATTCCCGGAGCCAGAGACATCCGCGAAATGACTAGCGAGATGATTAGCAATCGCGAGGGGATCAGTGGCGACATTGCCTGCAATGGAAATTCCCGGTACAGCAGATGATCCTTGAATACCCGAAATTCGTCGAAGTTTCGTCCACACTTGAGATGATGGAGTATGTGACGTCATGGACGACACATATCTCTCCCATGAAGCCTTCTTACTTTGTCGAATAAGAACTCGCGCCTTAGCGCGGAGTTTCTTAAATGTTACCAAGTTGGCCACAGTAGGCTGTCGACGGTAACGTTTATGAGCGCGACGGCGTTCTTTGATGGCTGCTGCTATTTCATCGCTCCACCAAGGAACGAGTTTTCGGCGAGGAGCCCCCGAGAAAAACGGAATGGACTCCTCAGCAGCAGCAAGAATAACTTGGGTGACGTAAGTTATTTCCTCGCCGACGGTCCGCCTGACATCATCGTGAAAGACAGCTAGTGATGTGTACTTTGGCCAATCAGCATGTTTAAGAATCCATCGAGGGGGAGCCTCGACGGGTTTATGTTTCAACAAAGTAAGAACGATGGGAAAATGGTCACTGTCACAGAGATCATCGTGTGCATTCCACCGAAACAGTGGAACCAACGTTCGGCTGCATAGACTTACGTCTATGCGAGAGTATGTGCCGTAACGTACACTAAAGTGAGTTGGTTCCCCTGTGTTCAAAATACATAAATCAAGATCTGTTAGAAGTGTTCCCAGCTCTCTTCCTCGGGGGCAAGGAGTCTCAGAGCCCCATATGGGGTGATGGGCGTTGAAATCGCCCAATAAGAGGAAGGGTGGTGGAAGCTGATCTATAAGATCAGCGACATCATTCATGTTCAGATGCTGGCCAGGTGGAAGATAAACATTACACACTGTTGCTATGACAGGCAGCGAGACGCGAACAGCTACAGCCTCAAGAGGGGTTCTTAATGGAACCTCTTCGCTGTAGCTATCAGAACGTACAAAAATGCCAACGCCTCCGGAAGCCCGGTGAGCATAGTATCGTTCTGTCGAGTATAGTTTGAAATGCCTCAAGACCGTATGATGACCAGGTCTGAAATTGGTCTCCTGAAGACAGACTATACTCGCTGCGTACTCACTAATAAGCTGACGTAACTCAGCAAGATGCCTGTCATAACCGTTACAATTCCACTGTAACAGTGCCATAGTGTGGACTATAAAAGGAGTGTTAGGTTATGAGCGAAAAAATGCTCCCAAGCCTAAACACTATCTAGTTCTACATCCGTAGATGTAGAGGACAGTGCGACATCCATTCCGTCATCGAAAGATGGCAGGGGTGTCGCCCAGAACTTCGACGCTTTTCGGGCGCGAGGGGGTCCCCTACGAGGAGAGCGCGCCGGTTTTGGAGCAGGAGTGCCTCCTGGCGCAGACTCATATCCCCCAGATGGGGGGCATGACTTCTCCTTCGTAGGGGAAGTCCGAGAGCGCTCAGGACGGGCGCTCTTCTTCCCCTTCTTTTTTTCGAGTTTAGACGGGCTGGGAGATGGTTTCCCAGCCCTGGTCGACGATGCCGCCTCCGCCGGCTGGGGCACGACTTTCGTCGACCTCCTAGGGGGGGGGTGACTTGGTCTTCCCCCCTTGCTGTGCCGGCCGGGAACTGCCAGCCGGCACAGACTTCTGGTTGGTCGAAGGTGGGGTGGTCCCCCCCTTCGAGCTTTGACTATTCGCGACGTTGCTGGGAGCAGCAACAGTCGCCTTGGGCGCAGCGGTCTGGACAGGTGTCGAGGTTGTGAATGACGAACCTGGAAGACTGTGAGCTATCAACCTATAGTCGAGTGTACGGGCAGGTGTATTCGTAGAATTAAACTTACGGCGCGCTTCCTGGTAGGAAAGACCATCCAGGGTCTTGATCTCCTGGATCTTCTTCTCACTCAGGTATGTCGGACAGTTCCGATCCCGAGGAGAATGAAAACCGGAGCAGTTAGTGCACTTGTATGGAGGTGTGCACTCCTCCGCGCCGTGAGCTACTCGTCCACATGTACCACATACAGCCTGATTCGAACAGCGAGATACCATATGTCCGAAGCGCTGACATTGATAGCATCGCATA
The DNA here is from genome assembly GCF_040414725.1 of Anabrus simplex. NCBI lineage: Eukaryota > Metazoa > Arthropoda > Insecta > Orthoptera > Tettigoniidae > Anabrus > Anabrus simplex. The sequence continues at coordinate 159,492,239 of NC_090268.1, forward strand.
GGAGGCGGGATGTACGGCCTCACATCGCAACGATAAGTTGTTACCTTGACTTTCTCTGGTAACACTGACAACTTGAAAGAGACAATGAAGGCACCAGTGGCAACGTCTTCACCGTTGACCTTGCGCGTAATGCGCCGGACGTGTGTCACGCCACGGTTCTTCATGTCTTCCATCAACTCGTCGTCAGTGTTCAAAATAAGGTCGCGGTGAAAGATGACTCCGCGAACCAGGTTCAAGGATTTATGCTCCTCCACTTTGACGGGGATTTCGCCAAAGTGCTCGCACTTAAGCAACTGATCAGCCTGCAGTGCTGTACGAGTCTTTAGAAGCAAACTACCGTTGCGCATTTTCTTCAGTTCCTCCAGTTCGCCATAGACGCCTTCGATGTGTCTACTAAACAGGATCGACTTCACCAGCTTAAAATCCTGCCCATCGGTTCTGGTAGCGACCAGAAACCTAGGGAAGCTGGATCCCATTCCTTCACGCTGCGCATGTTCCCAGGGAGTTGAACCTCTCAGGGAAGCAAAAGTTAAAGACTTAGGTGGGCGACCACCTTGAGAGAGCCGACTTCGTTTGGAAGCCATGCCCGATAGCATCCTCCCCGAATGCCACCCACTCCGATCAGGGGTCTCTGTAGCCGAACCAAGCAGCCAAGGCAATACCCACCTGGTCATAGCAGGTACTGCCCGGGGTCCGATGTTGGACGATGCCTAATACGGGATGACTGAGGCAATGAGCACTAAGACTCCCTTCCTCCAGTCACCCGCAATAGCATGTACCCCATAGCGTGTACAGAGCACTAAATATAGAAAAAATAAATAAAAATAATTAATAAGAATATGTCCTTCTGGCATTCGGCTGTGCGGGGACCTGCGTTGTCAGGCGGATACCACTGCCCGGGTACATGATACTCCCACCCGCCGCGTCCTGGGTGGTTGCTGGCACGGGCTTTCGAGCGTAGTCGCACACATAGGAGCTCCATCGCCGGGCAGCACGCACATCAAATTTTGAATGGTCTACATCTGACCCTCGGAAAAATAATAAAAAAAATAAAGAGGGGACCATGGCCACATAACCCTTTAAGTCGCCTTCTACGACAGGCAGGGATTACCTATGGATGTATTCAGCCTCTCCCAGCCACAGGAGGTCCATCACATTATACCAAACCGCAATCCATGTCCGCGCCAAGGTCGCCCCTTTTTGTCGCCTCTTACGACAGGCAGGGGATACCGCGGGTGTATTCTGCATGTGTGTCCCCCACCCGCAGGGGGTAGTGTGTTTGGTCCGCGAGAGGTATTTTATTTCCCTCAAGTCCGCCGGCAAGCCGGTTAGGACCCCCCTATCCGCCACCTGGGACGCGCCACGTGGGAGTATCACCTCTCCCCCTGCTACGCCATCGTAGTAGGTTCGTGGATTCGATGACTCTATCTTTTGTATAAGTGTGCCAAACTATGTAACATATGTGTAGAAATTTAGGATCAAAATATACAGCCAAATCTACCCTATAAGGGAGAGAGAGAGAGAGTCGACTAAATATCACAGGACCAAAGTTGTAGATCACTCGAAATTGAACGGAGATTGTGCCATCCGTTTTGTGATAGGACTTACCGTTTAGCCGCGAAATACCTCGAAACGAAGGTCTGCATCGTCATTAGATTGCCTATATTTCGATATTCTTCGGCATAAAAAGTGAAATATTTAATGATCTTGGAAGTTTTCCGTAGGTTACCGGCTAAAGCGCATAATTTTGCTTAATTTCAATTTTTCCGCTCGTGTGGCAGATTGTGAGGCAATCTTGATTTTGGGCGAGGGGGTTAAAATTTAGGACTTCCAGGAAACTATAGCTAAAAAATATGCAGATGGTCATTATTACCCCTTAAACGGAAATCTGTAAGAAAATTTCGCCAAAATAGTCAATGCACGGACACACGGTCGTTACGATATGATTTATGTAGATAGATAAGGAATCTGCTCCACGTATAACACCTTTTGGGCTATGTCCGCTAGACTTAGCCTGAGAAAGAGACCTTTCATGTTATCTCCCTTATTAATCCTCCTGTCGAAAAATGCACAAGAGAAAAAGAAATTAGAATTGGATTTCCAAAAAGTTTCATCGATTTCCAGTCAGGTTGATCGTATACTTTATTAATTGTGGGAGAGTAAAATCACCATTTCGGTCCCTTAGAAAACCCCAGTCCATTCCCGGAATTTGAAATGGTATTGATCTTAAAACCTACCCTTGGACAGGTGGATGCTAAATATAAAGTTCGGTTCAAATATCTTCAGCAGTTTTCAAGTTGTCAGAAATACGCTTTACACGCACCCGCTCTTACGTTAAGTCCGCTGGGACTTGTACAGAAAAACGGTCCGTTAATGATATCTCCCTTATTAATCCTGTTATCGAAATGATGCACAAGAGAAAAAAAGTTTAGAATTTAATTTTCATTAAGGTAGGTAGATTTCCATTAAGTTCGGTTGTGTATACTTTGAGGGAGTGCAAAATCACGGTTTCGGTTTCGTAAAAATCCGCACTCAGTTCAGGGATTTAGTACCAATATTTGCGCTAACACCTACCCAAGCACAGGTGGATTCTAAATATGAAGTTTGGTGGAAATATATCCAGTAGTTTTCAAGTTATAGAAGGACAGACAAACAGACAAACCGACAAACAGACAAACAGACACCAAAGCTAAAAATTATGCAGATAGTTATTATTACACCTGAAACGGATAACTGTACGGAAATTTCGCCAAAATAGTAAATGTACTCAACCCTCTACCCTTCCTGCCTTTGAAATGTGGCGCCGGCTCGAGACATCCCAGGGTCGCTGACTGGGTACTACCCTCAGAGATATCTTCAGATATTATAAACTAACCTTAAATTAATCAAGCGGGAAGGATAAAAGAGAAGAAATAAAATAATTAAATAAAAATCCGAATGAGAACATTTACGAATGTTAAAGTTTATTGAAAGGCTAAACTTTGGCAAAGCAATATACTTCTATACAAACAATAAACTCTTCGGACCAAATATTGTTCACAACCTCTATCACCCTCGACTATAAAATATCAACCTCATGACTCATAGATTTCAAATCCTTCTAAACACATTACTTCATCTTTATTACAATTCCCTTTCATCTTATTCATCAACTCTACTTCAGTACTTCAAAAATTTTAATCCAATTCCATCCCACTCATATTTTGGTACCACCATATTTCAAAATTTTCAATAATAAAATATTATAATAATCTATCATCATGACCTTTGTTAATTTGTCAAAGTACCTTTTTAAAATGTTAATACAACCAAAACTTCTTCCGTTCATTCTTTGAATAACAAATTCGTATTTGCTCTCCATACCTTTAAATTATTTCCTCACCATATTATACACCTTGTAGTTACCATTTACTAAATACCAAATTATTTATTTAAATACACTCTTCAAAATGAAATGTATGAAGCTGTGTAAATTCATTAAGCAACATCCGCCGTGTAATTCACAACTCATCTTTTAATTAATTAAATCCATTAAATTCATTATAATTTACAAATTCGCAGTTATCAATGTCGGTATAATTGTTACCTTGAAATCATAAATTTATCCAATTACGTTTGTTAGATTTGGTAATTCAATCCAAAATTTTATATATCATAAAATTATTCATCACAAAATTGTATATAAAAATAGTCCCTATTATTATTTGAGTCCGAAACTATTTAACTTATTCTTTCTCAGTACCATCCTCCCCTCATATAATGCTGATAATATGGAACGCACGCACGAAATCGAAAAGTAACCCGACATAAATAAATTAAATTAATTTACCGATTCATTAAAATGATAAATATCTCACATATGCTTAATTAGCTGTTTATCATACACAAAACATCCTACCCTGTAGCAAGACCTACACTACAATGATAATGCACCTTAACCTACACTGAATCTACAGACAATGGGATAAACCTCATTGCCGCAAGTATAAACAACCACCGTGAACTGAATTCAACATCACAAGAAATATTGCAACTGCAAAATCAAAATTTGCATTGCCCACATATTGAAGAACATATAACATAAACAAACACAACATAATTTCAATCATATAGTCACAGGGAAAATCATTATACACTGGCTCGGCCGGGCATCGAACTCCGACTCTCAACATGGCATCATTACAGTGACCTATCATTATGCTTGCCGCAATAAACTGTCACGAAATATATCTGTTATTAATCAATTTTATTGTGCTGTCCTAAGTTCTACAAAACAGAATTATCTAACAAATGACTGTAATATATTTTACTTATAAGACCCTACTACAGCTACCATAGCTTCTCTAATACACAACGCGCCGTCCCGGTCTGCTGCCTTATCTCACGCCCGACACGTTTCATTGACACGGCATTCTAATTTGTCCGCACCCACTTAATATTCTCTCTCTCTCCGCTCTAAATGAAGCCATATGTTTCCTCCACAATATCTGCGTATTCTTACTCTCGGTGCGAACAGTAACTAATTATATATGACACTCTCAATACATCTCATTTTGTTCCATCTTTCACGTATATTTGTACTACCTTTTTCATCCAACATTCTCGGGAACACATATATCACTATGCCGGTATTTTACATCTGTGGCGTTGTACGATATCATTGGTTCGACCCTGCGGTTGGCAATCTGTGTCTTAGAGGTCCCTGCTTCAATACTAGCTAGCTATATTCCGGATAAATTAATAGAATGACACTTTATTTCCTACAGCACAAAATTTTAATTCACTGGTTAGCACTACCTGTTACTTACTGATGACATCTATTTCAAAATTTCCACTGTAATGTGCCGGAAAGATCAAGGTTCGAAACTTTGGTCATGGAAATTTTCTTGATGAACTTTCATGCGACATGCCAGGTTAATCTATCTATTCCCTCTAACTAATCCTTACTGATGCCTCCTACGTCATTGAATATTCACACACGCACACGCTAATATTTGCTAGAAGATCACGCACTGAGAAAAAAAAACATATTTCACACCCGTAATGGAAGATCATTATTTACACACATTATTTTCACACTCGCGAAGACCATATTTTAACACACGCTAATATCACAATATGTACACCCCCCTAGGCATCAGCATAAAATAAAACCTAAAAAAAACCTAACTATCCTTGCTACAGTACTTAAAAAGGAAAATAAACGAATAATCATGCATTAATTTATTTACAGTTAACAGCTAATCATGCACATGCTAGATAATGAATCAGGGTACTTATCGACTCGGCGACGCTCCATACTCAGCTCCACGGCCTCATGGTTTCAGGTCGGCCCCATGATGTACTTAAGCCATCATGCTAACGGCCTCAAAACCTGAACCCATACCATTCTCCACAACCATGGTCTTCACTCTTGTTGCTTTCATGAAATCACACGCTCATCACTTCCTACTACACTAAAATACATATAAAAAAAACACAGATATCGTTAAATTATTCTAGCACATACACTTATTCACAATTGTAATATACACTTTGTCTCTGCTTTCCGCGAGTTTACACGTGGCACTGCGATGCGTCCTTGTTTGATCTCGCTCCGATCCTAATTTTCAGTTAATGTTGTAAAAATTCACCTTCTTGAATTTACAAAAAATTTCGGTCATTATTGAGTTAAATGCAAAGTCTATCGGACCCGTAGTATCTTCGACAGCTAGTTATTTGATAGGAAATGCTCTAGATTAGGGTTCTCGTGAACCACATACACGTACGTCCGACACGTTCAAATTTCCGTAGCAGAGTGTCTGTTCTTAGCGGCTCGCGTCCTCTCCATGCACGCCGGATCCTGGATAGGGAGCTCGGGGAACCCCATTAACAATGATGTAACATCCCGTCACACATGCCTGCGATTATTTATTCCAATAAATTGTTGCAAATACGCCGTCTTTAATTATTGTTCTCCAAATGGTTTAATCTTGTTTTCACCTTATCCCCTGGTGGATTTAATTATTTTAGAAGTCATTTATGCGGCACCCATCTTTAATTTACCCCCATCATTCCAAAACCTGCTCTGCTGCGATTCGCTGCCTGAAAATGTTGCCAACTTAAATCTGGTGACTTTGGTCATCACACCTCATGGAATATTCCAATGCTTTCCATTTCATCATAAGATGACCTTGACACGTGGAACTATCTTTAAACCTGGGCAAGCGAAATGGCGCCACACATCCGGCCTATAATGTAACTGCGGCTATTCCCTCATATGCCATTTTCTTAACTTCTAATATTTTTAAAGACAATGATATGAGCCAATTGGGCTCAGTACAGACACACGGTCGTTACGATTTTATTTATACAGATGATAATAATAATAATAATAATAATAATAATAATAATAATAATAATAATAATAATAATAAACAATTTGTAAATCGCAAACGGCGATTTTTAAATCAGTGCGATAAAACGGGGTACTACCCTGTTTTATCAAACTTACTGGCACCCTGTTTTATCCGACAACGCCATGTTAAGAACAAGTTGATTTCAACAGTCCTTGAGCGGGACAAACATTTTGAAACACTCAACGATCTGTAGTACAGACAACGTTTAACTTATATCATACTTACTTTACAGTCTTCAAAATAGTGTCTTGCAAATATAAACGCACAATTCACAGTCGAATATTACAACACAACATTGTAAAAATATATTTTTCCACCGACAGAACTCACGGTTGCTTTCAACGGACTGCACCTACTCTAAGAATGAAGGTCATCGAGTGGGAAAGAGGTTACTATGTTTACCGGGTGATGGCAGCACATATCCGACGAGAAGAGTACGGTACCCTGTTTTATCAGACCCTCCCCTACATGAGACAGGTAGGCGTGCCGTGCTTAAGTATTTAATACTGACGTGCAACCATCTTTAAATCACCGCCAGGGCTTTAAAAATGGTACTATGGCAAAAATTTCAACATTCCTTATTTCAGCAAGGGTTTGGGCACTAATTTTCGGCAAAATCCATAATTCGGTATTTTGGCCGTATTTTCATGCAAACTCACTCATAAGTCTCCTTACTACAATGAATGTGTAAAACGATCACAGCTGTGAATAACACTATCTTACGTTTGGAGAGGAAGAGTTTATAAGGACTACAACGTGCTATGTATGTACCACGGTTTGCGGTAACTAAGGCGGCTAAATCACGCATCACTGCTAGTGTAGCATCCGAGCTCTCTGGCAGTACGTTCGATTCACAGACCTGTACACTTCTCTTTTCCGATTAACGCCCCACGAACCTGCTACGCAGGCGTAGCAGGGGGAGAGGTGATACTCCCACGTGGCGCGTCCCAGGTGGCGGATAGGGGGGTCCTAACCGGCTTGCCGGCGGACTTGAGGGAAATATAATACCTCTCGCGGACCAAACACACACCCCCTGTGGGTGGGGGAGGCAGACGAATAATACACCCACGGTATCCCCTGCCTGTCGTGAGAGCCGACTAAAAGGGGCGACCAAGGGATGATTGTATTCGAACCATGCAACTACATGTGATTAGTACCACCACGCGGAGAACACCAAGGGTCGCTTTTACTTGTGCGTAGTACCACTATATTAAGTACGAAATAGGTTTGTGATTAGTAGCACACAGGAGCACCGCGCGGTCGGCTTTTGCAGTACCTGTGATTAGTACCACCATATGAGCGGGACCATGGGATGATAGCTACCATGGACCTGCCTTACCTGTGATTAGTACCCACTCTATGAGGAACACCACGGGATTGGGAGAGGTCCCTGTGGTTAGTACTCTTATGTGATGAACATCATAGGTTTGCGTTGCCTGTGAATGGCGCCGCAGAGTAAGAAAAGCATAGGTCTGTATTAATGTCGAATTTCATAAGCTTTGAGTAGTACAATAATGTGTGGAATACCGCAAGTCTCTGCTACCATTGATTAGTACCGCCACAGGACAGATACCATGGTTCTACATTACTAGCGATCAGTATCATTCTGAGGGGCCTTTGACTTGTATTTTGGACACATTTAGACACCAAGCATCCTCGATTTGCTTTTGGAAGTGGTCCCTTGGTCAGTAATACTATTAACTATGATAGTTTTTTGAGTCGGTTCCACTGATTGTTTTAAATTCATGTTCATTCATTCATTCATTCATTCATTCATTCGTTCATTCATTCTTCATGACACTTTTTTTTATTTTGGTCAGTGGATAATTTTGAACTTTTACTTTGTCGTTTCATTTCATACCATTAGGGGCCGATGACCTCGATGTTAGGCCCCTTTAAACAACAAGCATCATCATCATCATCATCATCACGATTAACGCCATTTACAGTGACTGCAATATGGCCACATACCATCCTGTTCCAAAAAGTGAATGTTTATTTGGTCCTGAAAAGGACGGTTTCTATCCGATGTTACATAGCCGGGTTGGACTACGACATGATGGTCTGTAGGTAGGAAGTAGGGTACCCCGCATATTCAGTGTAACAGGTGTCCGAAATGTTGACCACCTCGGTTTATGCAGATTTCAGCACGACGTTTCAGATACATTCTTGCACGTTGTAACATGTCAGGTGTAACAGATTGGCATACCTCGGTGATCATTTGCCGAAGGTGCCTAGGATCTTCAGGCTCTTGTACATGCACTACCTGCTTTAAGTGACTCCACAGGAACAAGTCAAGTGGCACTAGATCGGGTGATCTGGCGGGCCAGTCAACAGGTCGGCTCCTTCCTGTCCATTTATTTGGATTTGAAGCATGAAGAGGGTTCAGGACGACTACTGATCCGTGAGGTGGAGCCTCGTCCTGTTGAAACCACATTCGTAATCGATCGCGCAGTGGCACGTCCTCCAGCAAATGTGGAAGTTCATTTTGAAAGAAATGAAGGTAGCGTGCTCCCGTTGGATGTTCGTCGAAGAAATATGGTCCGATGAGATAGTAACCCAGTATCCCACACCAGATATTTATTCCTCACTGCACTTGAAATGGACCCTGTCTTACCACATGGGGATTCTCCGCACTCCAATAGTGCATATTTTGCCGATTCGCGACGTCATTGTTGTAAAATCGTGATTCGTCTGTTGAGAAAAAGGCTGCATTATTGGTCACCGTGCATAATGCCCATTGACAAAATGTTATTCTAGCATCAAAATCACGTTCGTGGAGCTGATGGTGTAACTGCAGATGGTATGCGTGAAATTTGTTGTTAATGCAGTATACGCATGATTGATAACCGGTTGATGTTAGTCTGCTGTGCAAGTGTCCGAGTACTAATATGAGGGTTATTATGGATAGCGTCTGAAACAGCCTCTTCATTTGGACCAGACGTTATAGGGGCATCTGTAACGGAAGTTTCTCTTCCAAGCGTCCAAGTTGACCGCAATCTTCGTTCAGGGTTTGGGAACGTATTGGTAGTCGTAGTCTTCTGTCAGGAAAACGCTCGTGATAGGAACGTTCTGCCTTGTTTCTAAATAAATGAGCAACATATCAACGTAATCGTGAGAAAATGAATACGAGCTGTGACGTGACCTGGGGTGCTATTCCGTACACGCCAACAGACATTGTTCGACAGCGGTTACTCGAACTTCCGACTATGTTCGGCGAGTGCTATTCTGTACTCTTTCTTTACCGATAATAGTATGTGAAAGCTGTTGCTTGGACCGCATATCCTCGATTGGTGACCGTCGGCTTGTTGACCTGTCGTTCGTGTGTTAACGCGGCTGTGCACATATATTTAGGCCTATTATCAGCGTTTGTAAGTGGTAGATCAAAGAAATGATTGTTTATAAAGATATTTCGTCGTTTAATAACGAGTTGTATTTTATGCTAAGATCAAGGATTGTGTGGTATTTTACATTTCGTAGTTGGGTTAAGCGAATTAGGTTAGGTAATTGTACGAACATTAGAACTTGTATATAGATGAGGAATTTATACTTTGGGTTAGAACGTCTAAGTGTATATTTTGAGGTTAGGTTAATTACTGAGGGCCTTTGAAATAAACATTGTCCTCTAACTCAAGCATATGGCCAATGCGTACCTTGCTTTGGATCTCATGCATCTCGAGCATCGAGTACAAAGACTTCAACGGCAACGGCAAGGAGAAAGAAGAGAGTGGCGAAATAGCCGGGACCCATTTTCATTGCACGGCAATGAATACATCGATCTTTTTACATTAAGTCCAGACGCCGCCAGAGATTTTACAAATTCACTAGCATTATCTCTGGAACGCCAACAACCATATGGACTATCTGCTGAAACTCAGGTAGGTCTACTTTCCTCTTCTTAATTTCATTTTTTGTTACCTCCATGATTGAAATAATTTTCTTTAGCTTACCAGTATTGCCCTTTCACCCAGAGACTTATGGAACTCATTGATGAATGATTTATTATCTTTATAGGTCTTTACTGCTTAGAGGTTTTATGCCACAGGCTCATACCAGGGTGCCGTTGCTGAACGACGAACCTACTACGCAGGCGTAGCAGGGGGAGACGTGATACTCCCAGTGGCGCGTCCCAGGTGGCGGATAGGGGGGTCCTAACCGGCTTGCCGGCGGACTTGAGGGAAATAAAATACCTCTCGCGGACCAAACACACTACCCCCTGCAGGTGGGGGACACACATGTACAATACACCCGCGGTATCCCCTGCCTGTCGTAAGAGGCGACTACGAGGGGCCCAAGGGGCTCTCAACTTGGGAGTGTGGTTGGCGACAACGGGGCCCTTAGCTGAGTCTTGGCATTGCTTCCACTTACCTGTGCCAGGCTCCTCACTTTCGTCTATCCTGTCCGACCTCCCTTGGTCAACTCTCGTTACTTTCCGACCCCGACGGTATTCGTGGCCCTTGCCTTTCATCGTCCGTTACTTCATTTTACGTAGTGACGGATCCCTTCTTCTTCCTTTTTTCCCCTCACCCCCTGTGGGTGGGGGACGCAGACGAAGAATACACCCACGGTATACCCTGCCTGTCGTAAGAGGCGACTAAAAGGGGCGACCGAGGGATGATTGGATTAGAACCATGAAACTACTTTTGATTAGTACCACCACGCGGGGAACACCATGGGTCGCTATTACTTGCACGTAGTACCACTATGTTAGGTACCAAATAGGTTTGTGATTAGTAGCAATCAGGAGCACCGTGCGGTCAGGCTTTTACGGTACCTGTGATTAGTAGCACTATATGAGCGACACCAGGGTTCTGGCTTGCCAATGATTAGTAACCACTGTATAAGGAACACCACGGGATAGTAGGTGTCCCTGCGTTTAGTACACTTATGTGATGAAAACCATAGGTTTGCGTTGCCTGTAAATGGCGCCGCTATGTGTGAAACACCATAGGTCTGTATTACCTGTGCGAATTGCATTACGTGTGAGTAGTACCATAATGTGTGGAATACCGCGAGTCTACGATACTTTTGATTAGTACCGCACCATGTCAAATACCATGGTTCTACTTTCCAAGCGATAAGTACCATTATGAGAGGCCCATAACCTATATTTTGGACCCCTTTAGCTTGCAAGCATCATCGATTCAGTATTGAGCTCTACAAGCAATCCCTTGGTCAATATTACTATTGTTCTCCGTCAGTTTTTGAGACTGAGACATTGCGGGTCGGCTCCACTGATTGTTTTAACTTCATATCCATCCGTTCATTTATCGTTCTCACGCTTTGAATTCTGGTCAGTGGAGGACTTTGGATTTTTATTTTGTCATTGCATTTCGTACCATCAGGGGCCGATGACCTAGATGTTAGGCCCCTTAAAACAACAAGCATCATCATCATCATCATCATCATCATCTTTTCTCTCTCTCTCTCTCTCTCTCTCTCTCTCTCTACCCCCTGTGGGTGGGGGACGCAGACGAAGAATACACCCACGGTATACCCTGCCTGTCGTGACAGGTGAGTAAAAGGGGCGACCAAGGGATGATTGACCCCCTCGTGTGTGCTTCTACAATTGTAGGGGGCTAACCTTGGTTACCCTCTTCAATTGAAGATCCTCTTCGCGGTGAGGGGGACTAGTAGCTCCTTTCTTGCGATGCCGAATGGAGCCCTGGATAGCTAAAGCTGGGATCAGGATGGCCATAGTACCTGTGGGATATCCTGACCAGCAGCTATCCGAGAAACAGGTGGAAGCTGTGGAAGAGGCTATCACCAATCTGATAGACGAGCTTCCGGAGCAGGGGCCCATTAAGCCTCAGTTCCTGGACTGCTATCTGTCAAGGGGTGCGGCCGTCATCATAGCGGAGAACAATGAAACTGTAGCATGGCTTTCTAGCCTTGTTACAGATATACAACCGTGGGAAGGAGCCAGGCTCACAATTGTGGGCATGGACAAACTCCTTTCCTACAAGAGAGTCATGGTCTGGATACCAGGACAACCAAAGGACAATAACGTCCTTTTGGGAAGAATGGCACGCCAGAACCATGGCTTAAATCCCGCCAGCTGGAGGGTCTACGACCGCAAGGAGGAGAAGAGAGGCGTCCGCCTTGTGGTCAGCATGGACTCCAGGGATGTGGAGAAAGTGGTGGGGAAGAAGATCTTCTGCGGGGTGCATGTGGCTACCTTCACATTAGTGGAGGGCAAGCGTGACAAGCAGAGGACCAACCCCACCACAGATAAAACCGAGACCAGCAGGGGCGAAGAGCTGGAGCCCGGACAGGAACCGGGGCCAGCCAAACCCCAGGATCCATCGCGGGAGACGGAGCTGCAAGTTCCGGAGACCGCATAAGGTAAAGTATTCTATGAAAGTAAAGAATGATTACTTTCATACAAGCAAATATACAACATTGTATAGCGGCCTCTAGGGTACTTAATAGAAGTATCCAGAAAGGCGGGTTTTCGGTCGCCCTGATACAAGAACCCTGGCTTAGACAGGGACATATCATGGGACTAAATTGTGCAGGTTTCACTCTATTCAGTGGAATAGCAGAGGAGAAGCCTAGAGCATGTATACTAGTTAAGGATCATAACGCTTGGGCTATACCGGGTTTCATTACTAGAGACCTAGTAGCAGTCCTAATGAGATATGAAGAGGGCGGACAGCCAAGAGACTTGGTTGTCTGTTCTGCATATTTCCCAGGAGACTCTGAATCTCCACCCCCGCCGGAGGAGTTCAAGAGACTGGTGATATACTGTAGGAAACAAGGATTAAACCTCGTAGTAGGATGTGATGCCAATGCTCATCATAGCATTTGGGGAAGTAAAAATACAAACCGAAGGGGAGAGCACCTCATAGAATTTCTATGTACAACTGATCTTGAGATCATGAATATTGGTGATACCCCTACCTTCATTAATAATAGGAGCGAAGGGATCATAGATCTTACCCTGGGTTCCATGGGAATCATGCAGGAATTTAAAGACTGGAAGGTCTCTCTGGAGCCTTCCTTGTCAGATCATAGACACATTGTGTTTTATATAGAGGGCTCCATCGAGATCCCGTCTTACAGAAACCCTAGACGAACCGATTGGATATCTTTTAGGGAGGACGTGAGGAGGGGACTGGAGGGAGGACCCTCAAATATAATTAAAAACAAAGAGGAGCTGGAGCTCAGTGTGAGTTTTCTCACACGGACACTGGTTACCTCTTATGAATTAAACTGCCCTATTGTTAAGGCAAAAAGAGTAACAGGAAGCTTCAAGTGGAATAGTTATCTTGAACACCTGAGGAGAAATACACGAAGGCTCTGGAATAAATACAGGGAACTTCAGGATCAAGAAAGCCTAGATTCTTACAAAGAATCTCAAAGAAGGTACAAGTCAGAAGTCAAGAAGGCTTCTAGGAAATCTTGGAGACAATTTTGTGACTCCATTGAAAGTCAACATGAAGCGGCAAGGCTTCATAAAATTTTAACCTTGGATAGAAGGGCAAGGCTGGGCTCATTGGAGACTCCTTCTGGTGGATACACATCCACAGAGGGGGAGACCCTGAGCTTACTGCTTGATGCCCACTTTCCAGGTTCGGTAATCACGAATAGTGAGGTAGAATCGAGCGGATCCTTCAGACCCGATAAAAGTGGCTGGAGGGAAGCCGCAGAGATTGTTACCCCAAGAAGGGTTAAGTGGGCATTAGAATCCTTTGCCCCTTACAAAAGCCCAGGTGTGGATGGGATCTTCCCGGCGCTTCTTCAGGAGGCGGGGGGGGTCCTTATACCATACCTGGTCAGAATCTTTAGAGCCTGTCTCACTATGGGGTACGTGTACTCCTTGTGGCGTCAGGCGAAGGTGGTATTTATACCTAAACCCGGAAGGTCTTCATATACTAGACCTAAGGATTATAGACCCATTAGTCTAACGTCTTTTCTACTTAAGACCTTGGAAAGACTGGTGGATAGACATATCAGGGAGAAAGTATTAAGAGACTTTCCCCTGCATTCTCATCAACATGCATATCAACCAGGGAAGTCGGTTGAGACGGCACTACACCAGCTGGTTTCTAGGCTGGAGAGTGCCTTGGATCAGCAACAACTTGCTATGGTTGTATTCCTAGATATAGAAGGGGCCTTTAACTATACATCTTTGGGCTCCATAGAACGTAGTCTAGAGAGAAGAGGAGTGAGCAGTATGCTCATAAAATGGATTATGGCCTCACTGCAGGGCCGTCAAGTTCTGTTTACTCTCAACGCTGTAATGTTGAGAGCTAATATAGACAGGGGGTGTCCACAGGGAGGAGTATTATCACCAACATTATGGTGTCTGGTAGTGGATGAACTACTTACCAGGTTAAATGTTGGAGGAATATACGCCCAAGGCTATGCAGACGACATAAGCCTGATGGCGGTAGGAAATTTCCCCAGTACGGTTTCCGAACTCGTACAGAGCTCTCTACGTAGGGTGGAAAGATGGTGTCACGAGACAGACTTGTCGGTTAATCCCGATAAGACGGAGCTCGTGGTATTTACCAGGAGGAGGAGGCTAGACGGACTGTCAGAGCCTTTCCTATTCGGAAAAAAATTAGTTAAGACAACCTCGGTTAAGTACCTAGGGGTAATCCTTGAGGCAAGACTGAGTTGGAAGAAACATATAGATCATAAGGTGGATAAGGCTCGCAAGATTATGTGGGCCTGTCGCAGGGCCGTCGGGAAGACTTGGGGCCTAAGACCTAGGGTGGTCCAGTGGCTCTATATCTCCATTGTACGGCCCACGATCACCTATGCATCTATAGTCTGGTGGCCAGGCTCAGAGAGTAAAACTGTGAGCACCAAGTTAAACAGTGTCCAAAGACTTGCGTGTCTAGGAATAACAGGGGCACTGGATACTACACCATTATGTGCAATGGAGGCCATCCTAGGTTTTCCCCCCTTACATTTATATGTTAAGGTAATAGCGGGAATGAGTGCCTATCGCCTTTGGTCACTCGGAGGATGGTCCTTCAAAAACCCGAATAGAGGTCATGCCTCTATTCTTACAAGGCTTCACCAGACTTGCCCTATGACAATGATGATCGGGGATCTGATGAAGCCTAGCTTTAATTTGAATTATAAATTCACAGTGGTGATACCCACAAGGGAGGAGTGGGCCGCGGACGCTGGGGCCCGTCTTAAGTCTGGGGGCTGTACATGGTACACAGATGGCTCGCGGACGGAGGCGGGCACAGGCGCCGGGGTCTGGGGGCCTAAGACAAGGCTCTCCCTTCCTATGGGTAAATATGCTACTGTTTTCCAGGCTGAAGTATACGCAATACTAGCCTGTGCTTTAAATATATGGAAAATGCCTGGACACAGAAGACACATCACTATATGTAGTGATAGCCAGGCAGCGTTAAAAGCACTATGTGCAGTTAAAACAACATCAAAACTGGTTTGGGAATGCCAAAGGATGTTAGATCAGCTGTGTGAGCTTAGCTCAGTTACCTTATTATGGGTTCCTGGGCACACAGGAATCAGTGGAAATGAAGAAGCTGACAAACTAGCGAAACAGGGCTCAATGGGTTCCTTCACAGGACCAGAGCCCTTCCTGCGAGTGTCACTCCGAAGTGTGAGACTGGCAATATCCCAATGGATAAACCAGTCTCACCTAGATATTTGGAAGAGGTTAACCATAGCAAGACAGGCACGTGAACTTATCAAAGGGCCTAGTCAAAGCTATAAAAAGGTCCTAATGAATTTGAATAGGACCAGAATGAGAATGGTAGTTGGACTGTTAACAGGCCACAATACCTTACAGAGACACCTACACATCATGAAAATCACCCACGATCCGATGTGTAGAAGATGCGGTAAGGAGGAGGAGACCTCCGCGCATGTGTTATGTCAGTGCGAGGCTTTTGCAGGCAATAGACATCGATACCTGGGCTCACATTTTGTGAGCCTGGAGGACATCAGGAACGCCAAAATCCGGACACTGGTATCCTTTATAGGAGCACTAGGTCTGGACTAGGCAAACCCGTTCAAGGGGCACAAAGGGTCTTCATAGACCTACGTGTGGAGCTCTGCGAAAACAGGGCTCACCCATTTCTTATCTATCTATCTATCAAGGGATGATTGAATTATAACCATGAAACTACTTTTGATTCGTACCATCACGCGGGGAACACCATGTTTTGCCTGTACTTGCGAGTAGTACCACTATATTAGGTACGAAACAGGTTTGTGATTAGTAGCAGCAATGAGTTGGTTCTCCTGTGGGTTTCCAGTACCCGTGAGTCATACCCATGTGCCACGAACCTGCTACGCATGCGTAGCAGGGGGAGAGGTGATACTCCCACGTGGCGCGTCCCAGGTGGCGGATAGGGGGGTCCTAACCGGCTTGCCGGCGGACTTGAGGGAAATAAAATACCTCTCGCGGACCAAACACACACCCCCTGTGGGTGGGGGAGGCAGACGAATAATACACCCACGGTATCCCCTGCCTGTCGTGAGAGGCGACTAAAAGGGGCGACCAAGGGATGCTTGGATTAGAACCATGAAACTACTTTTGATTAGTACCATCACGCGCGGAACACCATCGGTCGCTTTTACTTGCGAGTTGTACCACTCTGTTAGGTACTCCATATTTTTGTGATTCGTAGCACTCGAGGGGGGTTCAGTGTGGGTTTCCAGTACCCGTGAGTCGTGCCCGTGTGTGCAACACCACAGGTTTGGGCGTTGCCTGTGAATTGTACCCGTGTGAGCGACACCACGCGTCTGGGCGTAGCCTGTGAGTTGTACCACTATATGAGCGACACCGTGGGTCTGCGTTGCCAGTGATTAGTACCCACTATGTGAGGAACACCACGGGAATGCCGGCGCCCGTGCTTAGTACACCTAGGTGAGGAACCTCATCGGTTTGCGTTGGCTATGCGTGGCGCCATTGTGTGAGAAACACCATAGGTCTGCGTTACCTTTACGACGTACAATACTTATGAGTAGTACCTTACTGCTTGGAACATCGTGAGTTTACGCTACCTTTGATTAGTACCGCAGCTTGAGAAATATCATGGTTCTACTTCTCGCGACTTGCACCATACTGAGGGGCCGTAGACCTGGTTTTTGGACCCCTTCAGACATCAAGCATAATCGATTCAAGACCATGCTTTATAAGTGGTCCCTTGGTTAGTAATACTATTATTTATGACCGTTTTTGAGTCGGATCCACTGGTTTTGTTTACTTATTTGTTTTTTGTTATTTTTTGGGTTCATGTCCATCCATTCATTTTTCATGATATTTTTATTTATTTTGGTCAGTGGATTTTTTGAACTTTTTGTTATTCCATTTCGTACCATTAGGGGCCGATGACCTCGATGTTAGGCCCCTTCAAACAAAAAAAAAAAAAATACCCATGTGAGCAACACCGCAGGTCTGGGCGTTGCCTGTGAGTTGTACCACTATATGAGCGACACCCTGGGTCTGCGTTGCCTGTGATTAGTACCCGCTATGTGAGGAACACCACGCGAATACCGGCACCCGTGACTAGTACACCTAGGTGAGGAACATCATCGGTGTGCGTTGGCTATGAGTGGCGCCATTGTGTGAGAAACACCATAGGTCTGCGTTACCTGTACGACGTACAATACTTGTGAGTAGTACCGTCTTGTGTGGAGCACCGTGAGTCTTCGCTACTTTTGATTAGTACCCCAACATGACAAACACCATGGTTTTACTTTACTAGCGATAAGTACCATTCTGAGGGGCCTTTGACCTTGATTTTGGACCCCTTTAGACATCAAGCATCTTCGATTCAGAATTGTGCTTTATAAATGGTCCCTTGGTCAGTAATACTATTATTTATGGTCTTTTTGAGTCGGATCCACTGGGTTTTTTTGGAGTTCATGTCCATCCATTCATTCTTATGAATTTTTTTATTTTGGTTAGTGGATGATTTTGACCTTTTTGTTAGTCATTTCATTTCGTACCATTAGGGGCCGATGACCTCGATGTTAGGCCCCTTTAAGCAACAAGCATCATCATCATCATCATCATCGGCTGTTGGTGAAGAATTGGAGCTTGGAGTTAGCCATCTGTGAGCCGATGTGTCCGTGCTATTACAAGAAGCATAAATGAATTGCTTCTGAGACAGTGGGTGTATTTTCCAATGACTGCAGAAGAACGCTATTCTGCGGTTCAGAAGTTCCAAGATGCTCGGCAGCCATTTCCAGGTGCTATAGACTGCACATATTTGAAAATTATAGCACCTAAACGTCATGAACAATCTATGTAAATCACTGGGGTGACCATACACTGGATGTATAAGCCGTAAGTACAATTATAATTCAATTCCGTACTATTACAATTATTAATCTGTTATTCATATATAGTAATGTATTTGTTGGTTTGCTTCTAGATATGCGATCCAGATTTGCAAATTTTGAATATTAATGCCAGATATCCTGGGGCTCGGCACGATGCTTACGTTTGGTCTAATTCGGCCGCAAGAAGAGCGATGGAAAGGAACTTCACCTACGCCTACGGGGAGCGCAACACGTGGCTTGTGGGTAACTGTGCACTTCTATGTTTAATATGTACAGGGGAGCTTAAAATACAACATGCAATGCACATAATAATGTATGGGGCTGATAATCTTTCCATTTTGGCTCTCCACGAACCTGCTACGCAGGCGTAGCAGGGGGAGAGGTGATACTCCCACGTGGCGCGTCCCAGGTGGCGGATAGGGGGGTCCTAACCGGCTTGCCGGCGGACTTGAGGGAAATAAAATACCTCTCGCGGACCAAACACACACCCCCTGTGGGTGGGGGAGGCTGACGAATAATACACCCACGGTATCCCCTGCCTGTCGTGAGAGGCGACTAAAAGGAAATGATGATGCTTGTTTAAAGGGGCCTAACATCGAATGTCATCGGCTCCTCTAGGAAATAAAGTAGACTGTGAACAAAAATACAAACAGTATCTGAGATATTGTAAAGTGTGGAGTGTGTTTTCTAAAGATGCCAACTGTGTTCATAATATAATGTTGGCTCATAAGTCGTGGGAACTGTGGTTTTTTTTCTACATTAATGCGGCATCTTCCAGACAAATAGAATGTGTGATTAATGCCGAGTACGCAGTGGTTCTTTCACTTTGGGTATGAGGTCAGAATCACATAGAGACAGGTCCGGTGCGAATGATGTGTGTTTCAGTACTTCTCACCCGCAACGCTGAAGCTGTCTCCGTTCAGCATCTGCTGCATGCGGCCCGGCGTTGTCGTGGAGATACATGACATTGTTGAGAAGATCCAGGCATTTGTCCCTATTGGCACGACTTATCTGTCTCTGAAGGAGGGTTCAGTAGTACCGGTACGTTGCTGTCACTGATGTGGCAGGTAAAACAAAGTGACACACAATTACGCCTCTGGCGTTGTAAGCTACGGTTAACCATCTGCTTTACAGTGGAAAGGTTTTGCCAGAACATCTGTCTTCGTGGTGATCCTACATGTCGCAATTCTGCAGACTGGCATTTAAGCTCGGATTCATACGCCCTGGCCCAAAATACATCCTTACCTGGCGAGTTAGCTGTGCGGTTAGGGGCGCGCAGCATTGAGCTTGCATCCGGGAGATAGTGGGTTCGAGCCCCACTGTCGGCAGCCCTGAAGATGGTTTTCCGTGGTTTCCCATTTTCACTTTAATTAAGGCCACTGTCACTTCCATCCCACTCCTAGCCCTTTCCTATTCCATCGTCTCCATAAGACCTATCTCTGACGGTGCGACGTAAAACCAATAGCAAAAAAATAGTCATCCACGATCATTATTCCCTCCAACATTTGCTCGCCTTCCTGCTGGTAGCTTACAAAGTGTTCACAGCATGTGGCATACCATGTTCACTTTTGCATGTCGGTGAGTGCACGTGGCACCCACTGATTTGCAATTTTATGCAGATGAATATCTCCCATTAAATTGTAATGGATGGTTCGTTTTTCAATGCCTCGTTTGGCTTGTAAGTGAAGTAGTGTCCATCTTCTGTCTAGGTCCATGTAACACATCAATCCAGACACTAACAGGTCTTTCGGACCATTGTACGTTGCTACTTGTTTCATGTCCATGCTGAAATGCCGCTGCCCTTCTTGCAATGGTTTGTTATGGAAGGACATTATTCCCCACAGCGTACACAATCGCTCTTGCATTCTTTGGCAACGTGACCTCGATGAATGGCCAGTTTGGTGTATGCATATTGTTCTTCCCTCGTTACATCCATTCTGCAGAGTTCGACTGGACTACAGTCCCATCACCCTGTGCGTGGTAGATGTCACAACCGGGCAAGTTAGCCGTGCGGTTAGGGGCACGCAGCTGTGAGCTTGCACCTGGGAGATAGTGGGTTCAAAGCCCACTGTCGGCAGCCCTTAAGATGGTTTTCCACGGCTGTACCTTAATTAACGCCACGGCCGTTTCCATCCAACTCCTAGGCCTTTCCTATCCCTTCGTCGCCATAAGACCTATGTCGGTGCGATGTAAAGCCAGTAGTAAAAAAAGTAAAAACGTAATGCCCAATGCACTGCAATCTTGTGCTTTGTCCATGTGCAGGGTCTCTCATATAAATCCACACCGAACTCATGGCATTTGTACTCTGCGCTACGGGAGGAGTGTGCATAGTCCTTGACCTCGCAAGCAGTCTGCACGTGTTCGACCTGGCAAGCATAAGTTGCCAGTCTGAATCTCAGCTGTTAACATGGTGAGGCAGTTATCATTGCAACAGCCTATTTTCGTATGTAAAAGTTCTAGTTTCATCTTAATGGTCATAACTCTCGCTATTGGTGTGCAGAATATCCTAATGAAGTCCCTCATTGTGATAGGAAGATTGTGTGCTGTTAGTGCAAGATGAATAATTTAGCCTAGTTTTCTTGAGACAACAGTAAATGCAGAGAGGTACTAAGATGACTTTTAGACGCCATTCTTCCAGTGGCGAAGCTAATGGTTAATGAATGGGTAGGCAGGAAACCTTACCTTATTTTTGTAGAGCAGTTCCAAACGTCGAGATTTCTTGGTTGCACCACGAACCTGCTACGCAGGCGTAGCAGGGGGAGAGGTGATACTCCCACGTGGCGCGTCCCAGGTGGCGGATAGGGGGGTCCTAACCGGCTTGCCGGCGGACTTGAGGGAAATAAAATACCTCTCGCGGACCAAACACACACCCCCTGTGGGTGGGGGAGGCTGACGAATAATACACCCACGGTATCCCCTGCCTGTCGTGAGAGGCGACTAAAAAGGGCGACCAAGGGATGATTGAGTTAGAACCATGAAACTACTTTTGATTCGTACCATCACGCGGGGAACACCATGGGTTGCCTGTACTTGCGAGTTGTACCACTATGTTCGGTACGAAATGGGTTTGTGTTTAGTAGTAGTCATGAGCGTGGCCTGGGGGTTTCCAGTACCCGTGCGTCGTACCCATGTGAGCACCACCGCGGGTCTGGGCGTAGCCTGTGGGTTGTACCACTATATGAGCGACACCGTGGGTCTGCGTTGCCTTTGATTAGTATCCACTCTGTGAGGAACACCACGGGGCCCGTGGGACCGGCATCCGTGCCTAGTACACCTAGGTGAGGAAACTCATTGGTTTGCGTTGGCTATGAGTGGCGCCATTGTGTAAGAAACACCATAGGTCTGCGTTACCTGTACGAAGTACAATACTTGTGAGTAGTACCGTCTTGTGTGGAACACCGTGAGTTTCGCTACTTTTGATTAGTACCCCAACATGCCAATACAATTGGTCTACTTTACTCGCGACATGTACTATTCTGTGGGGCCTTAGACATGGATTTTGCACCCCTTTCGACATCAAGCATCATCGTGCTTTATGAGCGGTCCCTTGGTCAGTAATCAATTATGTATGATCTTTGAGTCTGATCGACTGTATTTTGGTTGTTTGTTTCCTTTTTTTGTTTTTTGTTTTTTTGTTTGTTTTTTGTTGGGTTCATGTCCATCCATTCTTTCTTCATGACGACATTATAATTTTTTTTGGTCAGTGGATGAATTTGACATTTATGTTCTTTCATTTCGTACCATTAGGGGCCGATGACGTCGATGTTAGGCCCCTTTAAACAACAAGCATCATCATCATCATTTCTTGGTTGCAAAATGGTCAATCACACGGTCCTTCAGTACTTGATAATTCATCAATTACTTCTCAAGTTTTTTCAATGGAAATGGTACTAAGACTGCTGAGTCTTCCATTGTTCATTGTATTACGCAAGTATGTCTTTATCCTCTTCAGAGTGCTCATACTCCTTTCAGAGGAAGTCGTATTCACAGGAAATGTTAATATTAAACGAATCATTTTTGACACTTCGAGGTCATTGAGGACAATATAATGTAAACATTTTTGAGAAGACACATGTTTTTCTATATCGGAATAAATGTTAATTCATTTTCCAATCTTTTTCTATTAAAACAGGGGTAAATGTTCATAAGACTGTTCAGTTTAATAGCGGGAAAACTCTCTTTGTATACTATGAAAAGAGCTGGATCCAACAACTCAACAAACTGAATGCTTTCAAAATCGCCAAACGTATTTAACTAACCTCATTGTACTACAGCCCTGATGGGCCTTGGCCTACCGAGCGACCGCTGCTCAGCCGGAAGGCCTGCAGATTACGAAGTGTCGTGTGGTCAGCACGACGAATCCTCTCGGCCGTTATTTTTGGGTTTCTTGACCGGAGCCGCTATCTCAACGTCAGATGGCTCCTCAATTTTAATCACGCAGACTGGGTGGACCTCGAACCAGCCCTCAGATCCAGGTAAAAATCCCTGACCAGGCCGGGAATCGAACCCGAGGCCTCCGGGTAAGAGGAAGGCACGCTACCCATACACTACCGGGGCCGGAAAATCGTATTTCCATTTGCATGATTAAGGTGTCAAGAAATTCATATACAGTATTAATATTTTGAGCATATGGAATGTCAGGTCATGTACATTTATCTCACTGTTTATTTTGCGACATTTTTCAGCACATGTGGATACTGTGTTTTCTGATCGCATGTCCTTGAGGATACCAGTGGCTTTTCTAATTTCATTATTGTACACAATTACATCAGATGTGCTTTTATATTGCAGTAGAGCAAGAAGATGGTCTGTATGAATAAAAATATCTGTATTCAGACAGATCAAATAAATGAATTGGGCATTCTTGAGTATGGCAAGCAATCCAACAGCTGAATTGTACGACTCACTGTCCCAACCCTAATCATTCTCTGCAATGCCTTCAAAAACCTGTCGTAGATCATCACAGTGTGAACGTATTGTGTGGACTGCTCTAGATTGAAAGCTCCAACGTGTAGTGGATGGTTGTGGAAGTCTAAATCCTTTGGATTCCAGAAGATGAGCTATTTTTTATGGATCTACTAAAATTAATGAAACGCTGCCAAATTATGAATGATGATGATGATGATGCTTGTTGTTTAAAGGGGCCTAACATCAAGGTCATCGGCCCCTAATGGTACGAAATGAAATGACAACAAAATGTTCAAAAATTCCACTGACCAAAATAAATAAAAATGTCATGAAAAATGAATGGATGGGATTGAACCCAAAAAAACAAGAAACAAACAAACAAAAAACAGTGGATCCGACTCAAAAACGGTCATAAATAATAGTATTACTGACCAAGGGACCACTTATAAAGCACAGTCCTGAATCGATTATGCTTGATGTCTAAAGGGGTCCAAAAACCAGGTCTAAGGCCCCTCAATATGGTACATGTCGCGAGTAAAGTAGAACCATGATATTTCTCAAGCTGCGGTACTAGTCAAAGGTAGCATAAACTCACGGTGTTCCAAACAGGAAGGTACTACTCACAAGTATTGTTCCTCGTACAGGTAACGCAGACCTATGGTATTTCTCACAAAATGGCGCCACTCATAGCCAACGCAAACCGATGAGGTTCCTCACGTAGGTGTACTATTCACGGGCGCCGGTATTCCCGTGGTATTCCTCACATAGTGGGTACTAATCACTGACAACGCAGACCCACGGTGTCGCTCATATAGTGGTACAACTCACAGGCAACGCCCAGACCCGTGATGAAAGGCAAGAGCCACAAAGGGCGTGAAAATGAAAGACTCCCTAGGCCTCGAATGCTCTAATACCGTCGGGGTCGGAAAAGTACAAGAGTTGACCAAGGGAGGTCGGACAGGATAGACGAAAGTGAGGAGCCTGGCACAAGTAAGTGGAAGCAATGCCAAGACTCAGCTAAGGGCCCCGTGGTCGCCAATCCACACTCCGAAGTTGAGAGCCCCTTGGGCCCCTCTTAGTCGCCTCTTACGACAGGCAGGGGATGCCGCGGGTGTATTCTACATGTGCTTTCCCCCCCCGCACGGGGTGCTTCTAGCTAAAGATTGGATCAAAACATTAAACCAAGAGATGGGACTGTCCGATTCAACAGATATGGGAATGGCTTCGATTAAATCAAAACTGGAAGGGTGAGTGATCTACGAAAACATTGGATCTTTTTTTCCTTTTCCTAGAATTTGATTTACGTCGCACCGATACAGATGGGCCTTATGGCGACAATGGGATAGGAAAGGCTTAGGAGTGGGAAGGAAATGGTGTGAAAATGGGAAAACACTGGAAACCATCCTCAAGGCTGCCAACAGTGGGATTCGAACCCACTATCTCCCGGATGCAAGCTCACAGCTGCGCGACCCTAACCGCACGGCTAACTCGCCCGGTACATTGGATCTTGCAAAGAAGCCAAAGGTTTTTGATCTCCAAAGCAAGAATTGGTACCGAGCGCGTGGCTGCGCAGTTTAGGCCACATGGCTGTCATTTGCACTTGGCAGATAGTGAGTTTGAACCCTGTTGTTGGCAGCCCTGAAGATTGTTTTCTGCGGTTTCCCATTTTCACACCAGGCAAATGCTGGGGCTTAAGGCTACGGTTGCTTCATTCCCACCCTATCCCATCGTTGCCATAAGACCTATCTGTGTGTGTGTGTGTGTGTGTGTGTGTGCAGGACATAAAGAAAATTGTATTTTAAAAACAAATCTAGACACGGCTGCTGCAATTACTTCCAGCACAAGATCAGCTAAGCATTGTGAGACTGTAAGCAGAGTATCAGACATCTCGTTCGGTGCTGCCCTCGGCGTTCTGACCTTGGAAACCCTAACAACCTGTTCAGTCTCATTTCTGATGCTACTACATGTTGACCTAGTGTATTTTTGTATTTTTATCTATTCTTTGTGATTACAATCATATAAAGCATAACTCAAACTAATCTTTATAACTTTTAACTTAGTTTCTTAAACAGTAGGGTATTAATGAAAGGACATAGACCAAGTTTGGATAAATACACAGGATGAAACTCTGCTTGGAGCTACTTTCAGTAGAGATATTGCAAAGGAATAGGTAATTACTCAAGAGAATAAATTATTCCACTACCATCAGTTTATATAAGCTAGGCTGCCAGGGAAAAAGAGTATAAGTCAAAAATGACATTTTTCAGGAGACGCCTTTTATTGATTTTCTTGAAACAAACGATTGGAAGGACTTTTCCCACGTTGTTAATAACATTGTTCCACGAACCTGCTACGCAGGCGTATCGGGGGGAGAGGTGATACTCCCACGTGGCGCGTCCCAGGTGGCGGATGGGGGGGTCCTCACCGGCTTGCCGGCGGAATTGAGGGAAATAAAATACCTCTCGCGGACCAAACACACACCCCCTATGGGTGGTGGAGGCAGACGAATAATACACCCACGGTATCCCCTGCCTGTCGTGAGAGCCGACTAAAAGGGGCGACCAAGGGATGATTGCATTCGAACCATGAAACTACATGTGATTAGTACCACCACGCGGAGAACACCAAGGGTCGCTTTTACTTGTGCGTAGTACCACTATATTAGGTACGAAATAGGTTTATGATTAGTAGCACACAGGAGCACCGCGCGGTCGGCTTTTGCAGTACCTGTGATTAGTACCACCATATGAGCAGGACCATGGGATGATAGCTACCATGGTTCTGCCTGCCTATGATTAGTACCCCCTATATGAGGAACACCACGGGATAGGGAGAGGTCCCTGTGGTTAGTACTCTTATGTGCTGTACACCATAGGTTTGCGTTGCCTGTAAATGGCGCCGCAAAGTGGGAAAAACATAGGTCTGTATTATACGTCGAATTTCATAACCTCTGAGTAGTACAATAATGTGTGGAATACCGCAAGTCTCTGCTACTTTTGATTAGTACCGCAACAGTACAGATACCATGGTTCTGCATTCCTAGCGATAAGTATCATTCTGAGGGGCCTTTGACCTGTATTTTGGACCCATTTAGACACCAAGCATCCTCGACTCAGGATTGTGCTTTGGAAGAGGTCCCTTGGTCAGTAATACTATTAACTATGATAGTTTTTTTTGAGTCGGATCCACTGATTGTTTTAAATTCATGTTCATTCATTCATTCTTTCATTCATTCATTCTTCATGACATTTTTTATTTTGGTCAGTGGATGATTTTGAACTTTTACTTTGTCGTTTCATTTCGTACCATTAGGGGCCGATGACCTCGATGTTAGGCCCCTTTAAACAACAAGCATCATCATCATCAATAACATTGTTGTGGACTCATATCATTACCTGGAAGAGCTTTATATTTAAGGATTTATGGGACTTAGTCTATTTCTCCCATAGTGAGAACTAGAGTTATACTATCGTGACCGCTGAATACAATAACATAATACACACTTGTAAGTGATGAAAATAAAAGGAACAAAAGATAATAATAATGTCCGACCTTAGAACTAAGTATGCACAGGATCTACAGCTAAATGATTGACAGTATAGCAGCACCAATTCAGTCACCGTGGAATTCTTCTATGTCAGGGTACTTTTCCTCAGCGTCATTTGTTGTGAGATCTTTGTAAAAGTTATGGAATATAGGTGGAATAAGTGGGAGGAGATCCAAAATGTCTTTCTTTTTTCTTTTGAAATTGGTAGTGTGCCACGATAACATTGTTCAGTCTGCAGTTAAACACCCATCTTCCCTCTACGAATGAAGCTTATTGATTGGAACGGCTCATCCTCATTGAGACTCTTTTGAAAAAAACTGTACCATACTCTTTCTTAAAACGAAACCATTTAACATCCTACCACTTAAATTGATTTCCCTGCCTTTCTTTCAAAGTTGTAAGGTTTCTTTAAGAACACCAGCAAAATCCAGGAAGTCAGTATGTGTCAGTTCTATAACTCCAAATTTCCTTTTCTTGCCAATTGAGCGTACCAGTTGATACCAGTCATGCGGATGAGCCACTGGTACTTAAGTTTCTTCTTTTGTTTTTCGATCAGGCCATGGTCAACGTCACATTCTAAGCGACTGTGGTCACGACCCATGAATTTATGATCAACGATATTCGGATTTGGATTTTCCTGCATGGCGAAGAAGAACATTGCAACCACGTGAGGGTTTTTATTCTGTCCTCCGCAGGTATCTGAGTATAGCGTCACTTGCTTCACTTATGAAGGAATTGACATCAGTTCCTTGAAAACACACGTTGCAATCTGATTCCCACCACGAGCACCCTCTGCTTCATGCCTCTTGTAGCAAGTTACGCTACCCGTACTGGTTTCATGCATGGTCAAGTTGCATGTCCACAGTTTATAAAAAACTACTGAAGTATTCAAAAAAGGGGTTGGCAGACACTGTTGTAAGTTGAAAGTGTAACATAGCATCGAACTATCTGAGCTGAAACGTTTCTTGCCTTTGTCCTTATGGAGGTACGCATTGTCCGCCTCAGTGTGATGAGCAGCTAAATCGGCGTCAATTTCTTCCATAGAACCGTATTTTACTGACGCAAATTTCTTTCTAGCATGTAGAACATCACATTTGTGACACGTATCCACTTTAGGCTCTTTAAATGTAAGGTTCATCTGATGGAACTTTCTCTCGTATATTCCTCTGGAAACTGGCCTATCTTTTCCATCACAGTAGAGGTTGTACATAGTTTTCAAATTGAGATAATATGGTAGATAAACTCTATTACTTTCTCTACGTGTGTAGTGAGATTTATATTGAGGAAGTGATGAAATGTGATCTCTTACTTCTTTTACTTTCTCAGGAGGGTGTTTGTTACCAGGTTGTTTTACCCCTCTTGTCATCACTTAAAGTTCCAGACACGTTAGCCTGGCGATTGGTAAGTGCAAATGTAATGAACAACTGGGATTCATCAAGGGCATACATGAAACATCTTTTGCAAACACGAAATCGTTCTCTCAATGCTGGGGCTGTACCTTAATTAAGGCCACGGCCGCTTCCTTCCCACTCCTAGCCCTTCCCTGTCCCATCGTCGCCATAAGACCTATCTGTGTCGATGCGACGTAAAACAACTAGCAAAAAAGAAATCGTTCTCCGTTTACTGGGAAATGAAATAAATGAGTAACCATACGGCATTTTGCTTTGTCGGGATCCTGGGTCCTTTTCCGTGATGTTGCAGGTGCTTTCAAGTCAGTGAGGCTGACCACATAACTTACTCTTTTGTCTCGATCTCCAAAAACCCAATATTCATTAAATATTTGTGACCTAACCGTGTTCTGTTCATCAATAATTTTGTCTAGTTTTTCTTTACATTTCAAACGGCACATTTTTAGGGGTTTTGGAGCTCTAGCTTTAACTTCTTTCCCTTTAGCCGTTATATATGTTTGTCCTGTGTTCCGCTTTAGTTCTCGTTCCGCTCTCGCTTTTCGAGAATGACTACCTTTCACAGCATTTGTTGGAAACATTTTTTCTGGTTCAGCAGTTACAAAGCCAATTTCCTGTGCAATACTGCCAATTTTCTTCCTTTGTGAGGGTCTTCCAGCACTCACTAGCTTACAAACATTTGTATCTTCTTCCTCACTTGACTCACTCTCTTCCAGTACAGAGTCTTCATCAATGTCACCATCAACATCAACAAAAATGTCTGAAAAAGTATCACTATCATTGCCTATTGCACCCTACTGTCCTGGATTCCACGAACCTGCTACGCAGGCGTAGCAGAGGGAGAGGTGATACTCCCACGTGGCGCGTCCCATGTGGCGGATAAGGGGTCCTAACCGGCTTGCCGGCGGACTTGAGGGAAATAAAATACCTCTCGCGGACCAAACACACACGCCGTATGGGTGGGGGAGGCAGACGAAGAATTCACCCATGGTATCCCCTGCCTGTCGTAAGAGGCGACTAAAAGGAGCGACCAAGGGATGATCCAATTAGGACCATGGAACTACTTGTAATTAGTACCACCACGCAGGGAACACCATGGGTTGCATTTATTTGCGCGTAGTACCACTATGTTAGGTACGCAATAGGTTTGTGATTAGTAGCGACAGTGTGTGAATCAGGATGGGGTCCTGCAGTACCTGTGCTTCGTACCCCTATATGAGCGACACCATGGTTCTGCCTTACCTATGCTCAGTTCCCACTATGTGAGGAATTCCACGTGATAGTACGGGTCCCTGTGGTTAGTCCACTTATGCCAGGAACGCCATAGGTTTGCGTTGCCTTTATAGGTTTGCGTTGCCTGCAAATGGCGCCGCAATGTGCGAAACACCATAGGTCTGTGTTACATGTGCGCATTACACTACCTGTGAATAGTATCATAATGTGTGGAATACCGCGAGTCTCCGCTACTTTTGATTAGTACCGCAACATTACACATAACATGGTTCTACTTTCCTAGCGATAAATACCATTATGAGGGGCTGATGACCTGGATTTTGGACCCGTTTCGACTATACGCACAATCGATTCAGCATCGTACTATAGAAGCTGTCCCTTGGTCGGTAATACGATTGTTTTGTGCCAGTTTCTGTGCATGTGAGGCACTGTGGGTCGGATCCACTGATCGTTTTAAATCCATCTCCATCCATTCATTCTTCGTCCTCATGCTTTGAATTCTGGTCAGTGGAGGATTTTGGTATTTTAAGTTGTCATTTCATTTCGTAGGTTTAGGGGCCGATGACCTCGATGTTAGGCCCCTTTAAACAACAAACATCAAGCATCAATCAATCAACATCCTGGATTAGTCCTAACTGCTCCTCAGTTAGCTCAGATGACACATGAGAGAATGTATCTTCTTGTTGTTCTAGGTCAACTACCGTCTTTCTCCTACTAATTTCATTAAGAGCTCAAACAAAAAGAAACAAGTTCTAAATAATAGGAAATTTTAACCGTAAAACAGTAACTTATTATAATAATCCTTCGTATATTCACTACTGAACATTATCAAGAGCAGTTACGTGTTTCATCATTTTTGTCCTATGTTAAAGATTTCTTTGCAAGTTCTAATATTCAACCCACCAGTGGTCGATATATGAGCAAAATGCTCACGGTCATTGAAAATCATCTGTTCTTTTAAGCAGCGTGTAGTTTCGAAATCCAGCCCTGGTGTACCTTCGCACTGCAGTTTTGAGAGAAGGACGGATGCATTGAAACGCACATCTGTGACCTTGAGAAGGGACAGGGAGGGAGGAATTTTCAGCGATCGTCAAGTGTGAGCATTTTGCTTCACGCGCGACCAGTCACGTTGGTGCTAATTTCTGTGTGTACAGAAATTTTGTTTTGCTATAGTTGCGTAATGTTTCATAGTTGAAACAGTTCTTTGCAACTTATTGTATTAGTTTTGTAATTAGTGCGTGACGATGGCTTCACGTCGTGCCATTTTAGCTTGGTTTGATGAAATTCCTAGTGATCAACTCGAGGGCGAAAATAGGCACTCGGACTGTGAAAGTGAACACAGTGAACATAGTACGGATACTGAACAGTCAGAGCCAGAAGAACGTGCTGATGGTACCGTACCTGGAGAAAAATCTATAGCTGTCGAACAACATATGTTGGAGGTACATGAGAATTTAATATTTAGTGACAATGTTGATATAGTGAAAGATAAGGTGACAAAGTGGGGCAGCCATCAACAAAGAAGCAATCCATACTCACGTACTTGTGCTGAAAATATAGTGACTCATCCTCCTTGTGTAAAGGGCATTGCAAAGGACGCACACACTATTTTAGAAAGTTGGGAATTGTTTTCTTCCAGATACAGTTATAACAATTTGAGATTTATTACTATTTGTAAATTTATTTGTAAATTGTAGTGTTCTTTATAACCATTTGAGATTTATTCTTATGCTCATTTAATGCGTTAATACATTTACGCTTGGAATCGGTTGGTGTTTATTTCGTAAACACGTCATATCGTACCGTGAGCATTTTGCTCAACGCGCGACCACTCGCGTTACTTTCATCCTAACGACCACTGGCGGCTTAATGACCTAGCAGACATCTTCAAAAGTCTAATTATTCTTCTGTTTCTATTGTTCTGTCGTATTTAAATGATCAAACCACCAATTAAATAACACTCACATAACCATACTGTACTCTAATAATACTGCGAATCACTGTTTTCTTACTCTAACAAAATGTTTACATCTTCACATAGAACTCAAAGAAGTAACAATACTTCATAGATATTCTCTAAACAAAGTGGATATTGATATATTTAACTGCTCATTGTCACAATTTAGAAATCACTTACATAATCTCCAGAATTGGCTATTACTTCCCTGTGCTTACTAGTAATATAACCTGTGTATATATCTGTACATGTGTTTCTACTTATACTCCATTGAACTTGCTTTTTAGTGTGTTTTGTTTTGTTTATTCTTCTCTACTGTTATATAAAATGGTAAAGTATTATTATTATTATTATTATTATTATTATTATTATTATTATTATTATTATTATTACGGAGATATCCGTGGTAGTTGGAGGTGAAAGAAGGTGCGAGCTGGAATAGGTCTCAACTACAAAATTAAAGTTAATTTAAAACTTTAACAAAGGTTATATTTTCAAAACTTAACAGTGGTGACATAGAATTTGAAAACTTAACAAGTCAACAACAAGCCAAAAACAGGTACCAAGAAATTATAAGTGTTAGGGGAAAATACAAGATCTGGGCTTCTAGCCCCACAATTACAATCTTTGAGCTATGAGCCCAACTTTACCAATGTACCAAGTTCACACAAAGGGGCAGAAAACCCCTATCATGCCAAAGGAGCACTTGCTCCCAATTACCATGTTAAGCCTCCTAGAGGCACGTTTCACACACACGAAAGAGCAGATGCGCTCTCAAAATCTTCAAGCCTATTTAAGAGGCCATACACTGACTTTACATTAACTGCTCTCAAGGCACACATACACTGAAACAGGGGTATCTAATACCCAATCTACTGGGCCTTCGCAGGAACGAAAACAAAACGGGTTAAGTAAATGGCCCAAAATACAAAATTAAATGGAGGCGATAACTTGCACTCATACACCAATTTTTTGTCTAAAACCTATGTGGCGCTAGGCCGATCATACAGGGGCTAATCCCAAGCTAGGGAGGTGACACGTATGAGAAAACTTTACTACATTAAAGAAGAGAAGAACGGTTATGAAAACGTAGTCACCTCCTTTTTCAAAAACGAAGGGGAGTTCGAGAGGGTGAAGCACTCTCTATCCCCGCTTTACAGATTTATAATTTATAGATTTTACCTAGACTGAAAAGAATTTACATTTTAAAATGGTAGGTTACATACTAAAGGTTTCGAACCCTCCCCGAGAGTTAAACTGCTGAGCTAGCAAGAAATGAAGATGTTAACAGGCCATTACCTTGTAGAAGAACTGCTGCTTGAAGAAAGAGGCGCTTCCCGCCCCCTGCTACATATTCACACACTAAGAGAGATGTCACTGAAGTGGCACCGAGACAAGAAAATCACCAGTTTATATACCCTCGTGGAACATTCGAGACCTTTCAGGAACCTTTCGTTTTTATTGGATAACGGCAAAAACTAATACACAAGACGAGGAAGAAACACTTTATTGGTGGAAAATTAATTACGTAAATTCCCGATTGGTTACATTCAAAACGGGCGGAAAGAAAGGATTTACCACGAACCTACTACGATGGCGTAGCAGGGGGAGAGGTGATACTCCCACGTGGCGCGTCCCAGGTGGCGGATAGGGGGGTCCTAACCAGCTTGCCGGCGGACTTGAGGGAAATAAAATACCTCTCGCGGACCAAACACACTACCCCCTGCGGGTGGGGGACGCACATGTAGAATACACCCGCGGTACCCCCTGCCTGTCGTATGAGTCGACTAAAAGGGGCGACCTAGGCGCGGACATGGATTGCGGTTTGGTATAACGTGTTGGACCTCCTGTGGATGGGAGGGGTCGAGTACATTCACAGGTAATCCCTGCCTGTCGTAGAAGGCGACTTAAAGGGTCATGTGGCCATGGTCCCCTCTTTATTTCATTATTATTTTTCCGAGGGTCAGATGTAGACCATTCGAAATTTTGATGTGCGTGCTGCCCGGAGATGGGCCTCTTACGTGTGCGATAACGCCCAAAAGCCCGCAACTGTCCACCCAGGACCATTGCGTGGTGGGAGCGCCATGTACCTTGGCAGTGGTATCCGCCTGACAACACAGGTCCCCGCACAGCCGAATGCCAGAAGGACATATTATTATTAATTATTTTTATTTTTTCTCTATATTTAGTGCTCTGTAAACGCTATGGGGTACATGCTATTGCGGGTGACTGGAGGAAGGGAGTCTTAGTACTCATTGCCTCAGTCATGCCGTATTAGGCATCGTCCAACATCGGACCCCGGGCAGTACCTGCTATGACCAGGTGGGTATTGCCTTGGCTGCTTGGTTCGGCTACAGAGACCCCTGATCGGAGTGGGTGGCATTCGGGGAGGATGCTATCGGGCATGGCTTCCAAACGAAGTCTGCTCTCTCAAGGTGGTCCCCCACCTAAGTCTTTAACTTTTGCTTCCCTGAGAGGTTCAACTCCCTGGGAACATGCGCAGCGTGAAGGAATGGGATCCAGCTTCCCTAGGTTTCTGGTCGCTACCAGAACCGATGGGAACGATTTTAAGCTGGTGAAGTCGGTCCTTTTTAGTCGGCACATCGAAGGCGTCTATGGCGAACTGGAGGAACTTAAGAAAATGCGCAACGGTAGTTTGCTTCTGAAGACCCGTACAGCACTGCAAGCTGATCAGTTGCTTAAGTGCGAGCACTTTGGCGAAATCCCCGTCAAAGTGGAGGAGCATAAGTCCTTGAACCTGGTTCGCGGAGTCATCTTTCACCGCGACCTTATTTTGAACACTGACGACGAGTTGATGGAAGACATGAAGAACCGTGGCGTGACACACGTCCGGCGCATTACGCGCAAGGTCAACGGTGAAGACGTTGCCACTGGTGCCTTCATTGTCTCTTTCAAGTTGTCAGTGTTACCAGAGAAAGTCAAGGTAACCACTTATCGTTGCGATGTGAGGCCGTACATCCCGCCTCCTATGCGATGCTATCAATGCCAGCGATTCGGACATATGGTATCTCGCTGTTCGAATCAGGCTGTATGTGGTACATGTGGACGAGTAGCTCACGGCGCGGAGGAGTGCACAACTCCATACAAGTGCACTAACTGCTCCGGTTTTCATTCTCCTCGGGATCGGAATTGTCCGACATACCTGAGTGAGAAGAAGATCCAGGAGATCAAGACCCTGGATGGTCTTTCCTACCAGGAAGCGCGCCGTAAGTTTCATTCTATGAATACACCTGCCCGTACACTCGATTATAGCTTGATAGCTCAGAGTCTTCCAGGTTCGTCATTTACGACCAAGACACCTGTCCAGACCGCTGCGCCCAAGGCGACTGTTGCTGCTCCCAGCAACGTCGCAAATAGTCAAAGCTCGAAGGGGACTCCCAGCCGGCACAGCAAGGGGGGAAGACTAAGTCTCCCCCCCCCCTAGGAGGTCGACGAAAGTCGTGCCCCAGCCGGCGGAGGCGGCTTCGTTGACCAGGGCTGGGAAACCATCTCCCAGCCCGTCTAAACCTGAAAAAAAGAAGGGGAAGAAGAGCGCCCGTTCTGAGCGCTCTCGGCCTTCCCCTGCGAAGGAGAAGTCATGCCCCCCATCTGGAGGGTATGAGTCTGCGCCAGGAGGCACTCCTGCTCCCAAACCTGCGCGCCCTCCTCGTAGGGGACCCCCACGCGCCCGAAAAGTGTCGAAGTTCTGGGCGGCACCCCTGCCATCTTTTGATGACGGGATGGATGTCGCGCTGTCCTCTACATCTACGGATGTAGAATTAGATAGTGTTTAGGCTAACGAGCATTTTTCGCTCATAACCTAACACTCTTTTTACAGTCCACACTATGGCACTGTTACAGTGGAATTGTAATGGTTATGACAGGCATCTTGCTGAGTTACGTCAGCTTATTAGTGAGTACGCAGCGAGTATAGTCTGTATTCAGGAGACCAATTTCAGACCTGGTCATCATACGGTCTTGAGGAATTTCAAACTATACTCGACAGAACGATACTATGCTCACCGGGCTTCCGGAGGCGTTGGCATTTTTGTACGTTCTGATAGCTACAGCGAAGAGGTTCCATTACGAACCCCTCTAGAGGCTGTAGCTGTTCGCGTCTCGCTGCCTGTCATAGCAACAGTGTGTAATGTTTATCTTCCACCAGGCCAGCATCTGAACATCAATGATGTCGCTGATCTTATAGATCAGCTTCCACCACCCTTCCTCTTATTGGGCGATTTTAACGCCCATCACCCCATATGGGGCTCTCAGACGCCTTGTCCCCGAGGAAGAGAGTTGGAAACACTTCTAACAGATCTGGATTTATGTATTTTGAACACAGGGGAACCAACTCACTTTAGTGTACGTTACGGCACATACTCTCGCATAGACGTAAGTCTATGCAGCCGAACGTTGGATTCACTGTTTCGGTGGAATGCACACGATGATCTCTGTGACAGTGACCATTTTCCCATTATTCTTACTTTGTTGAAACATAAACCCGTCGAGGCTCCCCCTCGATGGATTCTTAAACATGCTGATTGGCCAAAGTACACATCACTAGCTGTCTTTCACGATGATGTCAGGCGGACCGTCGGCGAGGAAATAACTTACGTCACCCAAGTTATTCTTGCTGCTGCTGAGGAGTCCATTCCGTTTTTCTCGGGGGCTCCTCGCCGAAAACTCGTTCCTTGGTGGAACGATGAAATAGCAGCAGCCATCAAAGAACGCCGTCGCGCTCATAAACGTTACCGTCGACAGCCTACTGTGGCCAACTTGGTAACATTTAAGAAACTCCGCGCTAAAGCGCGAGTTCTTATTCGACAAAGTAAGAAGGCTTCATGGGAGAGATATGTGTCGTCCATGACGTCGCATACTCCATCATCTCATGTGTGGACGAAACTTCGACGAATTTCGGGTATTCAAGGATCATCTGCTGTACCGGGAATTTCCATTGCAGGCAGTGCCGCCACTGATCCCCTCGCGATTGCTAATCATTTCGCTAGTCATTTCGCGGATGTCTCTGGCTCCGGGAATTACAATCCTGATTTCCTCCCTCTGAAGCGGGAGGCAGAACGTCATCACCTTAGTTTTGCCACCCCAGCTTCAGAGGACTACAACGTGCCCTTTACGGAGTGGGAACTCCGCAGCGCCTTAGCGCTTTGCAAGGACACGTCTCCTGGACCGGACAACATCCATAACCAGATGTTAAAACACCTTAGTGATGATAGTTTACTATATCTCCTTCGTGTGTTCAACCGAATCTGGACAGAGGGTGATTTTCCGTCTCAGTGGCGAGAGGGCATAGTCATCCCTGTCCTCAAGCCTGACAAAGATCCTAAGTATGCAGGAAGTTACAGACCGATTTGTCTTACAAATTGCCTGTGTAAGCTCTTTGAGAGGATGGTAAATCGCAGACTCGTGTGGTGTCTGGAGAAACAAGGACTCTTGTCCGAGTACCAATGTGGATTTCGAGCCGCTCGATCCACCACAGACCACTTGGTACGCCTGGAGAGCTCTATCCAGGATGCGTTTCTCCGCAAACAGCACTTGGTAGCTGTCTTCTTTGACTTGGAGAAGGCCTACGACACCACCTGGCGATATGGCATCCTTTCAGTCCTGCATCAATGGAGATTCCGAGGTAACTTGCCGGTATTTATTGCGAATTTTTTGTCCCTCCGTCTATTCCGTGTCCGAGTAGGGAGGACATATTCGCAATACCACGTTCAAGAAAATGGAGTCCCACAGGGATCGGTTCTTAGTGTCACTCTGTTCGCGATTGCCATAAACGGTATTGTTGCGGCTGCTGGTCCAGCCGTAATACCGTCCCTATATGTGGATGATTTCGCTCTGCACTATAGCTCGTGCAGTATGGCAGTCGCAGAGCGACAGTTACAGCAAGCTATTAGGAGGGTGGAGAAGTGGACCTTAGAACATGGCTTTCGGTTTTCTGCCGCAAAGACCTCCGTTGTCCACTTTTGTCGTCAACGTACACTTCACCCTCATCCTGAGCTTTCTCTAGGAAATGTCGCTCTTCCAGTTGTTGACACCTACCGATTTCTTGGGCTCCTTTTTGACAGTAAATTATCGTGGGAGCCACACGTGCGGCAGTTAAAAGTGCAATGCACTGGGAAGCTTAATATCCTTAAGTTTCTTAGCAGCACTTCTTGGGGGGCTGACCGCCCGGTGCTCCTGCGATTCTATCGGGCACACATTTTATCCCGGTTAGACTACGGCAGTGCAGCATATGGCTCCGCAAGACCAAGCGTTCTTGCGAAGCTGAACAGTATCCACCACAGCGGGGTTAGGTTGGCGACGGGAGCTTTTCGTACAAGCCCCATCGCTAGCCTGCTCGCTGAGTCTGGTGTGCCGCCTTTACACCTGAGGCGCCAGCAACTTCTACTTACATATGCTGCAAATTTGCGACAGATGCCACTTCATCCCAGCTATCCTTGCGTGTTCAACAATGGCAACCGTTTGCTGTACGCTGCTCGTCCTCGAGCGACGCGGCCGGTTGGGATACGCTTGGATAACATTTCCGAATTGTTTGACGTACCTTCGGTTCCTTGCCTTGTCAGACAACCAAGTGGGGTACCTCCGTGGGTCGTACGACGACCTGAAGTAATCCTGGATCTGCACACTGGTCCAAAGGAAAACACGGACCCTTCGATTTATCGGAGGCTCTTCCTGTCCGTTGTTGGCCGCTATCCAGGTTCAGTCGTCGTCTACACGGATGGTTCAAGGTCAGATACGAAGGTGGGCTGTGCGTTCGTTGTTAACAATGATAGGTTCCTTTTTGCTCTTCCGGCAACCTGTAGTGTGTACACAGCAGAGCTCTATGCTATCTATGAGGCTCTGCGGTACGCACTGTACAATGAGCGCCGACACTTTCTTCTGTGTACCGACTCCTTGAGTTCGCTCCAGTCTATAGATACCTGTTTCCCTCGGCACCCTCTGGTGCAGCTAATCCAGGACCTGCTGGCCGGGTGTTGGGATGTTGGCACCAGAATCACATTTCTGTGGCTCCCAAGCCACATGGGCATAGAGGGAAACGAGTTAGTAGATCAGGCTGCCAAGGAGGCAGTTACACTGCCCACGTTGCCTTTCCAGGTTCCAGTAAGTGATATTCGCTCCCAGCTGAGACATCTTGTTATGTCCCATTGGGAGATGGAGTGGCAGGCCATTCCACTTCCCAATAAGCTGAGAGCGATAAAAGGAACAACGAAGGTATGGAGGACTTCCCTTCGGGCTTCGCGGAGGGAAGCCGTGGTATTATGTCGTCTTCGGATCGGCCACGGTATCTTGACTCACTCGCATCTTTTGAAAGGAGAACCCCCTCCGGTGTGTACCTGCGGCGACCATCTTACCGTGGTGCACATCCTTACGGAGTGTGTGGACCTGGTCGATCTGCGCCGTAGTCTTAACCTTCCGAGTACTATCTCTCTTATCTTGCGTGATGACGAGCAGTCAGCAGACCTCGTCATCCGCTTTATGAGGGATAGTGGACTGTTTTCTCGTGTGTAATGC
This sequence comes from Anabrus simplex, assembly GCF_040414725.1. Lineage (NCBI taxonomy): Eukaryota > Metazoa > Arthropoda > Insecta > Orthoptera > Tettigoniidae > Anabrus > Anabrus simplex. Next base: position 159,531,500 of record NC_090268.1, read on the forward strand.
TGTCCTTTGTCCTAGTGTGTTTTGTGTCACTTTCGCTTTTATCCTATTGACTTAATTTTAGTTTGTTTTGCGTATTTTAATGTGTTATTTTAACGTCTCTCGTAAATTATGTACTACCAGGCAATGCCTTATTCTTTTGTTTTCCTGTAGTTTCTCTTATTTTATTAGAAAATAAGGCATTGCGTATTAGATCCACTGATTGTTTTAATCTCACCCTCATTTTTCTCCATCATTTTTTTAAACTCTAGTCAGTGGATATGTTTTTAAAATTTTAACATCTCTCATGTCGTTTATCACGTTCCATTAGGGGCCGATGACCTTCGATGTTAGGCCCCTTTAAACAACAAGCATCATCATCATCATCAGAAAGGATTTATTTTGCCAACCCACAAACCACAGAACAAAATTTAGTAAAAATAAAACTTAGGAATACAATATTTCTTCGAAAAGTTCATTCCATTGCACCAGAGTGTGTTACCATAGTTTTGGGTAGCGACATCTGTTAGAGATTGTCCACGCCTCTTAATCGTTGAAAAACAAAAGGCAAATAAAAAAAAAACACTCAGTGACATCTTCTGAATAACCGTGGAATTAGTTCAGTAATTAAAGTTCCAAGTTTCTCCAGTAGAGAAGTTTCAATTGGCGAATTTTTGAATTAGCGGCGTGTAGGTGTACCGCCCGGTACAATTATTATTAATATTATTATTATTATTATTATTATTATCATTATTATTATTATTATTATTATTTTATAATGGTAGCATACGTTGTGCCAAAGATATTATGTCATCACCTGCATCATTTTCCATGACCAAGTCAAGGAGTATAACATGACTTGTACTATGTTGCACTTCGGCACTAATAGTATAAGTTGACTTGTACTTTTTTTGCCCCAGCATGTTTACTTGTTCTGTTAAGACCAAATGACGTACAGTATTCTTCCCTTTCATTCTGATTTAAACTACTTAGACGAAAAGATCGCAATCCCTTCTAGGACTCCGGCCCTGGACTTATCTCATTTTGACCATTTTCTGACTTATACTCTTTTTCCATGGCAGCCTAGATATTTCTTCTGCAATTAGGGTTAGAGGTAAACTATAATACCAAGAACCTACTACGCTGGCGTAGCAGGGGGAGAGGTGATACTCCCAAGTGGCGCGTCCCAGGTGGCGGATAGGGAGGGCCTAACCGGCTTGCCGGCGGACTTGAGGGAAATAAAATACCTCTCGCGAACCAAACACACTACCCCCTGCGGGTGGAGGACGCACATGTAGAATACACCCGCGGTATCCCCTGCCTGTCGTAAGAGGTGACTACAAGGGGCCCAAGGTGCTCTCAACTTGGGAGTGTGGATTGGCGACCACGGGACCCTTAGCCGATGATTGATGATTGTTGTTTAAAGGGGCCTAACATCTAGGTCATCATCCCCTAATGGTACGAAATGAGACGAAATGGAAGGACATATTAAAAGTCTAAAATTCTCCACTGACCAGAATTCAAAAGCGTGAGAACGAAGAATGAATGGATGGACATGAATTTAAAACAATCAGTGGATGCGACCCGCAAGGTCTCACATTCACATAAACTGACGTGACAAAATAGTATTACTGACCAATGGACTACTGCTATAGCACAACACAATCGATTATGCGTGCTGTCAACAGGACGTCCTAAATCGAAGTTATCGGCCCCTCATAACGGTACTGATCACTAGCAAAGTAGAACCATGGTATTTGTTCTGTTGCGGTACTAATCAAAAGTAGCAGAGACTTGCGGTATTCCACACACTATTGTACTACTCAGAGCTTATGAAATTCGACGTATAATACAGACCTATGTTTTTCTCACTTTACGGTGCCATTTATAGGCAACGCAAACCTATGGTGTTCATCACATAAGAGTACTAACCACAGGGACCTTCCCCTATCCCATGGTGTTCCTCATATAGTGGGTACTAATCATAGGCAAGGCAGAACCATGGTAGCTATCATCCCATGGTCCTGCTCATATGGTGGTACTAATCACAGGTACTGCAAAAGCCGACCGCGCGGTGCTCCTGTGTGCTACTAATCACAAACCAATTTCGTACCCAATGTAGTGGTACTACGCACAAGTAAAAGCAACCCTTGGTGTTCTCCGGTGGGATGGTACTAATCACAAGTAGTTTCATGGTTCTAATACAATCAACCCTTGGTCGCCCCTTTTAGTCGGCTCTTACGACAGGCAGGGGATACCGTGGGTGTATTATTCGTCAGCCTCCCCCACCCACAGGGGGGTGTGTGTTTGGTCCGCGAGAGGTATTTTATTTCCCTCAAGTCCGCCGGCAAGCCGGTTAGGACCCCCCTATCCGCCACCTGGGACGCGCCACGTGGGAGTATCACCTCTCCCCCTACTACGCCTGCGTAGCAGGTTCGTGGACCCTTAGCCGTGTCTTAGCATTGCTTCCACTTACTTGTGCCAGGCTCCTCACTTACGTCTATCGTGTCCGTCCTCCCTTGGTCAACTCTTGTTCTTTTTCCGACCCCGACGGTATTAGAGCATTCGAGGCCTAGGGAGTCTTTCATTTTCACGCCCTTCGTGGCCCTTGCCTTTCTTCGTCCGTTACTTCATTTTTCGAAGTGACGGATCCCTTTTTTCTTTTTTTCTCTCTCTTTACCCCCTGTGGGTGTGGGACGCAGACGAATAATACACCCACGGTATCCCCTGCCTGTCGTGAGAGGCGACTAAAAGGGGCGACCAAGTGATGATTGAATTAGAACCATGAAACTACTTTTGATTCGCACCATCATGCGGGGAACACCATGGCTTGCCTGTACTTCCGCGTAGTACCACTAAATTAGGTACGAAATACGTTTGTGATTAGTAGCAGTAAAGAGCCTGGCCTGGTCGTTTCCAGTACCTGTGCGTCGTACCCATGTGAGCAACACCGCGGGTCTGGGCGTAGCCTGTGAGTTGTACCACTATATGAGCGACACCATGGGTCTGCGTTGCCTGTGATTAGTTCCCACTATGTGAGGAACACCACGGGATAGTGTGGTTAGTACACCTAGGTGAGAAAACTCATCGGTTTGCGTTGGCTATGAGTGGCGCCATTGTGTGAGAAACACCATAGGTCTGCGTTCCCTGTACGAAGTACAATACTAGTGAGCAGTACCATCTTGTGTGGAACACCGTGAGTCTTCGCTACTTTTGATTAGTACCCCAACATGACAAATACCATGGTTCTACTTTACTCGCGACATGTACCCTTCTGAGGGGCCTTAGACATGGATTTTGGACACCTTTAGACATGAAGCATCCTTGATTCAGGGTTGTGCTTTATATGTGGTCCCTTGGTCAGTAATACTATTCTTTCTGAAACTTTTTGCGTCGGATCAACTGTTTTTTGTTTGTTTGCTTATTGTTTTTGTTTCTTTTTTGGGTTCATGTCCATCCATTCATTCTTCATAACGTTTTCTTATTTTGGTCAGTGGATGATTTTGATTTTCTGTTGCCATTTCATTTCGTACCATTAGGGGCCGATGACCTCGATGTTAGGCCCCTTTAAACAACAAGCATCCTGATCATCCTCAAAACTATAGTAAACTTCTATTGTCCAACTATAACAACGTATATTATACACAATTTTATAATAATGCTTTTTGTTTTATGTCCCACAAACTACTTTCGGAGTTGCTGGAATTGTGTCCAATAAATGTTCTTTTACGTGCCAATATACAACAATGTGACAATGGCATATTGAGACCCTTCAAATGCCATTGGACTGAGTCAGGATCGAACCCGGCAACTTGAGCCTAAAAGGCCAGCGCTCTACCACCTGAACTCCTGAACTCAGACAGACTTAAATTAATTTTAAAAAATTAAAATACCTATCACCACATTTTTATATGCTTCGTCATTTGATAACTTCTGATGTCGGGAAGTTATATGAGATCTCTCTCTGTCTGATTTCAAGCTTGGAAGATGAAACCTCAGTTCTAATTATAAACAGAGGTGTCTACTTCATTTTCATGCTTTTACCAACTCAGTACTGAAAGGCACAAGAGCCTGAAATGCTACGCTTCTTACATTGCATCGACACAGATAACGATGATGCGATAGGACAGGACTAGGTCTGGGAAGGAAGAAACCGTGGCCTTACAGCTCCAATTGCCTGCTGTTGATTGTGGGAAAACAGTCTTCAGGGTTGCCAACGTAGGTTTTGAACCTGTTATCTCCCAAATGCAAGTTCACAGAGAGTCTGAAATTAAGCCGTGCAAAAACTTAGGTACTCTGGCAGACATATTACATATAGCAGTCCTTAGAAAATTCTGATTAGAGACTAGGAGTTGCCACGTCCTACTGAATGAGAGTACAAAAAGAATAGAGAAAGAGATATAATAACTTCAGTCAATATATTTATTAATTTCTTCAAATACAGTGAGGAATCGCTCCATAACTATAGACTGATTTTCAATTACTCCAGTAAGCCTCTCTGTTGTTTCGTCTTGCAGACGTCCACTTTCAGCCTGCTGTAGTGTAGCCTTAGCCATAAGCAGTGCTGCCTCAGCCTGCTGTAGTGTAGCCTTAGGCATAAGCAGTGCTGCCTCAGCCTGCTGTAGCGCAGCCTTAGCCATAAGCAGTGCCGCCTCAGCCTGCTGTGGCGCAGCCTTGGCCATAAGCAGTGCTGCCTCAGCCTGCTGCTTTGCTGCTTCACCAATCATCTGCAAAGAAAGAGAACAGTGTACGATCAATATTTTCTTGTTAAAAATCTTTCTAGCTACTGGTTTTATGTCGCACAGACTCTAACAGGCCCTATCCCATTGTTACCGTAAAGCAGGGAGCACATTGCTTCCGTTCCGTTCAGTTCAGTTGACCTTCGATATTTGGTTCACGTGTAATCAAATGTCCAGCCGCCTACTGCTTCAGTTCCGCACGCTTCAGCATTTCTCCCCCACCATCCGTTTATTCGAGCTTGCCCTCACAAGCAAAGTTGACGGAAGACGGAAGGTAGACCCCACCTTGCGAGCCTCTGGCGAAGTGTTTTATTTAAGTTCAATGAGTATGATCAATGGAGAACTGCTGACTGAAGTTGTAAAATGACATCCTGATATCATGATACCACGAACCTGCTACGCAGGCGTAGCAGGGGGGAGAGGTGATACTCCCACGTGGCGCGTCCCAGGTGGCGGATAGGGGGGTCCTAACCGGCTTGCCGGCGGACTTGAGGGAAATAAAATACCTCTCGCGGACCAAACACACTACCCCCTGCGGGTGGGGGACGCACATGTAGAATACACCCGCGGTATCCCCTGCCTGTCGTAAGAGGCGACTAAAAGGGGCGACCAAGGGCTGACTGAATTAGAACCATGAAACTAATTTTGAATCGTACCATCACGCGGGGAACACCATAGCTTGCCTGTACTTGCGAGTCGTACCACTAAATTCGGTACGAAATAGGTTTGTGATTAGTAGCAGTTAAAGCCTGGCCTGGTGGATTCCAGTACCCGTGCGTGGTACCCATGTGTGCAACACCGCGGGTCTGGGCGTAGCCTGTGAGTTGTACCACTATATGAGCAGCACCGTGGGTCTGCGTTGCCTGTGATTAGTACCCACTATGTGAGGAACAGCACGGGAATACCGGCGCCCGTGTTTAGTACACCTAGGTGGGGAACCTTCTCGGTTTGCGTTGACTCTGAGTTGGGCCATTGTGTGAGACAAACCATAGGTCTGCGTTACTTGTACGTATTGCAATACTTGTGAGTAGTACCATCTTTTGTGGAACACCGTGAGTCTTCGCTACTTCTGATTAATACCCCAACATGACACATACCATGGTTCTATTTTACTCGCAACATGTACCATTCTGTGGGGCCTTAGACGTGGATTTTGCACCCACTTTAGACACCAAGCATCATTGTGCTTTATAAGTGGTTCCTTGGTCGGTAGTAATGTTATTTTCGATCTGTATTGAGTCCGATCCACTGGCTTTTGTTTGTTTGGTTTGTGTTTTGTTGAGTTCCTGTCCATCCATTCATTCTTCATGCCATATTTTATTTTTATTTTGGTCAGTGGATGCCTTTGCAATTTTTGTTCTTTCATTTCGTACCATTAGGGGCCGATAACCTTCGATGTTAGGCCCCTTAAAACAACAAGCATCATCATCATCAACGATATCATGATATGTCAAGGAGAAGGATCAAGTCAATCGGCAAGAAGTGATAATGAGGCAGCAACTTTGTCCACGGTTTTTATGCAAAGAAAGAGACTTACCTCTGTGGCCAAGGAGTTGGACAATTTTTTAACTGACAAATATGCAAAGTGGATAGAAAGCCCGAGGATTGCCGGCAAAAAGTTTTATGAAACCGTGGAATAAACAGTGAGATATTTTAGTCCTCTGCTACAAATTGAATTTAAATCTAAAATAACTACTCTACTGACGGAATATGACAGACTGTACATTGACTTGTAGTATTATACAATTCTAATTACTTTGACCATGTAGTATTGTTAAATAAAATATGAAAGGAAATCAATAGTTACTTCATTCTTACTGCTAGTCGCTCAAAAGGTGAAATTGGTTTTCTGAAAATTGATTTTTTTTTTGAGGTAGAACGCTTAGCAACTCAAAAACTTGAGAGAGTAATATTCTGAAATATTTAAAGAAGTTGTGCTCATCAAGTAGCAAGTTCGGAAAGTGAAGGTAATATGCACCACAGTGTTCCCTTTTTAAATGTATTTCATGTATACAAAATCTTCTCTTTTCTCTCTTCTTCTTTTTCTTCTTCGCAGTTTATAATTTCTCTGTTTCGGACAGAGAGATCGACATTACTACAGGCGCTGTTCCAAGCCGGGTTCACTGACAGCTTCCGAAAGAGACGGAAGGAATGTGCGGCAGTCGAACTGATGCGAACGGATACGCTGTAAACTGAACTGAACTGAACTGAACCGAGCGGGACGGATGCAATGTGCTCCCTGCTTAAGACCTGCCTGTGTCACTATAAAGTGAAACAAATAACAAAAAATACACACATGCCATTGCTTACTCGTCAGTAAATTTAAAAGATGAATTATATTAAGAACTAGCGAATGTACCCGTGCTTCGCTACGGTATTCTACATTGTATTCGAATATCGAAGTAAATAGTGTGCATGCAGTAAATAAGATTGTTTTAAAATTGCATGTCTCTTAGCGTTATCCGAGAAAGAGCATGGGGAGGTCCCCGTACGTTGTTTCCAATGTAAAGTGTTTGTTATGGATTTGTGATATAACGGCAGGCTCACTTGCCTACTGTCATTCATAATCGAGTTGGGAAGTTTACATTATAATTGCAGGCCCCATTGCCTACTATGCGGACAGAATCGATTTGGGGAGTTTTCGTTAAAATGGCAGCCCCCCTTTCCTACTTCCAGACAGATTACAGTTTTTATTATAATGGCAGGCAATTACCCTACTATCACTCGAAATTGAGTTGTGCAGTTATCATTATAATGCCAGGCCCATTTTCCTACTTCCAGCCAGCTTACTGCCAGTCACACCAAGTTGGTGAGTTTCCATCAAAATAGCAGGCCACTATGCCTAATGCCAGTCACATTTTAGATGAGGACATTTCTTTATAATGGCGGGCACCCTTGCCTACTGCCAAACACAATCGGGTAGGGGAGTTTTAAACAAAACTGCATGCTCACTTGCCTTCTGCAAGTCAAATCGAGAAGTGAACTATTCATTACAATTGTAGACCATCCTTACTAATGACAGTTACACAGGAGTTGGAGAAGGAACCCTTCCATACTGCCAGTCAAAGTCGGTGTGTGGAGTACTGATTACAATAGCAGACCCACCCTTTCTCGATCGCTACAAATCGACATCAGTGAATATATATAGATCGACATACGAAAGTATTTGCGTGTTTACAATATTGAAGACCTTCATTTACAGATTAACTGCTACTAAACGTACTTCATATCGACAAAGGATTATACCACAAGACACGCCGGATTTAGTGGCCTAAATGGCTGGTCCTATGATATGTCATCTATTCTTGGGTCAGATTGAGTTAGAAACGTGGAACAGGGTAACGTTCTTGTAAGATTATCTCACATTACATTACTTTTCGGATAATTATGTGACAGCTACATACATAGCATTTGGCTCATATATGGCTATTGGGTGGACCAATTTTCGTGAAGAGTTTGATGATTCTGTATTTCATATAAGTAATCGAAGGTATGAATTATGCATGTGAAAATTCCAAATTGACTTAACATCCATTAATAGAGAAAAATCAAACGTAAAAGGGATACAGATACGGCAAAAAGTCATAAGACAAAGATTGTAGATCTTTTCCAAATTGAACGGAGATTGTGCAATCTGTTATGTAATAGGAATTTCCGAAGGTCTGCACCATCATTAAAATTGCCTGCATATTTCGATATTCTTCGGGGATAAAAAGTGAAAAATTTAATGATCTTGGATGTTTTCCGTTCGTTACAGGCTAAAACGTATAATTTTGTCAAATTTCAATTATCTTCTTTTTCTTCTGGCAGATTATGCCGCAATCTGGATTTTGGGCGAGGCGGGTAAAAATTAGGACTTTCAGGAAACTAAACCAAAAATTATGGAGATGGTCATTATTACCCCTTAAACGGAAAGCTGTACGAAAATTTCGCCAAAATAGTCAGTGTAGAGGCACACAGTCGTTACGATTTGATTTATATAGATAAGGAATCTGCTCCATGTAAAACACCTTTTTGGCTATGTCCGCTGGACTTAACCTGCAAAACTGACCATTCATGATATCTCCCTTATTAATCCTCGTATCGAAATGATGCACATGAGAAAAAAGTTTTAGAAATTAATTTCTACCAAGGCAGGTAGATTTAAATTAACGTTGGTTGTGTATATTTTGTGGAAGTGCAAAAATCACTGTTTCGGTTTCGTATAAACCCCCGGTCAGTTCAGGGATTTAGAAACAATATTTGCCCTAAAACCTATCAAGGACAGGTGTATTCTAAATATGAGTATTGGTGGAAATACATCCAGTAGTTTGTAGCACTCGCGTATATACGGCGTAATTAAGGAAGAAAATAATACAGTTAAGAAAGTTGAAAGTAATAGAAAATGGATTATAACTGAGGACAGCCGGATAACGACAAATATGTAAATGCCAAGTTAATGTATTGGAAAATCAAATGCCCCTCAATAAATTATGCTAGTGTGAATTATGGATATAATAAAGCGGTAACAGAGGAGAAATTTAGGTCCATTGATTCCTAGGTAAACAAATAATAAGAAGATGACTAATGGTGTTATTACTTAATCTATTCGAAGGCGGTTATAACATCCAACGATATTCCGCCAATATCCCGCAGATAGGCCGATTGACGCCTCCCTTTCCTTCTACCCAAGGAACAACCACGAATTTAAAAGCATGATGAGGAAAATGGCAATACTTTACTTACCTGCTGGCATGCAGTCAGAGACGTTGCCATGGTAACCTGTAGTATCGTTGTCGGTCTGTCGGTCACTCAATGCAGAGCATGGTACCAGCAGAAAATTGTAAATTTCTCCGTCATGTAAAGAGTAAGGTAAATTATGAACATAACGAAAGTTGTTTATAAAGAAGAGACGTTTCACGTACGGTAAACGAAGTTTACAGAAAATCAATAGTATAAGAGAAAATGGAGGAAAACCATTCTGGTTTTCCTATAAACACCCCGTGTATTCAAAGATTTTAAAATGATATGCATATCGAAACCTTCCCCTGGAGGAGTATACTCTAAATATGAAGCTTGGTTGAGATCTATCCAGCCGTTTCGACGTGATGGAGGAAAAACCATTCTGGTTTTCCTATAAACCCCCCGTGTATTCAAAGATTTTAAAATGATATGCATATCAAAACCTTCTCCGGGATGAGTATACTCTAAATATGAAATTTGGTTGAGATCTATCCAGCCGTTTCGACGTGATGGTGGAAAAAACATTCTGGTTTTCCTATCAACCCCCGTGTATTCGAAGATTTTACAATGATATGCATATCGAAACCTTTCCCGGGAGGAGTATACTCTAAATATGAAATTTGGTTGAGATCCATCCAGCCGTTTCGACGTGATGGTGAAAAAACCATTCTGGTTTTCCTATAACTCCCCGTCTATTCAAAGATTTTAAAATGATATGCATATCGAAACCTTCCCCGGGAAGAGTATACTCTAAATATGAAATTTGGTTGAGATCTATCCAGCCGTTTCGACGTGATGGTGGAAACACCATTCTGGTTTTCCTATAAAAACCCCGTGATTTCAAAGATTTCAACATGATATGCATATCGAAACATTCCCCGGGAGGAGTATACTCTAACTATGAAGTTTGATTGAGATCTATCCAGCCGTTTCGACGTGATGGTGGAATAACCATTCTGGTTTTCCTATAAACCCCCCGTGTATTCAAATATTTTAAAATGATATGCATATCGAAACCTTCCCCGGGATGAGTATACTCTAAATATGAAATTTGGTTGAGTTCTATCCAGCCGTTTCGACGTGATGGTGGAAAAACCATTCTGGTTTTCATATAAACCCCCGTGTATTCAAAGATTTTAATATTATATGCATATCGAAACCTTCCCCGGGAGGAGTATACACTAAATATGAAGTTTGGTTGAGATCTATCCAGCCGTTTCGACGTGATGGTGGAAAAAACCATTCTGGTTTTCCTATAATTCCCCGTCTATTCAAAGATTTTAAAATGATATGCATATCAAAACCTTCCCCGGGAAGAGTATACTCTAAATATGAAATTTGGTTGAGATCTATCCAGCCGTTTCGACGTGATGGTGGAAACACCATTCTGGTTTTCTTATAAAAACCCCGTGATTTCAAAGACTTCAAAATGATATGCATATCGAAACCTTCCCCGGGAGGAGTATACTCTAACTATGAAGTTTGATTGAGATCTATCCAGCCGTTTCGACGTGATGGTGGAAAACCCATTCTGGTTTTCCTATAAACCCCCCGTGTATTCAAAGATTTTAAAATTATATGCATATCGAAACCTTCCCCGGGATGAGTATACTCTAAATGTGAAATGTGGTTGAGTTCTATCCAGCCGTTTCGACGTGATGGTGGAAAAACCATTCTGGTTTTCATATAACCACCCGTGTATTCAAAGATTTTAATATTATATGCATATCGAAACCTTCCCCGGGAAGAGTATACTCTAAATATGAAGTTTGGTTGAGATCTATCCAGCCGATTCGACGTGATGGTGGAAAAAACCATTCTGGTTTTCCTATAAACCCCCCGTGTATTCAAAGATTTTAAAATGATATGCATATCGAAACCTTCTCCGGGAGGAGTATACTCTAAATATGAAGTTTGGTTGAGATCTATCCAGCCGTTTCGACGTGATGGTTAAAACCATTCTGGTTTTCCTATAAACCCCCGTGTATTCAAAGATTTTAAAATGATATGCATATCGAAACCTTCCCCGGGAAGAGTATACTCTAAATATGAAGTTTGGTTGAGTTCTATCCAGCCGTTTCGACGTTATGGTGGAAAAACCATTCTGGTTTTCCTATAAACCCCCGTGTATTCAAAGATTTTATAATGATATGCATGTCGAAACCTTCCCAGGGATGAGTATACTCTAAATATGAAATTTGGTTGAGATCTATCCAGCCGTTTCGACGTGATGGTGGAAAAACCATTCTGGTTTTCCTATAAACCCCCGTGTATTCAAAGATTTTAAAGTGATATGCATATCGAAACCTTCCCCGGGAGGAGTATACTCTAAATATGAAGTTTGGTTGAGATCTATCGAGCCGTTTCGACGTGATGGAGGAAAAACCATTCTGGTTTTCCTATAAACCCCCCGTGTATTCAAAGATTTTAAAATGATATGCATATCGTACCCTTCCCCGGGATGAGTATACTCTAAATATGAAATTTGGTTGAGATCTATCCAGCCGTTTCGACGTGATGGTTGAAAAACTATTCTGGTTTTCCTATAAACCCCCCGTGTATTCAAAGATTTTAAAATGATATGCATATCGAAACATTCCCCGGGATGAGTATACTCTGAATATGAAATTTGGTTCAGATCTATCCAGCCGTTTCGACGTGATGGTGGAAAAAACATTCTGGTATTCCTATCAACCCTCCGTGTATTCAAAGATTTTAAAATGATATGCATATCGAAACCTTCCCCGGGAGGAGTATACTCTAAATGTGAAGTTTGGTTGAGATCTATCCAGCCGTTTCGACGTGATGGTGGAAAAACCATTCTGGTTTTCCTATAAACCCCCCGTGTATTCAAATATTTTAAAATTATTTGCATATTGAAACCTTCCCCGGGAGGAGTATACTCTAAATATGAAGTTTGGTTGAGATCTATCCAGCCGTTTCGACGTGATGGTGGAAAAACCATTCTGGTTTTCCTATAAACCCCCGTGTATTCAAAGATTTTAAAATGATATGCATATCGAAACCTTCCCCGGGAGGAGTATACTCTAAATATGAAATTTGGTTGAAATCTATCCAGCCGTTTCGACGTGATGGTGGAAAAACCATTCTGGTTTTCCTATAAAACCCCCGTGTATTCAAAGATTTTAAAATGATATGCATACCGGAATCTTCCCCGGGATGAGTATACTTTAAATATGAAATTTGGTTGAGATCTATCCAGCCGTTTCGACGTGATGGTGGAAAAACCATTCTGGTTTTCCTATAAACCCCACGTGTATTCAAAGATTTTAAAATAATATGCATATTGAAACCTTCCCCGGGATGAGTATACTCTAAATATGAAATTTGGTTGAGATCTATCCAGCCGTTTCGACGTGATGGTGGTATAACCATTCTGGTTTTCCTATAAACCCCCCGTGTATTCAAAGATTTTAAAATGATATGCATGTCGAAACCTTCCCCGGGATGAGTATACTCTAAATATGAAATTTGGTTGAGATCTATCCAGCCGTTTCGACGTGATGGTGGAAAAACCATTCTGGTTTTCCTATAAACCCCCCGTGTATTCAAAGATTTTAAAATGATATGCATATCGAAACCTTCCCCGGGAGGAGTATACTCTAAATATGAAGTTTGGTTGAGATCTATCCAGCCGTTTCGACGTGATGGTGGGAAAACCATTCTGGTTTTCCTATAAAGCCCCCGTGTATTCAAAGATTTTAGAATGATATGCATATCGAAACCTTCCCCGGGAGGAGTATATTCTAAATATGAAGTTTGGTTGAGATCTATCCAGCCGTTTTGACGTGATGGTGGAAAAACCATTCTGGTTTTCCTATAAACCCCGTGTATTCAAATATTTTAAAATGATATGCATATCGAAACCTTCCCCGGGAGGAGTATACTCTAAATATGAAGTTTGGTTGAGATCTATCCAGCCGTTTCGACGTGATGGTGGAAAAACCATTCTGGTTTTCCTATAAACCCCCCGTGTATTCAAAGATTTTAAAATGATATGCATATCGAAACCTTCCCCGGGATGAGTATACTCTAAATATGAAGTTTGGTTGAGATCTATCCGGCAGTTTTGACGTGATGGTGGAACAGACAAACAGACAGACAAACAGACAGACACGAACAACTTTATTTATATAGATTTGCCAAGGAAATCCAATTGGTAAAGTATGTACATATATTACTGGGGAAGAAAAGAATGAAGTGTGTCATACATTTCATGCATACTGCAGGTATGTGGACAGCTGGAGTAACAGGCATTGGTCACAATATTTAAGTAGGAGAAATATGTTGTAGACATTAATGATTATTTATAAATTCATCTCGGTTTTCAGATATAGCCAGTTATTTCCTTTTGAAGGGTATCCAATATTAGACTTTGTATAGCCAATCGCATCAGATGCTTAGACAAGAAGTATTTTACCATGAATGCTTTGCAGATATATTTGTAACCAAGGCAAAAAGAAACATTACTTGAATTCTTCAGTCAAACTTTTGTTTATAAGAAAAATTATAATTATAATGAACTGTCCTGCTATCCTTGTGTTCACTTGCCAAGAGTGAATGGATCACGAGCCAACTTTTCATCATACTACATTATTAATAAGTACGTAGCATAAGCAATTACTTGATATCAAAGTGTAAACCAGCAGTAAATTTGATAAGGACAAAGTGAAAGCATACTTTTTCCTTCTTATTGATGGTCATTTTAGATGGACACCAACCCAACATGCCACCTATTCCCATACAGGAAAATTCTTTTTATTCTGGCACTCTTGTAAATATAACTGGAAAGATTTTCCAGGCTGTTGAACACTAATTGTAACACCTACAACACTATAGCATACCTGAAAAAAAAAACAGCCAATGGTTTTAAATGTATGTTAGGTGTTGTAATTTGTGTATGATAAAGTGACATTAACTGAGTCAACATTGAAAAGCATGGTTTCATTTAACAGGAACTTACCAACTGAGTTTTACTTCTGTCTTCCTGTAAGACTGTAAATTTCTCTCGTGCCTCCATCAACCGAACTCCAATTCTCTCCCTACTCGGAGTCTTGCGTTTCTTCACAGCTGAAACACAAGACTAATTAAATCCAAGTAAACAAACGATAATGTTTCTGACAAGTATTCTGAACAAAAGCATACCGCGGTCCAACCAATGATTGTGTTTGTACCATGTGTAATAACCTGTGTAATCGCTATCACCTCCGAAAGTGTAAAAACAGACAAAAGTCACTGACTGAACATAGGGAGTTTTCAATAACACATAATTGTAATTTAAGTGCTCCTTATCATTATCAAACTAAAGCATACTTACAATATTGCCATGACTCTGAGCTTTGAGTAGGTGTTCCTGGTGAAGGTATTTCTAAACATACCCTTCCTTCAATTGAATTTTCCAACTCTTAACTTCTTTAAATGATTACCTATAAATAATCACTTATTATTATTATTATTATTATTATTATTATTATTATTATTATTATTATTATTATTATTGCAAATTTCAAATAATGCCCAGAATAAGAACAATATTGCAGTTTGTGAGAAAACTTGCCAATCTCAGTATGTACCACTTCCAGTGGTGGCACTATAGGAGTCGTCACATCTTTCAACATATGCGTTTGAGGAAGAGCCTGTAGGACTGACACATCCCCTGCCTCGAGTTGAATCTGTAGGCTCTGAAATACAATCTATATTTAAAATATTTTAAGAAGACTATGCAAAAATGGTTATTACGTCTATTGTAAATAGTTACCTCCCCTTCTGGCAAGTTATCAGGGCATGCAGATCCCTCCACATACACAAAGCCAATCACTTCCAACACCCTTATCTCAATAGCTGTAAGAGGTGTGGCAGTGATGGGCTTATTTCCTGTTGTATTTCTCTGGTGCCTGATATTGGCTGCCTTCTCAGAGAACTTAAGATCCCTCCAAACCTGTACATGAACAATGCATTAGATAATGATTAAACACAAATATTACTTATAAATATAATTAAACGTACAACTTGCCACTGCCACGAACCTGCTACGCAGGCGTAGCAGGGGGAGAGGTGATACTCCCACGTGGCGCGTCCCAGGTGGCGGATAGGGGGGTCCTAACCGGCTTGCCGGCGGACTTGAGGGAAATAAAATACCTCTCGCGGGCCAAACACACTACCCCCTGCGGGTGGAGGACGCGCATACAGAATACACCCGCGGTATCTCCTGCCTGTCGTAAGAGGCGACAAAAAGGGGCGACCTTGGCGCGGACATGGATTGCGGTTTGGTATAATGTGTTGGACCTCCTGTGGATGGGAGAGGCTGAATACATCCATAGTAATCCCTGCCTGTCTTAGAAGGCGACTTAAAGGGTCATGTGGCCATGGTCCCCTCTTTATTTTTTTATTATTTTTCCGAGGGTCAGATGTAGACCATTCGAAATTTTGATGTGCGTGCTGCTCGGCGATGGAACTCCTATGTGTGCGACTACGCTCGAAAGCCCGTGCCAGCAACCACCCAGGACGCGGCGGGTGGGAGTGTCATGTACCCGACTAGTGGTATCCGCCTGACAACGCAGGTCCCCGCACAGCCGAATGCCAGAAGGACATATTCTTATTAATTATTTTTATTTATTTTTTCTATATTTAGTGCTCTGTACACGCTATGGGGTACATGCTATTGCGGGTGACTAGAGGAAGGGAGTCTTAGTGCTCATTGCCTCAGTCATCCCGTATTAGGCATCGTCCAACATCGGACCCCGGGCAGTACCTGCTATGACCAGGTGGGTATTGCCTTGGCTGCTTGGTTCGGCTACAGAGACCCCTGATCGGAGTGGGTGGCATTCGGGGAGGATGCTACCGGGCATGGCTTCCAAACGAAGTCGGCTCTCTCAAGGTGGTCGCCCACCTAAGTCTTTAACTTTTGCTTCCCTGAGAGGTTCAACTCCCTGGGAACATGCGCAGCGTGAAGGGATGGGATCCAGCTTCCCTAGGTTTCTGGTCGCTACCAGAACCGATGGGTACGATTTTAAGCTGGTGAAGTCGATCCTGTTTAGTAGACACATCGAAGGCGTCTATGGCGAACTGGAGGAACTTAAGAAAATGCGCAACGGTAGTTTGCTTCTAAAGACTCGTACAGCACTGCAAGCTGATCAGTTGCTTATGTGCGAGCACTTTGGCGACATCCCCGTCAAAGTGGAGGAGCATAAGTCCTTGAACCTGGTTCGCGGAGTCATCTTTCACCGCGACCTTATTTTGAACACTGATGACGAGTTGATGGAGGACATGAAGAACCGTGGCGTCACACACGTCCGGCGCATTACGCGCAAGGTCAACGGTGAAGACGTTGCCACTGGTGCCTTCATTGTCTCTTTCAAGTTGTCAGTGTTACCAGAGAAAGTCAAGGTAACAACTTATCGTTGCGATGTGAGGCCGTACATCCCGCCTCCTATGCGATGCTATCAATGCCAGCGATTCGGACATATGGTATCTCGCTGTTCGAATCAGGCTGTATGCGGTACATGTGGACGAGTAGCTCACGGCGCGGAGGAGTGCACAACTCCATACAAGTGCACTAACTGCTCCGGTTTTCATTCTCCTCGGGATCGGAACTGTCCGACATACCTGAGTGAGAAGAAGATCCAGGAGATCAAGACCCTGGATGGTCTTTCCTACCAGGAAGCGCGCCGTAAGTTTAATTCTACCAATACACCTGCCCGTACACTCGACTATAGCTTGATAGCTCAGAGTCTTCCAGGTTCGTCATTTACAACCTCGACACCTGTCCAGACCGCTGCGCCCAAGGCGACGGTTGCTGCTGCCAGCAACGTCGCAAATAGTCAAAGCTCGAAGGGGGGGACCACCCCACCTTCGACCAACCAGAAGTCTGTGCCGGCTGGCAAATGCAAGGGGGGAAGACTAAGGGCCCCCCCCCAGGAGGTCGACGAAAGTCGTGCCCCAGCCGGCGGAGGCGGCATCGTCGACCAACCCGTCTAAACTACAACAGAAGAAGGGGAAGAAGAGCGCCCGTCCTGAGCGCTCTCGGACTTCCCCTGCGAAGGAGAAGTCATGCCCTCCATCTGGGGGATATGAGTCTGCGCGGGGAGGCACTCCTGCTCCCAGACCTGCGCGCTCTCCTCGTAGGGGACCCCCTCGCGCCCGAAAAGCGTCGAAGTTCTGGGCGGCACCCCTGCCATCTTTTGATGACGGGATGGATGTCGCGCTGTCCTCTACATCTACGGATGTAGAACTAGATAGTGTTTAGGCTTACGAGCATTTTGTCGCTCATAACCTAACACTCCTTTTATAGTCCACACTATGCCACTGTTACAGTGGAATTGTAACGGTTATGACAGGCATCTTGCTGAGTTACGTCAGCTTATTAGTGAATACGCAGCAAGTATAGTCTGTATTCAGGAGACCAATTTCCGACCTGGTCATCACACGGTCTTGAGGAATTTCAAACTATACTCGACAGAACGATACTATGCTCACCGGGCTTCCGGAGGCGTTGGCATTTTTGTACGTTCTGATAGCTACAGCGAAGAGGTTCCATTAAGAACCCTTCTTGAGGCTGTAGCTGTTCGCGTCTCGCTGCCTGTCATAGCAACAGTGTGTAATGTTTATCTTCCACCAGGCCAGCATCTGAACATCAATGATGTCGCTGATCTTATGGATCAGCTTCCACCACCCTTCCTCTTATTGGGCGATTTTAACGCCCATCACCCCATATGGGGCTCTGAGACGCCTTGCCCCCGAGGAAGAGAGCTGGAAACACTTCTATCAGATCTGGATTTATGTATTTTGAACACAGGGGAACCAACTCACTGTAGTGTACGTTACGGCACATATTCTCGCATAGACGTTAGTCAATGCAGCCGAACGTTGGTTCCACTGTTTCGGTGGAATGCACACGATGATCTCTTGTGACAGTGACCATTTTCCCATCGTTCTTACTTTGTTGAATCATAAACCCGTCGAGGCTCCCCCTCGATGGATTCTTAAACATGCTGATTGGCCAAAGTACACATCACTAGCTGTCTTTAACGATGATGTCAGGCGGACCGTCGGCGAGGAAATAACTTACATCACCCAAGTTATTCTTGCTGCTGCTGAGGAGTCCATTGCGTTTTTCTCGGGGACTCCTCGCCGAAAACTCGTTCCTTGGTGGAACCCACGAACCTGCTACGCAGGCGTAGCAGGGGGAGAGGTGATACTCCCACGTGGCGCGTCCCAGGTGGCGGATAGGGGGTCCTAACCGGCTTGCCGGCGGACTTGAGGGAAATAAAATACCTCTCGCGGACCAAACACATACCCCCCCTGTGGGTGGGGGAGGCTGACGAAGAATACACCCACGGTATCCCCTGCCTGTCGTGAGAGGCTACTAAAAGGGCGACCAAGGGATGCTTGGATTAGTACCATGAAACTACTTTTGATTAGTACCATCACGCGCGGAACACCATCGGTCGCTTTCACTTGCGAGTAGTACCACTCTGTTAGGTACTCCATATTTTTGTGATTCGTAGCACTCGAGGGGGTTCAGTGTGGGTTTCCAGTACCCGTGAGTCGTGCCCGTGTGTGCAACACCACGGGTCTGGGCGTTGCCTGTGAGTTGTACCCGTGTGAGCGACACCACGCGTCTGGGCGTAGCCTGTGAGTTGTACCACTATATGAGCGACACCGTGGGTCTGCGTTGCCAGTGATTAGTACCCACTATATGTGAGGAACACCACGGGAATGCCGGCGTCCGTGCTTAGTACACCTAGGTGAGGAACCTCATCGGTTTGCGTTGGCTATGAGTGGCGCCATTGTGTGAGAAACACCATAGGTCTGCGTTACCTTTACGACGTACAATACTTGTGAGTAGTACCTTACTGTTTGGAACACCGTGAGTTTACCGTACCTTTGTCCGCCTCTGTAGTGTAACGGTTAGTGTGATTAGCTGCCGTCCTCGGGGGCCCGGGTTCGATTCCCGGTACTGCCAGAAATTTAAGAATGGCAGGAGGGCTGGTATGTGATTGAAATGGTACATGCAGCTCACCTCCAATGGGGGTGTGCCTGAAAAGAGCTGCACCACCTCGGGATGAGGACACGAGTTTTTTTTCTACCGTACCTTTGATTAGTACCGCAGCTCGAGAAATATCATGGTTCTTGTACCGGGCGGTACACATCCACGCCGCTAATTCAAAATGTGCGCCAGTTGAAACTCCTCTGCTGGAGGAAGTCTGAACTTTATCGACGGAATTAATTTTCTACTTTCTCAGAAGATGACACTACCTGGAAATTTTGGAGTTTTTGAATTGTGTCATTTTCGACGTATTTTTGTTTTGCTTGTAGTAAGAAGTGTGAACTTTCTCTTCTAGACGACACTACTGAAGATCAACAATAGTGCACCCTAGTGCGGAGTGAAAGAACTGTTTTTTTTTTGGAGAAAATTTAATTTCAAAAGTTTGTTCTTTGCTAAATTTCTTTCTGTTATTGTTTAAGTTGGCTGTATTCCCCTCTCTTTCCCCTTGTTTTGTATTTAGCCAATCCCGAATTTCTTTAATTAATTTCTGACCAATCCGATGTATCTTCCCCCAACTTGAATATGCTGCTTATCCCTAACCAATAAAGTGATTGTGGGCGGGTGTTTTCTTCCCTGAAACGCCTCGAACTTTCCGCGAGAGTATATAAACTGCTGATTTTAGGGTCTCGGTGCCACTTCTGTTCCATCTTTTAGTGTGTAAAGTACATAGCAGGGGGCGGGAAGCGCCTCTTTCTTCGGGGAGCAGTTCTACACCAAGGTAATGGCCTTTTAATAACTTCTGTTCTTGCTAGCTCAGCAGTTTAACTCTCGGGGCGGGTCCGAAGCGTTTCTATCATGTAACCTTTTCCTAAAATGTAACTACTCTTAGCATCTGTTATCTTTGAAAGCTACATATTGGGATAGAGAGTGCTTAACCCTCTCGAGCTCCCACTCATTTTGTTTTGAGGTGAACTTATTTCTCACAACCGATTCTTCCTTGATTGTAATGTAAACTGTCCTTTTCTAAAGTCACCTCAGTAGTATGGGATTAGCCCTTGCATTAGTGGCCTAGAGCCAAATTAGGTTTTGAAACAAATAAATTAGGAGTGCAGATCGCCTCCTCTCAAATTGTTATTTTAGAGGTCATGTAATTAACCTTTTTCCTTTAATAGACCTCAGTAGGTTGGGTAGGTTACCCCTGTGTCTATGTCCTGAGAGGACAACTTGAAGGTGGAGTTTGGTGTGGTCTTTGAGAGGCCTAAAGGTTGAGAGCGTGTGGCTCCTTCTTGAAAATTGAGTGTTGTATGCCTCGAGGAGGCTTTTCTGTGTAATTTGGAGCAAGTGCTCCTGAACATGAATGGGGTTTTCTGCCCCTCTGGTAAAACTTATTTTTGGAGTAAAATTGGGCTAATTGCCCTAGAAGTGTGAATTCAGGGCTCGAAGCCCAAATACTGTAAATACTGTAATTGCTCCTTTTGTTGCCTTGCTACTCTGTACCTGCCGTATTTGTTTTATTTCTTAATTTCGAAAAGAAAATATAACCTTGTTAAATTTTACATTAACTTTGATTCCGTAGTTTGAGACCCGTTCAAGCCCGCACCTTCTTTCACCTCTACCTACCGCTAAAACTCGGTAACAGTTCTACTTCTCGCGACTTGTACCATACTGAGGGGCCGTAGACCTGGTTTTTGACCCCTTCAGACATCAAGCATAATCGATTCAGGACTATGTTTTGTAAGTGGTCCCTTGGTCCGTAATACTATTATTTATGACCGTTTTTGAGTCGGATCCACTGTTTTTTTGTTTGATTCTCGTTTGTTTTTTGTTATTTTTTGGGTTCATGTCCATCCATTCATTTTTCATGACATTTTTATTTATTTTGGTCAGTGGATTTTTTGAACTTTTTGTTATTTCATTTCGTACCATTAGGGGCCGATCACCTCGATGTTAGGCCCCTTAAAACAACAAGCATCATCATCATCATCCTTGGTGGAACGATGAAATAGCAGCAGCCATCAAAGAACGCCGTCGCGCTCATAAGCGTTACCGTAGACAGCCTACTGTGGCCAACTTGGTAACATTTAAGAAACTCCGCGCTAAGGCGCGAGTTCTTATTCGACAAAGTAAGAAGGCTTCATGGGAGAGATATGTGTCGTCCATGACGTCACATACTCCATCATCTCAAGTGTGGACGAAACTTCGACGAATTTCGGGTATTCAAGGATCATCTGCTGTACCGGGAATTTCAATTGCAGGCAATGTCGCCACTGATCCCCTCGCGATTGCTAATCATCTCGCTAGTCATTTCGCGGATGTCTCTGGCTCCGGGAATTACAATCCTGATTTCCTCCCTCTGAAGCGGGAGGCAGAACGTCATCACCTTAGTTTTGCCACCTCAGCTTCAGAGGACTACAACGTGCCCTTTACGGAGTGGGAACTCCGCAGCGCCTTAGCGCTTTGCAAGGACACGTCTCCTGGACCGGACA
Source organism: Anabrus simplex (assembly GCF_040414725.1). Taxonomy (NCBI): domain Eukaryota; kingdom Metazoa; phylum Arthropoda; class Insecta; order Orthoptera; family Tettigoniidae; genus Anabrus; species Anabrus simplex. Next base: position 159,553,432 of record NC_090268.1, read on the forward strand.
ACATCCATAACCAGATGGTGAAACACCTTAGTGATGATAGTTTGCTATATCTCCTTCGTGTGTTCAACCGAATCTGGACAGAGGGTGATTTTCCGTTTCAGTGGCGAGAGGGCATAGTCATCCCTGTCCTAAGCCTGACAAAGATCCTAAGTATGCAGGAAGTTACAGACCGATTCGTCTTACAAATTGCCTGTGTAAGCTATTTGAGAGGATGGTAAATCGCAGACTCGTGTGGTGTCTGGAGAAACAAGGACGCTTGTCCGAGTACCAATGTGGATTTCGAGCCGCTCGATCCACCACAGACCACTTGGTACGCCTGGAGAGCTCTATCCAGGATGCGTTTCTCCGCAAACAGCACTTGGTAGCTGTCTTCTTTGACTTGGAGAAGGCCTACGACACCGCCTGGCGATATGGCATCCTTTCAATCCTGCATCAATGGAGATTCCGAGGTAACTTGCCGGTATTTATTGCGAATTTTTTGTCCCTCCGTCTATTCCGTGTCCGAGTAGGGAGGACATATTCGCAATACCACGTTCAAGAAAATGGAGTCCCACAGGGATCGGTTCTTAGTGTCACTCTGTTCGCGATTGCCATAAACGGTATTGTCGCTGCTGCTGGTCCAGCCGTAATACCGTCCCTATATGTGGATGATTTTGGTCTGCACTATAGCTCGTGCAGTATGGCAGTCGCAGAGCGACAGTTACAGCAAGCTATTCGGAGGGTGGAGAAGTGGACCTTAGAACATGGCTTTCTGTTTTCTGCCGCAAAGACCTCCGTTGTCCACTTTTGTCGTCAACGTACTGTTCACCCTCATCCTGAGCTTTCTCTAGGAAATGTCGTTCTTCCAGTTGTTGACACCTACCGATTTCTTGGGCGCCTTTTTGATAGTAAATTATCGTGGGAGCCACACGTGCGGGAGCTAAAAGTGCAATGCACCAAGAGGCTTAACCTCTTGAAGTTTCTTAGCAGCACTAATTGGGGAGCTGACCGCGTGGTTCTCCTGCGATTCTATAGGGCACACATTTTATCCCGGTTAGACTACGGCAGTGCAGCATATGGCTCCGCAAGACCAAGCGTTCATGCGAAGCTGAACAGTATCCACCACAGCGGGGTTAGGTTGGCGACGGGAGCTTTTCGTACTAGCCCCATCGCTAGCCTGCTCGCTGAGTGTGGTGTGCCGCCTTTACACCTGAGGCGCCAGCAACTACTAGTTACGTATGCTGCAAATTTGCGACAGATGCCACTTCATCCGAGCTATCCCTGCGTGTTCAGCAATGGCAACCGTTTGTTGTACGCTGCTTATCCTCGTGCGACGCGGCCGGTTGGGATACGCTTGGATAGCAGTTATGAATTGCTTGACGTACCTTCGATTCCTTGCCTTATCGGACAACCAAGTGTGGTACCTCCGTGGGTTGTACGACGACCTGAAATCATCCTGGATTTGCACACTGGCCCGAAAGGAGACACGGACCCTTCGATTTATCGGAGGATCTACCTGTCCGTTCTTGGCCGCTATCCAGGTTCAGTCGTCGTGTACACGGATGGTTCAAGGACAGATACGAAGGTGGGCTGTGCGTTCGTTGTCGACAATGATCGGTTTCTTTTTGCTCTCCCGGACACCTGTAGTGTGTACACGGCAGAGCTCTATGCTATCTGTGAGGCTCTGCGGTACGCACTAGACAATGAGCGCCGACACTTTCTTGTGTGTACTGACTCCTTGAGTTCGCTTCAGTCTATTGATACCTGTTTCCCTCGACACCCTCTGGTGCAGCGGATCCAGGACCTGCTGGCCGGGTGTTCGGATGCCGGCACCAGCATTACGTTTGTGTGGCTCCCCAGCTACATGGGCATAGAGGGAAACGAGTTTGCAGATCAGGCTGCCAAGGAGGCAGTTACACTGCCCCCGTTGCCTTTCAAGGTTCCAGCAAGTGATATTCGCTCTCAGCTGAGACATCTGGTTATGTCTCATTGGGAGATGGAGTGGCAGGCCATCCCACTTCCCAATAAGCTGAGAGCGATAAAAGGAACAACGAAGGTATGGAGGACTTCCCTTTGGGCTTCGCGGAGGGAAGCCGTGGTATTATGTCGCCTTCGGATCGGCCACGGTATCTTGACGCACTCCCATCTACTGAAAGGAGAACCCCCTCCGGTGTGTACCTGCGGCGACCATCTTACCGTGGTACACATCCTTACTGAGTGCGTGGACCTGGTCGATCTGCGCCGTAGTATTAACCTTCCGAGTACTCTCTCCCTTATCTTGCGCGATGACCAGCAGTCAGCAGACCTCGTCATCCGCTTTATGAGGGATAGCGGTCTGTTTTATCGTGTGTGATGATGTCCTTTGTCCTCGTGTTGTTTATGTCAGTTGCGCTTTTATCTCATTGACTTCATTTTAGTTTGTGTTGCGCATTTTAATGTGTTATTTGAACGTCTAACGTCAAATATGTGTTAATATCTGCATTACTGGGCAATGCCTTATTCCTTCTATTTCCTGAACTTTCTCTTATTTTAATAGAACATAAGGCATTGCGTATTAGATCCACTGACTCTTTTAACCTCACCGTCATTTTTCTTCATCACCATTCTTTTTTAACTCTAGTCAGTGGATACTTTCGAAAAATTTAATTTCATGTCTCATGTCATTCATCCATGAACCTGCTACGCAGGCGTAGCAGGGGGAGAGGTGATACTCCCGCGTGGCGCGTCCCAGGTGGCGGATAGGGGGGTCCTAACCGGCTTGCCGGCGGACTTGAGGGAAATAAAATACCTCTCGCGGACCAAACACACACCCCCTGTGGGTGGGGGAGGCAGACGAATAATACACCCACGGTATCCCCTGCCTGTCGTGAGAGGCGACTATAAGGGGCGACCAAGGGATGTTTAAAATGGAACCATGAAACTACTTGTGATTAGTACCACCACGCGGAGAACACCAAGGGTTGCTTTTACTTGTGCGTAGTACCACTACATTAGGTACGAAATTGGTTTGTGATCAGTAGCACACAGGAGCACCGCGCGGTCGGCTTTTGCAGTACCTGTGATTAGTACCACCATATGAGCAGGACCATGGGTTGATAGCTACCATGGTTCTCCCTTGCCTATGATTAGTACCCACTATATGAGGAACACCACGGGATAGGGAGAGGTCCCTGTGGTTAGTACTCTTATGTGATGAACACCATAGGTTTGCGTTGCCTGTAAATGGCGCCGCAAAGTGAGAAAAGCATAGGTCTGTATTATGTCGAATTTCATAAGCTCTGAGTAGTACAATAATGTGTGGAATGCCGCAAGTGTCTGCTACTTTTGATTAGTACCGCAACAGAACAAATACCATGGCTCTGTTCTGATAACGATCAGTACCGTTATGAGGGGCGGATAACTGCGATTTAGGACCCCCTTTTGACTGCACGCATAATCGATTCCGTGTTCTGCTATAGCAGTAGTCCCTTGGTCAGTAATACGATATTGTCACGTCTGTTTATGTGAATGTGAGACATTGCGGGTCGCAACCACTGATTGTTTTAAATTCATGTCCATCCATTCATTCTTCGTTCTCACGTTTTTGAATTCTGGTCAGTGGGGAATTTTAGAATTTTAATATGTCCTTCCATTTCGTCTCATTTCGTACCATTAGGGGCCGATGACCTAGATGTTAGGCCCCTTTAAACAACAAGCATCATCATCATCATCATCACCTCAAGGACAGTGTTCTGGAGCATGAGACATTGGGTCGGGGGATACAACTGTGAGGGAGGGCTGCACCTGCTAAATCACTTCGGGGATGGCTGAGTTGGGAGTCGAACCCACTTCTACTCAGTTGACCTTCCCAGGCTGATAGAATCCCGTTCCAGCCCTCGTGCCCCTTTTCAAATTTCGTGGCGGAGCCGGGAATCGAACCCGGGCTTCCAGAGGTGGCAGCTGCTCACGCTAACCAGTGCACCACAGAGGCGGCCCATGACTACTTTACCACAATAATCGTTTAGTGTAATTATTTATTATAATATAGGGTGATATCATATTTCTCCCATTACCATATCATACTGGGATTACAAGCTGAAAGGTAAGCTTGAAAGTTGTCCATTATGAAGTGTGGCATAGTTTTAAAAACCAAGGCAACAGACATCTACAATAAAGGCTGTATACATTTCAAAAATAGCAGTAAAATGCTGTATTTACCATACTTGGTGTACGTTTGAACGAAATAAGCGATTTTTTGTGGTTACGTTTTCTTGTTGGTGGGCGCTTCATTTCCTTTAATTGTAAATGTGAATGAAAATTAAATAGGGCTGGAAATGTACAGAGCATAAGCAACTGAATTGAGTGGGATACCATTTATCTCTTTTCGCCCTCACAACGCATTGTTCCGTTAATTCCTTGTTCTTTAAACGAAATCTGAAACAAAATTCGACAAATAATTACCGTGGCTATCCGTACTTTCGCTAAGTAAACAATAAAATGGATTTAATTACAAACAGAAATTACAAAAAGGAATCTCGGCTATAATTCAGTAATACTTACTTAAAGTACGATATATCCTTGGTTTATTACTCCGATTAGTACAACCATACGCTGAGATTACGGCTGGCATTCTTGAAAGCGAGAATCTATGTTTTCACTTCTTAAAACTTATGGAATTAAATTGGCATGCACGATCTCCCTGTCACCTCAACATATGCTCTCGCGCCAGTTCGCTTTGTTTTGACAACCGTTAACATGGCTGCCCCTTATCAACTTGCTTCAAGCAGGGAGCGCTGATGTCAGGTATACAGCCCCTCTATGTTATTCTAGCTCGTTGGCGCGGTGCATACTGTCCGCACGGCAAGAAAAAAGTCATATAGGGGTTCTGAAATGCAAGAAATACTTCACAATAACCTCACTTTTCCTGAAATCCTCCTACCAGGAGGCATAGGCCCCTAGACCCCCTTTGCTGTACTGAAATAATGTTTAAAATGCAAGAAATACAACACGATAACCTCACTTTTCCTCAAATACTTCAAAATTTATTAATCGTTACACTTCACACAATGGAGAGGAGGGTATAACATACACTTACTTAATGAAGAGGAGGGTATAGTTCACCAGCGGCCTTAAAGAACTCGTGCACACGAGTATCTAGGGGAAAGTTTGACTTGAAGAAGAAGTCTGCCAGATACCCAACAAAGTGCTTTTTTGGGGTAAAACTTCCGTAAGCGGGCCGGGCATGGCGCGCCCCGCACTCCGCTCGCTGTATGCACGGAGGCTTGGCGGCGGGTGATGCTGTCACCAACTGTTGAGAAAATGTGACGATAGGTTACAACCACTAAATGAACTTTTTTTCTTGCCATGCGGGCAGTATGCGCCGCGGCGATAGTTAAGAGCCTCTCTCATGACAGAGCTTGACCTGGATTTAAAAAGATAGGTTACAGCTACTAAATTACATTTCTTTCTTGACGATCGAGTTTTTATTTTGCGCGGGTTGGTGTGCCGCGCCTCAGCTGATGCAAGAGAAGTTACACGAACAACATGGCGCGGGTCGCACAAGGCTTCCAATCTACGAATATATTTTAGAAACTGGCAAATTCAATTTAAAGACCATACGTCTGGATTGCAAATTCAATTTAAAGACAAATTCAATTTAAAGACCATTCGTCTGGATTTGTTTGGTTAGGGTAGAGTAATGACAAAACACAGCATGATCCCTGGACCAATAAATATATTACTTGTTTGTTGAAAGGACCAATAATCCTAGTTTCGTGTGGAAACACGATTGGTCTGGACTGGTTCAAATATATCATTTAATGAATGAGTTAGGGCATAAAATGAATGAGCAACATGAAGAAAACGAACAAAATTTCAATTTATGTACATGTACACACACACTTTTCGTGACAAGAATCGAATGATAAAAAACTTACGTTTATTACGGCGGGGGATACAACGTGCTCGCCACGAGAAGAAAGTGATGGACACGTTCTTCGCGGGGGTGGCAGTATTTGAACAAATGTTTTGCCAAGTACCCTATGAAATGGTCCTTTCTGCGCCCTGAGGTGGGTAGAGATTCACGAACAGTCCTCCACTTTCTCTCGATAGTGTTCGTGTGAACGGCGAGATCTTCTCCAGCGAGGCGTTCTTGGTTCACTTCGTGGACGAGTCCGCTCCTATCTGTGTCCAGATATTGGATGGAATGATTGACCTTCAGGTGGAGAAAACCCTCTTCCTGGAGGCAGTCAGAAGTCCGCCAACAGTCTGATACAATCGTTGTCCCGGGTAATATATGCTCCCTTAGGACTTGTAATAAGGTTGCACTGCTGCGAGATTCCACGGCCACGAGAAAGAATTTCTTGTTGTTTTCCCTCTCAACATCACCGAACACCCACTGGCCCTCCAGTCTACGACCACGGTTATGCTTCCTTTTCCCGAATTTCGCCTCGTCAATCTCAACCACAATGCCCATACCTCCAATTCGTGTCGAATTACGTGTGGCCCAATCTTCACATACTTCTCGGCAATAACTTGACCACACACTGTCTCCGAACTGCATTCGAGTTCGTGCTCAATGTATGGGTAATGTGGCCTGTTTGTTAATAGCCAGTACCCAACGAATCGTACGATTTTTACGTGCGAAAGGCGAGCCTCCAAAAATGTACCTGTTTTAGTAGATAATTTAAACGAGCACTCGCTTTTCAAGCACCTGAACAACAACTTTGTTTTATAACCTTTGACGTTCAATGTTTTCGCGCAAACGCTACAAGAACGGAACCTTTGATTAGCCCGTGACTGATTAGAAGGTCGTTCAGTTTAACTTCGTTAACACTCAAAAGACTAATTTTATGATTACTTAAATTGCATCCACCACAAGCCATTGCTACATTAAAAATGCGCGCGTTTCTTATTTTCACCGAATGTGGTAACCCTGTGGCGACTGATCATGCGACCTCTAGCGGGGAAAAAGTTACGTAGGCTTCTTCACAGCTGATCGGAGCTCGCCAATGGGAGTAAAGATAAAGGTGGCAATTTCTTCTTTCATGCTGTCTTGCTTTCAGTTTTCCTATAAAAGAAAGAATACTTTTTGGGGCAGGATTGTGGGATTATAGCAAGCGTAGAGGAAGGATCTCTCCTCTCTGGTACTCCAGGTATTGTAAAACGTTCCTATTCAATCTTTACTAATGATTACCAATGCCGGCCCGCTTGCGGAAGCGCCACCCTTTTTTTCCCTTCCAAATCCTGGAACTGACGAACTCCCATGCTTCATGTGGCGCCACCTGTTTTGAATGTTTTGCGTGTGAACAGGTGGCCTATCATGAGGCATGACCCTCCTATTGCGCCTGTTCACACGCCCGCTCCGACCGCTGTCTATAAATTGAACAGAATGGTTTACCTGTAAATGTACGAAACCTTCGTCCTCCAGGCAATCGTATGCCTTCCAGCAGTCACTAATGATTACACTTCCTGGCAAAATCCAGTCTTGAATGACTGCAAGCAAGGTCTCTTTGTTGCGTCTTTCAACAAGCACAACAAAGAAGTTTTTGCAGTTGCCCCTTTCTACACCTCCAAACACCCACTGTCCCTCAGTATGTCGTCCTCTGTTGTATTTGGATTTCCCGAACTTACTTTTGTCGATTTCGACGAAAACGTCGGGACCACCAATTTTCCGCTTGTTGGTGTGTACCCAATGAATGCACACTTCCCGACAAAAACTACACCAATCTACTATAGTGTTTGAAGAGAAACGTAATTCTTGCTTGATGAAAGGAGTGATAGACTTGGGCAGATTGCACCAAAGGACAGAAAATAGTGATATGTCAAATAAGGTAAGTTTGGAGTTAGCAAACGATGTATTCTTTCTCGCACTCTCTTTCCCGCCTTCAACGCGACGACGGCATGCAAAAACAATTTTTTGTTTGCCTCTAAGGGTACACAATTTTACACCGCGACCGCACTTGCCGCAATTCCCGGTAGTACTAATTAAACTGTGTCGTTCAAGGAACAGAATTAAATTAGCCTGGTTGTCGATAAAATCGCTTATAAACTTCTTCACCTGAATGTCACAACCTCCACAAACAGCCATTGCAAACCAACAAGAAGACAGCTGTACAAGCAACAGTTGGCAGCATTGTCGTTCCTCGCGGCGCTCCCTCTAAGCGCTTCTAGTGCGACAGTAAACTCGACTCGACGTTAGCCCCTGACGGGACGTACTACGGCTCCACTCTGAAGCTTTACCGAAACCTTACGGAGCAAGCCGAAGCTTTCCGAATGGCGTACGCCGCCATCATGAATCGAGTAGTTCAGATAACTAACTGATCTGAACTGAACTATTCTGAAGAACATTGCTGTATGTTTATTTTCACCTACTGCAGCTTCACATGGTCAGCACTATTTCTCTTATTTTATGCTCATAGTATTAGCATATCTGTATATAAACTTGACTCGTGTGTTGAGAATGTCTTGTGAGAAGATATTGGATAGTGCTTCCGTCTCTGGAGCTCAATGATTTTTACTGTTTGTTGTTATATCTCCGAGTGGTACATGTGATCTACTGCCCGTTGCTTGTGAGAAGATATTGGATAGTGCTTTCGGTCTCTGGAGCTCAATGATTGTCACTGTTGTTATATCTCCGAGTGGTACATGTGATCCACAACCCGTTTAAAGCAAGCCCAGTCTTTTAAAATGTACAGGCTTTATATAAATAAATGTGTGAAATTTTTTTGTGTATTTTTTAATATTATATTTGACGTTTATATTGTATATTTCAGTTCAATATTGCATCGAGTATTATAACCTCATATATTGGAATGAATGCCCTATTTTACCTACTTTACCTCAGATACCGATATACAGTTTGATTAATGAATAAGAATTGCACTAATAATCAGTGATCTGCATTAGGTGCTGTTGCCCAGGTGGCAGATTGTACTTTATCACTTTAAGTCTCAACTAATACAGTATAGACCTACGGGATTGATAAAATTAACCAAAAGATAATTAATTATAGTACAAGGTAGTGAAACTAAGGCTGTACTTTTATTCCAGTATTGCTGATCTTGATGGGTATATCCATCAGTGGTTGGTGAATTTGCTTGAATCTATATTAGAAAGTCAGAAGAAAGTGACAATGAGAAGGTTGAATATAATCCCATCAACTCAGTACCTCTAGGTTATAGAAGAGGTTATGTAATTCCATAGGCAGAACTGACAGTGAGCTGATATTGAAGGGTATTCTTTTTTTTTCTGCCAAGCATGAGATAATAAGATTCAAGCAAATTCGCCAACCACTACCGTAATGGATATAGGCTATCCTTCAAGATCAACAATACCAAAATACAATTGCAGCCTCAGTTCCACTACCTTGTATTATAATTAATTAATCTTTTGGTTAATGTTATCAATACCATATACTGTATTAATTGAGACTTATAACAGTATTTCTAGTGAAAGTATAATATGCCACCTGGGCGACAGCACTAAAGATAATCTTTCATCCTAAAGGGTCTGTGGTACACTCCTGTTTCTATTGTAAAAAAAGGTCAAATCACATGAAATTTTCAAGCATGATGTACTATGGTATGATTTTTTTAAATCACACTCCATGAACTGTGTGACTGATATGATAATTACCTTCCTGAAAGCTGCAGGTAACAGCTAACTCTGCTCTCAAGATTGTTGATTTGCAGCTTCCCTGTTGGTACATGGTAGTACTGCTGAAAGTGTCAGTCATTAGTGGCTCAAATTAAGAGTTCTGCAACTGTTAAGCCATGATCAGAAATTTGAAAGAAAAGTGAGGTGTCATTTGCATAACTGAAATTTGCTTCCAGAGGATTCCTGTGCAAAGTAAATTTTACAAATTTCTTACAACCATACATCATCATCTTCAAGCTCCATTTTCCCAGGTGTGGAGTACAAGCGCTTGCTACTTCATCCTGTTAAAGTTTAGTTTCTGTTCCTCTATATCTTCCCACTTGGCATTCCTCTTGCTGACCTCCGATTTCACTGTCTCTATCCATCAATTCCTTGGCCTCTCCCTTTCACTTCTCTGTCAAAATGATTCCTTGCTGTTCTCGTTCTGTCCATTGTCATAACATGTCCAAACCATTGTAGCCTGCCTCTTCCTAAAAGCTCGGTAAAAGGCATTTTGTTGCCAGCCTCCTTTCTATTTGCTTCATTTCTAATCGTGTCCTTCCTGGTCTTTTGGTTCATTGTTCTGGTGAATTTCATATCTGTTGAATGGATTTTACTATTTGCCTTGTTATGCAGCGTACATGTTTCAAGTCCATATGTGAGAAATGGAATGAAGTAGGTATGAAACATGGTCAGTTTTGCTTTCTGGGGTATTTTATCATCCCAGAGTAGGTTTATCACTTGAAAATGAAATTAAGAAGATTTCTGAGTCCTGTTAAGTATTTCTTTTAATGTGTTATCTTTTGAAGTGATTCTTCCAAGGTAGCCTATTTGAAGTTAGAAGCAGACTGCAATAGACTTCCCTCCAGGAAATTGTTTGAATCTGTACCTTTACTGTTGATAGTCATTTAAAGAGCTTTTGTTTTATTGATTTTTAGTCCATATTCTTTAAATTGCTATTCCAGGGATTTAGGTTCTCCTGTACGTCTGCTTCATTTTCTCCCCAGATTAGAACATCATCTGCAAATATTAGAGCGTTAGGCTCTTTGCAATGTTCTTTGTTGGATTTTATGATCCAGTCCATGTCAATAATGAACAGGAGTGGTGACAAGGCACTTCCCTGCTGGACGTCTCTTTTGGTTTCAAACCAATCTGATCTTCCATCCAATATTTGGACACAGGTTAAGCACTTTTGATAGAGCATCTTTACTTTATCAATCAGGATGCTGGCAGACGTATACCTTCTAGGTATTCCCAGATTATCTCTCTAGGCACACTGTCGTAGGCCTTCTCGATGTCCATAAAAACCATCACCAAGTTCTTAACATAGCCTATTCCCAGTGCTTCCCCGTTATCATTCTGATGGCAAATATCAGGTTTGTAGTGCTTCAGTTGTTCCTGAACCCGCGTTGCTCCTCCTCCAATAACGGTTCAACTATATTCCTAATTCATTTTCAAATGATCTTCTCCAAAAGTTTGATTGAGAAAGTTGAGTGATGCCCCTATAATTTCTGCATTTTTCCCGTCTTCCTTTTTATACAGGGCAGTAGCGGCGATTGTGGGGGGAAGGGACAGTTCCCCCCTCACTTTATGGATTAAAGATTACATTTTTATTCTATTTTAGCCAGCTGAAACTAGGAATTATAGAAATTATTTTTAAACAAAGCAATTTGTACAAGCCCTGTTGTCTTATCGGCTAATTTTTCCCTCATCTTATTTAATTATTAACAAAATTATTAGAGGAAATACCACAGAATGTCGTTCGTCCCGGATAACCGATTTGTATACTGCCACAGCAAGTAGTGGACACTGCATGTGCTATGAGGAAGGGTATATTTTTTGCCAAGGTCATAGGCACTGAGGTATGGTTCACCCACTTGCTGCGTGCATTCTTCAGTCTGGCAGTCTCTTTAGTATCTGTTAGTTTCTTAGTGTGTAGTCAAATACTAAATGATTTTAATTGTATAATCACACCGTACTTTATTTAATTGTACTAAATGCGTAATATTGTTCCTTTGGTGAAAGTTTTATTGTATGGTTTAGTATTGAATCGACCACCTCTGTGGTGTAGGTGGTTAGTCTGATTAGCTACCACGGTTCACGCAGGTAGTTCTCATCCTAATTCCTCCAACGGCTAAATCTACCCAAGTCATCTCCTCATTTACGAGCGTAACCAAAATTATGTTGTGTGCAATAGAACTCCTGATTAACAGTCCTTCCCATTTTAACACCTGTTAAGAACACTTTCTAATCTATCTCTTCCTCATTATCTCCACTTACCTGAATATCGCCACGAACCTGCTACGCAGGCGTAGCAGGGGGAGAGGTGATACTCCCACGTGGCGCGTCCCAGGTGGCGGATAGGGGGGTCCTAACCGGCTTGCCGGCGGACTTGAGGGAAATAAAATGCCTCTCGCGGACCAAACACACTACCCCCTGCGGGTGGGGGACGCACATGTAGAATACACCCGCGGTATTCCCTGCCTGTCGTAAGAGGCGACTAAAAGGGGCGACCAAGGACTGACTGAATTAGAACCATGAAACTAATTTTGAATCGTACCATCACGCGGGGAACACCATAGGTTGCCTGTACTTGCGAGTAGTACCACTAAATTCGGTACGAAATAGGTTTGTGATTAGTAGCAGTTAAAGCCTGGCCTGGTGGATTCCAGTACCCGTGCGTCGTACCCATGTGTGCAACACCGCGGGTCTGGGCGTAGCCTGTGAGTTGTACCACTATATGAGCAGCACCGTGGGTCTCCGTTGCCTGTGATTAGTACCCACTATGTGAGGAACACCACGGGAATACCGGCGCCCGTGTTTAGTACACCTAGGTGGGGAACCTTCTCGGTTTGCGTTGACTCTGAGTTGGGCCATTGTGTGAGACACACCATAGGTCTGCGTTACTTGTACGTATTGCAATACTTGTGAGTAGTACCATCTTTTGTGGAACACCGTGAGTCTTCGCTACTTCTGATTAATACCCCAACATGACACATACCATGGTTTTATTTTACTCGCGACATGTACCATTCTGTGGGGCCTTAGACGTGGATTTTGCACCCCCTTTAGACACCAAGCATCATTGTGCTTTATAAGTGGTTCCTTGGTCGGTAATAATGTTATTTTCGATCTGTATTGAGTCCGATCCACTGGTTTTTGTTTGTTTGGTTTGTGTTTTGTTGAGTTCCTGTCCATCCATTCATTCTTAATGCCATATTTTATTTTTATTTTGGTCAGTGGATGCCTTTACAATTTTTGTTCTTTCATTTCGTACCATTAGGGGCCGATGACCTTCGATGTTAGGCCCCTTAAAACAACAAGCATCATCATCATCATCATCATCATCAACCTGAATATCTTCAACTCCTAGCACACCCGGATGCACACTCTTTGCTGATCTGCCAGTTCTACTTTCTTTCTTGCATAAGCGTCATTGATATTGATGGATCCGCATTGAATTCCATTTTATTTGCCAAGTAGTTTCCAAGGTAAATGCCCAGAAAACAAAAGCAATGAATATCAACGTGAAGAGCAAACAGAAATTCATTGTCAGTGATGAAGACATTCAAGAAGTCGAAGAGTTTACATATCTTGGCAGTATGGTTACGCAGGATGGAGGAGCAGCTGAAGATGTCAAAATGAGAATCCACAAAGCAAATGTGGCATTCATACAACTCTATCTGATATGGAGGGCCAGAGAAATCTCAATGAAAACCAAACTTCGCATTTTTCGAACAAATGTAAAAACAATACTGTTACATGGTTGTGAAACCAGGAAAGTTACCTCAGAGATCACTCATTAACTACAGGTATTTATAAATAGATGCTAAAGGAGAATTAAATGCATTTTTGGCCAAAAGTAATTTCAAAGGAAGATCTCTGGAAACAAACAGAAGAAGAGCCCATTGGCATACAAATAAAGCGGAGGAAATTGAAATGGTTCGGCCACACACTGCAGAAGCAGCAGGATGCAGTGGAGAGAGAGGCTCTGTTTTGGAACTCGCAAGGATAACGGAAGAGAGGTAGACCCAGAGAGTCATGGAGAGACAGTCTGATGGAGGAGGCAAAACAAGAAGGGAAGACCTTTGGAGAACTGAAGACCCTAGCTCAAAATAGGATACTTTGGTGGTCCATTGTCAAAGCCCCATGCTCTCCAAAAGAGTAAAAGGACATAACTAAGTACGTAAGTTTAAAAGGAGTCCCTCCCCTGTCAAATAGAAGTGGGACTGAGTTACTCTCATAGGTTCAAGGCGTGTGTAAAACATTCTGTGAAGCAGGATGCTGCCTTACTTACACATAGTCACAGTGAGAATCTCTCCTATAGGAGGCAGGGACCACTGGTTGATTGTATAGTTCTAGCTGCCAGAACAACAGGAGGGTCCTGCCTTGGAACATGTCAAAAATGTCCACCCCAATTCCATAGCAATGGGTATCCCAACTCTGAGGACGATTACCTTTGCCACTCAGCCGTTGCCCATGGTTCACACACTAGGATATGTCTACAGTAACACTCACCATAAACCACACATTTGGACTTAACAGCTGAGGGTTATTCAAACATTTGTGTAATGTAATACTGTTATGTAACAAAATGTGTGACATTATGTTAGCTGGCGACATTACCTTGAGAGCTGCATAAACCATGGATCTTAATGTCATGGTCCATTCTCCATCATTGTGTGAGAAACACCATAGGTCTGTGTTCCCTGTACGAAGTGCAAACCTTGTGAGTAGTACCTTCTTGTGTGGAACACCGTGAGTCTTCGCTGCTTTTGATTAGTACCCCGACATGACAAATACCATGGTTCTACTTTACTCGCGACATGTACCATTCTGTGGGGCCTTAGACATGGATTTTGCACCCCTTTAGACATCAAGCATCCTTGTGCTTTATAAGTGGTCCCTTGGTCAGTAATACTATTATTCTCGATCTTTTTTTTAAAGTCTGATCCAATGTTTTTTTGTTTGTTTGTTTGGTTGGTTGGTTGCTTTTTGTTGGGTTCATGTCCATCAAATCATTGTTCATGACAATTTTTATTTTATTTTGGTCAGTGGATGTATTTGACCTTTTTGTTATTTCATTTCGTACCATTAGGGGCCGATGACCTCGATGTTAGGCCCCTTTAAACAACAAACATCATCATCATCATCATTCTCCATCAATACTTCAGATCACAGCCTGCATGGTTGCTAGGCAACATAGCATCACACATTTTATTGAAAGGCATTTATGCCCATTTGATTTTCCCAGAGGGAAATGCAATAACTTTTTTAAATATTCATTATTTTTCATTACCGAGACACAGTTTGCAGAAAATGTGCAGTTAATTACTCCGTTCTACACTCTTGTTTGATCACAGGAAATGTAGTTTCATAGAAGTTATTAACTGCACAAGAGTTGTTGTTCAAGAGTACCTATGTGGGAAAACTATTCTGAAGTTTGGTTTGGGAGCCATTCTCAGCTAACAACCACTTTCTTTGGGTACACGCTTCTGATATCTGAGAACTTGGCAGCTGTTAATTTGTCATGGTAATAAAATTATGGAAATATTAAAGCGTTTTGCAGTCTGTTTGGTTAAGCTCAGCTGATTATGATAATTTTTAAAATATACACACTGTCAAAAATGAAAGTTTTGAAATTGTTTGAGAGATGACACTCATAACTTGCAGATATTGACAAGTCCTTAAACATTACATGGTTCACTCTGTTATTGTCTGCTATTATCACACAAATTTTAAGCCCTCATGTTACAACAGGCTTCACTTGCGTAGGATGTTAGGTCCTTACCTGTGATATTTACAGGAGTAAGGGATAAAGTTTGCTTCTGTCTGTTAGGTCATCAGCCCAGAGGCTGGTTGGATCCTCAATTAGGACCACCAAAGCCTATGCAGTTATATGGAAACTGTAAAAAATAATGGCAGAGCCCAAATGAGGCATACTAGGCACGATGAGGAGTGAGGTAGTTTGCCATTGCTTTCCTCACTGGACCAGAAGGTGCTACTGTAGCATGACTGATCCTATGAGCAACACCTTTCATAACACTCAAACACTAGTTGTGCTCCAAATGTCATTACTGAGCACGACCCATACCCCAGCAGCTTCCATATTGTCACAGCCATGGATGAGACTGGGACTTCGGTAGAAGCTACACTTTGCACTGGCCTGTGCCAAGAGACAGATAAAAAAAAATGTGAAATAAATAAAGAGGCACTAAAGATGCCACAACAGTTTTTGCTGCTGCTGATAATTTAAGCAAACCCATTGAGCACACCTCCAGTGTAGACTGTACTCTCATGTACATACACAAACTTCCTATTAATTAAGCCACATATTTTTCACTTGAATGTGGTACCATTAATGGTGGACTTTAAATAAGGTAAGTTTTCGCTGGGATTGTCAACAGCCACATTCAGTGGGAAGTATAAGTGCTGAAATTTTCTGAAAATTATTTTGCTTTTGAACTTTGATAACTACTGACTCAAAAATTTAAAAAATGCATACAGCATAATGAGAACTGAATAATTTATACCATGTTCTAACAGACAGAACTAAGTCTCGCTCTTCAGAAATATTTTGCGAGTTTTACCACAAACATACCAGTACAGTTTGTAGATCCGTAACATCAACTGGAAAACTACAAATTAATCGATACGTTCTTTTTTTTAAATGTAACATACAAGGGTGAATTGAGTTTTATGCCCAGTGCAGCTTTGTTTAGTTTTTTTTTTTTTTTACAAGTTGCTTTACGCTGCACCGTCACAGATAGGTCTTACAGCGATGATGGGATGGGAAGGAAGTGGCTGTGGCCTTAATTACGGTACAGCCCCAGTATTTGCCTGGTATGAAAATGGGAAACCGCGGAAAACCATCTTCAGGGCTGCCGACAGTGGGGGTTCGAACCCAATATCTCCTGAATACTGGCCGCACTTAAGCGACTGCAGGTATCAAGCTTGGTGTTTAGATTACTCTCTGAGACGTTCCAAAAAAGAGAGAATATTTATTCAAGTTTCTGTATGATGAGCTGAATAATCTTGGCTGCTATATCATTTGTAGGTTTGCAAGACTGATGTATTATGGAGGCTGAATACAGCATGGATTAAGGAGAAGATATTTCAGTTATGCAACCTTCTTTAATGCTAAGTAGTATTGGTTACTACTTTGTGAAAGACTTGCCAGAAAAAGAGCCCTTTTTTCTTCTGAAAAGTGTACAGGAACACTATATCACCAGTTGCAAACATCTTGTGGAGGAGAATCTACTTCTGCATATTTTCTAATACATACCTATTTTTTACAACCTAAGGAGAAAAATTCACATCACTGCTGTGTAGATATGGTGAAGGTTGCAAAGGCTCTTCCCATTGATATTTCGACTTATATTCTTCACAGTAATAATATTTCCATTTCCATTTATTTAGGAACAACGTCCTGTATTTACAGACTGCCACTAAGTACAAGGTAAAACATATCTAATTTCTGTACAGATCTATTAATTGAAGAAAACTCTAAATTATAAAGGAACAGTATAATTAGTGTGGCATTCCAGAGCCGTAGCTGTAGAGGTGGTGTCTCAGGATTTTGATGGAGCCTCTGAGGACGAGGGTCGCAATTTCAGGGATGAGCTTCATTGGAAGTTGGAAGCGCTTCCATGTGGTGACGAAATGACGAAGTACGGTACCGCGAACTCGACCATTATTTCTATTTCCTGAAGGTGGTATTTAGATTTGTAGTAAGGGATAGTGGATTTGTATTTGTTAATCTTTTCAAAATTAACCTCCTCTGGCTGACCGCTATGGTGCTCGAATCTGACAGTTGGATCTAATATGAATCCTTGAGAGCTGCTGTCTTTAAAGGCTATGATATCAATTCTCTGCGAACTACTGTTTATGGCCAGTCCGTGTATCTCCTCATGTACATTGAATCCCTTCTTTCTTAGTTCTTCGGCAATGAGGGATCTGATCTGGTGGTGCCGCGTGTTTCTTAGGAGTTCCCCGCGTGTGCAGAATCCCAGGACATAACCAAGAGTTTCTTTCTCTCCGTGTCAATGCCGACAGAGGTTGTCGTCCAGGGATCTGCCTGGCACCGAGCGCACTGCAGAAACATTAGCAGTCATCTTTATAGCCTCTCTCCACTCGTTACAAGACAGTCTGGTATGATCTCGCACCCAAGAGTTTGCTGGTGTGTACTCTTTGTACAGTTGTACTCAGAGTCCTTTTTGCGGCAGTGAACACCAGGAGGTGAATTCACGTCCTCGTAGCTCTTGCCGGATCTTCTTAGTATCGTACAAGCCGCACTGGGCGCTTATTTTCTGGATATCAGCGTTTGTTAGTTTTAGGCGTTCTACGCATTCCCGATTCTCCGCATGAGAATCCCTTGAAGCGACGCCGAGTGGGTGTTGAGTCTTAAGCAAGATGTTACAGGCATTAATACACTGAAGGTAAACTTCCCACGAGGTTTTAAAAAGAGCGAGTCCTTTGTATTTCTTCGCAGTCTAGCTCGAGCGGTCGAGGAGAGAGGTTGCGTAGCGAAGTGCGTGCTGTAAACATGGTCGGCATTGAACAGTACCGGGCCGCTATTGGGAAATGGCAGGCAAGGCAGAAGAAGGAGACCAGGAGTGGATTGGTGACGGACGGATTGAAAATGAGTGAAGCGGTGCTGGTGGTGACAGTGATAGCAGTGTTACTGGTTATTGGGGGGGTGGAAGTAAACCCAGGCCCAAATACCAGTGGAAAATATAGTACGGAGGATTTGGCCGCACTCAGGGTGGTTGTAAGTGAAGTTATGCAGGAGAAGTGTCAATGGGATAAGGTGCAGGAAATAAAGGACATGATGGAGGAGCAGAGAAGGGAGATAGGGAACATGAAGAAATGGCTTGAAACGAAGACAGAGGAATCGAGCAGGAGAGTGGTCAATAACGAGAAAGAAATCGAGTTATTGAGAGGGGAAGTGAAACATCTGAAAGATGAGGTGATGAAGTTGAAGAAAGAAGCGGAGGGGTACAGGCAGGAGAGATTGAAAAAAGCCATATTTATATATGGAATTGAGGAAGGGGCGAGAGAGAGCAAGATTGAGCTGATATTTAAGGTGGTGGAAGCTATACGTGATGTTATGAAGATAAACTTTAGTGAGGTAGACATTGATGATGTAGAGAGAGTTGGTAAAATCAAAGGTCGGAGGCCAATTAGGGTTAAATTGTTCTCAACCTTAATGGCAGATTCTGTGTTAAGGAACAGCAAGAATTTACAAGGGCGGAAAATAGGGGTGAAAGGAGACATGGGAAGAGAAGGAAGTGAAAACGCGAAGATCTTGAATAGGCACCTATGGAGAGCGAGGAACCAGGGGCTAAAGGCCCGAATAAGAGGTCTGAGGTTGGAGGTGACAAACGGGCGATGGGTCAGAGTTCATTCAGTGACTAAGCTAAAGGAAATGGACGAAAACGAGAGGGTTGAGAGTGGTGAGAGGACAAGGCAAGATGGGAAGAAGAAAGAAGAAAAGAAGAGGAGGAGGGACGTGGCAGGAGAGCAGGGCATCTCGGAAGAGAATGGGCAGTGCAGCCGGGAGACAGAAGACCAAGATAGTGAAGTGGACGGTGAGAGTGGGCCGCAAGAAACTGGGAGAGGAGAGTGTAGAGGTGCAGTGAGCAAGAAAGGACAAAGGGAGGTGGATTCAGAAGTCCAAAATAGTGAGGGGGAGAGTGGGGGTGAGCAGCAAGAAGGGGTGAGTACAGGGTGCAGTGGTGTAGTGAACAAGAAAGGTCAAGAGGAGACAGATCGACAAGAAGGTAAAAAAATTATGAGTAAAGTCAGGAGTAAGAGCTTAAAAGACATATGGGGAAAAGTACGTAAAGGGATGGAGGATACAGAGGGAGAGAGGTCGATAAATACTGGAAGTAAGAATAGAGGGGGAGACCTAGAAGGGAGGGAGGGAAAGTTATAACAATATTGGAAGATAGGATGTGTGAATATTGAAGGAGTAAGGAGCAAATTAGGAAACAAGAAAGGGAAGTAATTGAAAGTTTCGATGTTGTGGCACTCTTGGAGACGTGGTTGGAAACAGGGAGGGAGATTGCATGGAAGGGGTTTGAGATAAAATATAAATATAGAAGAAAAGAGAGGAATAAGGGACGAGCACCAGGAGGGATGATAGTTCTAATTAGGGAAGAAATTAGTGAAAGAGTAGAGGATATAGAGACCGATATGATGGAAACCATATGGCTGAGATTGAATTTGGGAGGGAGAGAGGGATGGAGGAAGAAAATAAACCTAGCTTTTGTTTACTGCCACCCTAGTAATTCAGAATATGCAAATAAATATTTTTTTGAAGAGTTATTGGTGGATATTGGTAGGATAAGGGGAATGTATCCAGGGGAGGAGGATATGTTGTTATTTGGGGATTGGAACGCGAGAATAGGAGAACAGAGCCCAGTTTATAGTAGGGAGGATGGAATGTGTTTGTTAGAAAGCAGAAGGAGTGAGGACAAAATTACAAATAGTTATGGAGAGAAGCTCCTAGAGATGTGTGCTGTGGGAAACTTGTATATTCTGAATGGGTGGATAGAGGGTGACAGGACGGGGAAATTGACATATGTTACGGAGAAAGGGGGTAGTGTGATAGATATGGTTTTGAGCTCGGAAGGGATGATTGAGGAAGTTGTAAGTATGGAAATAGGAGATTGGATTGAGTCACACCATTTCCCGGTGAGGGTTATGCTGAAAAGAGAGGAAGAGAAGTGTACAATGAAGGAAAATGAGACAAAGGATAAACGAGGGAGGGGTTATAATAAGTACAAATGGACAGAGAAGGTGGGCCGGGATTGGAATAGGGTAGTAAAGGAGGAGCTACATCTTCTGAAATATGGGTGGGAAGGGGCGTTAAAAGAGAATGATACTGATAAAGCCTTGGAATTGTTGCTACATCCAATAAAGATGATAGCGCAGAAGGTGAAAGCTAGAAAAGGAAATAAGAAAGAGGGAGAAGAATGGTCTAATAGGGAGTGTGAAGGATTGCGGAGAAAGGTGATGGACGCGTTAGGAGAATATAGAAGGAAAGGTGGGAGCCAAGAAAGGGAGTTTTTCTGTAGATTGAGGAAGGAGTATAAAAAGAAAATCTCTGAGACAAAAAAGACGTGGTTAGAGGAACAAATGGAAGCCATAAATAATGACTGCAAGACTAACAATTTTGAGAGAGTCTGGGATAAGATTAATAGAATTATTAAGGGTGGAAGGAATATGGAGAGAACGAGTATTGAGGAAGTGCAATGGGTCAGGCACTTCGATGAATTACTAGGAAAAAAGGGGGGTGATAGATGGAGAGGTTCGGGAGAAGAAGTAATTTGGAGGAATAGGGGAGTGGCAATTTATGACTTGGATAAAGAAATCACAAGAGAGGAAATCCGGGGAGTGATAAGCAGAGCCAGAGCGAAGTCGGCCGGCGGGTGTAATGGTATAAATAATAAGTTTTGGAAGGAAATTAGTAAAAATGAGATAATGATAGAGGGCATGGTGAAACTATTCAATAGGATATTCGAGGGAGGAAATTACCCTAGGGAATGGGAAACAGGAATTATATGCCCTATATACAAGGGAAAGGGTAGTAGGAACAATGTGAACAGTTATAGGGGTATATCTCTGTTGGATTCTTTGAGTAAAATATATACTGGGGTGCTAGCGAACAGAATAAGCGGGTGGGCGGAAGAAAATGAAATTTTGACAGATTACCAAGGGGGATTTAGGAAAAAGAAAAGAACAGTGGATAATATGATAGTAAAGACTATTTTAGAAAAGTATAAGAATATGGATAGAAGTACGGTTTATGTAGCAGCAATAGATTTTGAGAAAGCTTTTGATAAGGTAAATAGAGAGGCCCTACTAGAGAAATTAGGTAGGTTAGGGATTTCGGAGAAGATGTTGAGGGCAGTGGAAGGAATATATAGGGACGTCAGGTTTTGTGTAAAATTGGGAGAAGGGAGAATGAGTGGACCATTAGAGTCCAAGGTGGGTTTAAAACAAGGATGCAAGTTATCGCCCATACTGTTTATTTTATTTATCAACGATATTTTAGAGGGGTTTGGGGCAGAAAATTGGGCTGTACCAGTAATTAATGGTTTGGAAGTGCCAGGACTGATATTTGCGGATGATGTGTTATTGATGACGTTAACTTCAGGGGCGATGAATAGGGCCTTAGAGTCAGTGATGCTATTTGCGAGGAAATGGGGATTGAAAATTAATGGAAATAAGTCTAAAATATTGGTAGTACAGGTGAACAAAAGAAGAAAGATAGAAGGGAATTGGGTAATTCAGGGAGAAAGATTGGAACAGGTAAGGAAGCTGGAATATCTAGGAGTTATTTTTAATGATAAAGGAACTTGGAGTGACCAGATCAAAAGAATGAAATATAGAGGATTGGCAGCCTTAGCCTCAGTCAGAAATTTGCTACTCAAGTACCCGGGGATCAGTTACAAAACACTGAGACTCGTGTTCAGGTCGGTAATCGTGGGGAGGGTATTATACGGAGCAGAAGTTTGGGGGCTGGATGAGAAAAGAGAGGAACTAAGAAGGATTGTTAGTAGTTTTGCCAAGTTAGTGATGGGCTTACCGAGGTGTACAGCAAATGTAGGGGCGGAATTAATGTGTGGGGAGGATTTGGAATCAGAGGGTGTGAAAAGAATAGTTAGATATTGGATGAATTTAAAAAGACAGGAAGGTGGGAGAGTTTTACAGGCAGCATATGTACAGCAATTTAAGAGCATGTATAAGGGTGGATGGTTAGAAAAAATAAAGGGATATTTGGAGAGGATAGGATTAGGACACCTGTGGGGGGAGGTTTGGTCAAAGACAGAAGTGAGAGGGATGAATATACTGGAAAGGAGAATTAGAGATATCCATAGGCAGAAATTATTGGGGGAAAGCAGACTAAGAAATTCGCTGACTGTTTTGACGAAAATAGAGGAGATAGCAGGGTTGAATATTAGATACGTCGATAGGTCAAAACGATATGGGATGATGTGGTGGCTTTTAGGTCTGCCAAGGAATAAAGGCTGGTTACAGGGCAGGGATAAGACAAGGTGTGTACTTTGTGGAGATGTAAATGATGAGTTTCACTTGCTAAGAGACTGTGAGGTAACGAAGGGGTTAAGACATGGATTATTGAGTGCCGAGCATCGGGAAATACTGGGGAGAGGAGATGAGAACGCAATACTGAGATGGATTATTAAACAATGGGAAAAAGGGGGTGAATTGAACAGGTATTTTTGTGCGACAAAAAAGGCCTGCGAGAGTAAAATGAAGGAGAGTGAGTTAGAGGGTGGGCAGGGGAATAGGGGGGTGGAATAGTTATCTGTATAAGGGAAGGGGATAGTATGTTAAAATTCTAATGGATTAGGGAATATAGGGAATGAGTACTTAGGTAGGTGGAGTTGGGTAAGAGGACAGGATTGCATGGTCTGTTTGTTTTATGATATGTTAGTAATTGTTATTCATTGTAATTTTATTAGGTTATGATGGTAATTATTTGTGAAGGCTGAAATGTGGCAATGGTGAAGTGGTATATTTATTGTTGATATGTGGAGTTGGAGGAGTGGTGGTATAAATATGGTAATGGAGAAGTGGTATAGGAGGAAGAAATATGTTGGAAAGGTGTTGGTATATGCGTGACTGGTATTGGTTATTCATTGTAATTTCATTAGGTTATGATGGTAAATAATTGGTGAAGGCTGAGATGTGGTAATGGTGAAGTGATATATTTATTGTGATATTTGGAGTTGGAGGAGTGGTGGTAAATGTGGTGTTGGAAAAGTGTTATATCGTTGGAATGTAGTGTGGGAGAAGTGGTGATATAAGCAGAGGTGGTATATAAAGGTTTAGTATTTAGGTGATGTATGGTTTGGTACTGAGATGGTTTATTTATGGTTGACTTCGTGGGAGTTGGGAGGTGGTATTATTGTATTGATGTCTGGTATAAGTATTTAATTTCTGGAGCTGGATAGAGGTGAGTTTATTGTCATTTTGTAAATTTTGGTTTGTTTGTATGGAGAGGAGGAAGAAATATGATGTTGGAGAGGTGTTGGTATGTGTTGTATTGCTGAGATATGGTGTCGGAAGCATTGGAGGCTTAGTATGTATGATTGGGTGATGTATGGTATGGTATTGAGATGGTTTATTTACGGCCGAATTCGTGGAAGTTGGGAGAGAGTATTATTGTATTGGTGTCTGGTATGAGTATTGAATTTTTGGAGCTGGAGGAAGGTGATTTTATTACAAATTTGTAAATTGTGGTTTGTTTGTATGGAGAGGAGGAAGGAGTATGATGTTGGAGAGGTGTTGGTATAGGCGTGATTGGTATTTGTTATGCATGGTCGAAATTTTTGGGAGATGGAGAGGTAATTTTATTATGGAGTGTTATGGCGGATTGAAATGATATGAAGCAATGTTAACGCTGATTGGTAAAAGCTGTGGTATGATGGATTGGAATGTTATGACGGAATATTGTTGTTATTATTTAGACTTGTACTATAGGAGGTGGAATCTGAAAGATTGAATGCAATGTTAGTGTCATGGCTGGTTTGGTATGCAATAGTGTAATGTTGCTGGTGTAGCTTATTTTGGAGTAGGTCAGGGAACAATAGAGGTGATGGAATTGCTGAAGCAAGAAGGTCGCGTGATGAGTGGGTACGTGTGAGTGATAACAAGCAGCAAGTTGCAACACCAGCAGCAGATTGTAAACATAGAGCAGGCTGATGAGGTGTTCATTTCATTTTATTTTGTATGTGGTGGAGGGTGGTGGCTTGGGTTGGACTGCGTTTATTATTAGTTATTTATTTATTTATTTATTATTATTGTGAACGTGTATTCGGGGCTGAACGCCTGTTTTGTTCATTAATAAATACTAATACTAATACTAATACTTTGTATTTCTTTTCGGTGTACAGTATGCCATCTGGAGTATCCGTCGATAACTGCAATATCTCCTTTGTTGCACTTTTAATCATTTTATCGCTATCGGATAAGAACTTCAGTACGATTTACTTGAACCTGCATGTCAAGAAAGGGTACATCAGGGTGGGACAGATTGAGGAATTCAGTACTATGAGT
Source organism: Anabrus simplex (assembly GCF_040414725.1). NCBI lineage: Eukaryota > Metazoa > Arthropoda > Insecta > Orthoptera > Tettigoniidae > Anabrus > Anabrus simplex. Next base: position 159,578,116 of record NC_090268.1, read on the forward strand.
TTTTGGTCTTCCTTAAGCAGTGGCGACGATGTTAGAAGTTGGAGCTTATTGTGAAGGTTTTTCATTACAGCAGTCTCGTTGAACACTAGAGTATCCCTGAATGTAGTTCCAAGATAACGAATTTGTTCGCCGTCTCCAATTAAGTCAATCCCACAGTCTTCCTCCATGGATAGTATTATCCTTCAAGATGAATGGAAATTTAAGTTTGAGAAAGTTAAGGCAAATTGAAAATCTGTAAGTTAAAAGAACCAGAAACCTCATATCAATCTAAAACTTCCATGTGGGAAAGGTAAATATCCTGAAGTAGCAGATACAATTAAGATATGTTTCACTCTATCCTGTAGGAGTGCAGATGTAGAGAGCTTTCTCTCAGATGAGCCAAGATTTGACCAATGACAAAACATCGCCCATGTCACCAGGAATATTAAATACAAGAATAAATATTCAGGATGCTTTTAAAAATTACTGCAGTAAAACAAACCATAATTGATCTGGTCACAACGAAGCAACTGACAATGACAAGATCTGCTCACTCTTGTTACACTGCTCATCCAGAAAGGACAGACTGAGCACCAAATGAACTTGATGGAGAGGAAGAAAAGTGCATCAAAATTGGAAAAGCAAATAAGAAATACAACTTAAATACTGAAGAACTTGAAGATTTCAAGGAACTTAAGAAATAAAAGTGAAGAAATGGCAACTAGTGACAAGCTTTTTGAAGAAGTAAAATTGAAGTTAAAGAAAGCTGTGTAATAAATGGTCTTGGCAATATAAAGGTTACTCAGGGAATGAATTTCATGGAATAATAACTTTAAAACAAGAGAAAGCTTGTATATAAAGAAGTAGAATGCATGCAGAAGAACTTAGATGGATGTCTTATCTTATAACAAACATTTTCCAGAAAAAATAGCAATTTAATGGTTCATAGTAAACCTTTTTAGTTATTGATCTAATATTCATATTATAGTACTTCTTTTTTATTGTATTATGGTAGTATTCCGATAAAAATTAGAAATTAAGGGCAAATGACAGATTGCTGTAAGGGGTGATGTAAAGATTGTTTTGTGAAGAAGATATGCAATGTGTTTCTTTTTGTTTTATTTTAGAAAAAATTAGTATATCAATACTGAGTGGCAGCCTTGAGTTTTGTACAGATTATTCACCCACTTCCAGACGCAGGTCCGACAGTGAGCTGCTGATAAGTTTTTCCTTCCTCTGCCAAGTATGACTGCTGTTGTTTATTAAGTGACTTAAAGTGTTCTGTCTCCTGAATTTCCTCCATCATGACTTGGATACTGTTCCTTGTATGATTCTTTCAACAAATGTAAACATCACTTATATTTTTCTTAACTAGCATACCTATTCTAAATTACTTAGGTACCGGTATTCATAATAGGATATATTGCAGTTGATTTCTATGAGAAAGACTTTGGTAGAGGAAGGTGGTACAGTAAACAGACAGTGGTACAGCTCACGAGTCTATTGTAAAATGTCCAATCACATTAAATTTTCATATGTAATATCTTATGTATGCCCTTTCTTAAGTAGATCTCACAAAAAGCTTTACCTCGTTTTCAACTCGCAATCTTCTGCCCTATGAAAGGTCAACTATAAAGCAAGTAAGTTAAAAATAATTATACCCACCAAGAACAGTACTTCTTAGGATTTCAATTCAGGAAGTAATAAATAGTAGTTTGTATATGCCTAAATGTGTTTATTAAATAAAGGACCTCAAATCTGTATCACATGTTCCTTTTTTCTTTCTTTTTTTTGTGTGTGTGTGTGTGTAGTCCATATAGGATTAATTATCAATGTTACAAACGAGAGTTTTACAGTGATGCTCATAACTTCCTACGTTTTGCATTAAAATCCTGAAAACAGTGATTGCTTAATTCTGTGTATTATTTACCTACATACTGACTATATATTTCAAAACATTCTAAACCCTTTTCTTTACAACAGGCCACAAACACATATCTCATCTAACACTGATATCACAACATTTGGGGCTGATGACCTAGATGTTACGGCCCTTTAAACAAGCATCATCATCATCAAACTACTCATTACTAACTGAAATAACAACTGCTTTTGATCTGAAACACTCAAAGCACAATGTTCATAGTCACTTTAAATCAAATGTTGCATGATGCTAGACACTCACTGACATAGCTACTAGGTGTGCAAGGCCACCCCTATTTAATTCACAAAAATCTAAATATTGCTGCATTGATGTTCTCAGAATTTTATAAACATTTCCTTGTTTTTCCTTCCCATTTACTTTGGTCTGAATATTCTTCCTGCATGCTCTGTCAACATGCCATGAGCATTATAATCTCATGGTTACAGGTCCCATGACTGCATTCCAAGCATTGTAGAAGGCTTCTGCCAAATCGGACATGAAGACCTTTGGGGATACACAACCAACCTCATTCTTAATGTAGGTGAAAAATACAGACAATATTTCCTGGTCACTTCTATTGGAAATCAGAAATGCACAAGGAAAGCCCTGTCTCAAGTCATCCAGAACTAAAAGCATTATTAACTCAAACCCGTAGCTATTAAGCCCATGTGTTCCATCAGTGCATATACAGTCACTACCATATTTCTTTAATATTTCAATCTGAGTACTGTTCATAATAATTAAAATAAAGTCATCACTTCTGAGGTTTGGATGCTTTTCACTGGTGGTCCCCTGAGGTTTATGGAATAATACACAGGGACTGTCACCTGAATTAACTTCATTGACCCAGGCCTCAACACTTGTACCATCCTTCTGATGTCTGACAGATTTAGAGCTCAAGTTAAAACTACGCTCAATATTATACAAATCCTGTTTTGTGATTAAATTAATTCTTTCAAGCTTTGAGTCTGTCACAGATTCGCGAATTTTGTCCAGAATAACTTGAAAGGGAATCTGGTTGGCAATATCTGTTGCTAATGTTTTCCTCTCTACATCTGTGAGGGCAAGATGGCTTAGATCATTTTGATGACCTCTGTGAGTGGGAACATATTTTACTTCACACATTCCATTTTCGTGTTCAATTAGTTGAATACTTGTTGGACAGATCTCATCAACTTTGTTGCTTCCCTGAAGCTTCAAGTGCCTGATGGCTTTATTTTCAGACACAAAAAAGCCTGATCGATGACACACATAGTAATGTCTCTTCGTGTTATCTGTTGCAGTGTAAGAACCCCTTTTCTTTACATACTGTGAATACATTTCGCTTTCAATGTGCTGTTTCCACATAGGAAGCTTGAGAAAGAAGGTAATTTTTTATCCTCTGTCTCAGGTCCTCCAATTAAGTTTGTGTGGCACTGACGCTCATGCCGTTTTAAATTATAACTGTGCGTGAACTGTTTATCACAAAATTTACACTGGTGCGAAAGAGATGTCTCGCCCTTTAAACAAGGCGCAGTTTCATCTAGTTTCTCTGGATGGGCCTTAGAAACATGTTTCCTAAGATTTTTATTATACTCATAGCTTTTATCACATTCAGAACATGAGTATTGCTTAACGTTGCTCATTATAACACTATGTAAGTAGGCCTATCTAAACTGAAGAAAAACCAAATAAACACGCGACACGTACCGTAACTAAATACACACTATAGCTGGACACACCAGACGAAATACACTAATCCCACAGGTACAGTAACGAACACTATGCACAAGTAGATATTCGAAAATATACACACGTAATTTTCTTCTCAAACCACTCGTACAGTAAATACACTTTCCTGCTGTCAATCGTCACTGCCCGGTTCTCTTCGTATGTATTCGTAGTGTACCTCATAAACACTACAATAGTTCGTTCGTTCAGCAGATCTCCTACAGTTCGTTCTTTTGCATTGTCAACTCAAAGCCAGTGCGCCGTTCGGAAATCTTCGGCGTGTTCCGTAAGGGTTCGGCCGTGGTATCCAGGTGGAGCCCGAGTACGTTCCGTCAGGGGCTAACGTCGAGTGTAAACTCGCTTGCGCTACCTGGTGGTGACACGTGTTACTAATCCTTGCGTGTCTCTTTCTATAGTTATGCCGTAGACCGCCATGACTAAGTGATCTATTTGCAAGCATCTATGAATTAACTAAGCACCTCCATACTTCTTAGTTTGCAACTAGCTCTGTAGCCTTGTTTCGTTCCTATTAAAAACTGAACCTAACCATCATCGCTTTGGTCCCCCTCTACTCTTAACAACAGAGTCTATTGTTTTTCTAGGCAACCTATCCTTGTCCGTTCACCTGAACAATAAAGTAATGATTACATGGCCTCAGGAGCATACATACGCTAGCAGAAAGTTTAATAAATTTAACAACAAATAAAAGACAAATCTACATCAAAACAGACTTTCAAAATCCTATCTCCACGAACCTACTACGGTGGCGTAGTAGGGGGAGAGGTGATACTCCCACGTGGCGCGTCCCAGGTGGCGGATAGGGGGGTCCTAACCGGCTTGCCGGCGGACTTGAGGGAAATAAAATACCTCTCGCGGACCAAACACACTACCCCCTGCGGGTGGGGGACGCACATGTAGAATACACCCGCGGTATACCCTGCCTGTCGTAAGAGGCGACAAAAGGGGCGACCTTGGCGTGGACATGGGTTGTGGTTTGGTATAATGTGTTGGACCTCCGGTGGATGGGAGAGGCTGAATACATCCATAGGTAATCCCTGCCTGTCGTAGAAGGCGACTTAAAGGGTCATGTGGCCATGGTCCCCTCTTTATTTTATTATTATTTTTCCGAGGGTCAGATGTAGACCATTCGAAATTTTGATGTGCGTGCTGCTCGGCGATGGAGCTCCTATGTGTGCGACTACGCTCGAAAGCCCGTGCCAGCAACCACCCAGGACGCGGCGGGTGGGAGTGTCATGTACCCGGGCAGTGGTATCCGCCTGACAACGCAGGTCCCCGCACAGCCGAATGCCAGAAGGACATATTCTTATTAATTCTTTTTATTTATTTTTTCTATATTTAGTGCTCTGTACACGCTATGGGGTACATGCTATTGCGGGTGACTGGAGGAAGGGAGTCTTAGTGCTCATTGCCTCAGTCATCCCGTATTAGGCATCGTCCAACATCGGACCCCGGGCAGTACCTGCTATGACCAGGTGGGTATTGCCTTGGCTGCTTGGTTCGGCTACAGAGACCCCTGATCGGAGTGGGTGGTATTCGGGGAGGATGCTATCGGGCATGGCTTCCAAACGAAGTCGGCTCTCTCAAGTGGTCGCCCACCTAAGTCTTTAACTTTTGCTTCCCTGAGAGGTTCAACTCCCTGGGAACATGCGCAGCGTGAAGGAATGGGATCCAGCTTCCCTAGGTTTCTGGTCGCTACCAGAACCGATGGGCAGGATTTTAAGCTGGTGAAGTCGATCCTGTTTAGTAGACACATCGAAGGCGTCTATGGCGAACTGGAGGAACTGAAGAAAATGCGCAACGGTAGTTTGCTTCTAAAGACTCGTACAGCACTGCAAGCTGATCAGTTGCTTAAGTGCGAGCACTTTGGCGAAATCCCCGTCAAAGTGGAGGAGCATAAGTCCTTGAACCTGGTTCGCGGAGTCATCTTTCAACGCGACCTTATTTTGAACACTGACGTCGAGTTGATGGAAGACATGAAGAACCGTGGCGTGACACACGTCCGGCGCATTACGCGCAAGGTCAACGGTGAAGACGTTGCCACTGGTGCCTTCATTGTCTCTTTCAAGTCGTCAGTGTTACCAGAGAAAGTCAAGGTAACAACTTATCGTTGCGATGTGAGGCCGTACATCCCGCCTCCTATGCGATGCTATCAATGCCAGCGATTCGGACATATGGTATCTCGCTGTTCGAATCAGGCTGTATGTGGTACATGTGGACGAGTAGCTCACGGCGCGGAGGAGTGCACAACTCCATACAAGTGCACTAACTGCTCCGGTTTTCATTCTCCTCGGGATCGGAATTGTCCGACATACCTGAGTGAGAAGAAGATCCAGGAGATCAAGACCCTGGATGGTCTTTCCTACCAGGAAGCGCGCCGTAAGTTTCATTCTACGAATACGCCTGCCCGTACACTCGACTATAGCTTGATAGCTCAGAGTCTTCCAGGTTCGTCATTTACGACCAAGACACCTGTCCAGATCGCTGCGCCCAAGGCGACTGTTGCTGCTCCCAGCAACGTCGCAAATAGTCAAAGCTCGAAGGGGGGGACCACCCCACCTTCGACCATCCAGAAGTCTGTGCAGGCTGGCAGTTCCCAGCCGGCACAGCAAGGGGGGAAGACTAAGTCTCCCCCCCTAGGAGGTCGACGAAAGTCGTGCCCCAGCCGGAGGAGGCGGCATCGTCGACCAGGGCTGGGAAACCATCTCCCAGCCCGTCTAAACTCGAAAAAAAGAAGGGGAAGAAGACCGCCCGTCCTGAGCGCTCTCGGACTTCCCCTGCGAAGGAGAAGTTATGCCCCCCATCTGGGGGGTATGAGTCTGCGCCAGGAGGCACTCCTGCTCCTAAACCTGCGCGCTCTCTTCGTAGGGGACCCCCTCGCGCCCGGAAAGTGTCGAAGTTCTGGGCGGCACCCCTGCCATCTTTTGATGACGGGATGGATGTCGCGCTGTCCTCTACATCTACGGATGTAGAATTAGATAGTGTTTAGGCTAACGAGCATTTTTTCGCTCATAACCTAACACTCCTTTTATAGTCCACACTATGGCACTGTTACAGTGGAATTGTAATGGTTATGACAGGCATCTTGCTGAGTTACGTCAGCTTATTAGTGAGTACGCAGCGAGTATAGTCTGTATTCAGGAGACCAACTTCAGACCTGGTCATCATACGGTCTTGAGAAATTTCAGACTATACTCGACAGAACGGTACTATGCTCACCGGGCGCCCGGTGGTGTTGGCATTCTTGTACGTTCTGATACCTACAGCGAAGAGATTCCATTAAGAACTCCCCTCGAGGCTGTAGCTGTTCGCGTTCCGCTGCCTGTCATAACAACAGTGTGTAATGTTTATTTTCCACCAGGTCACGCTCTTAACATAACTGATGTCACTGATCTTATAGATCAGCTTCCACCTCCCTTCCTCTTATTGGGAGATTTTAACGCCCATCACCCCATCTGGGGCTCTGAGACGCCTTGCCCCAGGGGGAGAGAGCTGGAAACATTAGTAACAGAGCTGGATTTATGTATTTTGAACACGGGGGAACCAACTCACTTTAGTGTGCGTTACGGCACATATTCTCGCATAGATGTAAGTCTATGCAGCCGAACGTTGGTTCCACTGTTTCGGTGGCATACACACGATGATCTCTGTGACAGTGACCATTTTCCCATCATTCTTACTTTGATGAACCAAAAATCCGTCGAGGCTCCCCCTCGATGGATTTTGAAACATGCTGATTGGCCAAAGTACACATCGTTAGCTGTCTTTAACGATGATATCAGGCAGACCGTCGGCGAGGAAATAACTTATATAACCCGAGTTATTCTTGCTGCTGCTGCGGAGTCCATTCCGTTCTACTCGGGGACTCCTCGCCGAAAGCTCGTTCCTTGGTGGAACGAAGAAATAGCAGCAGCAATCAAAGGACGCCGTCGCGCTCACAAACGTTACCGTCGACAGCCTACTGCGGCCAACTTGATAACATTCAAGAAACTCCGCGCTAAGGCGCGAGTTCTTATTCGCCAAAGTAAGAAGGCTTCATGGGAGAGATATGTGTCGTCTATGACGTCACATACTCCATCATCTCAAGTGTGGACTAAGCTTCGACGTATTTCGGGTATCCATGGATCATCTTCTGTACCGGGAATTTCCATTGCAGGCAATATTGTCACTGAATCCCTCGTGATTGCTGACCATCTAGCCAGTCATTCCGCGGATGTATCTGGCTCCGGCAATTACCATCCTGATTTCCTCGCTGTGAAGCGAGAGGCAGAACGTCATCACCTTAGTTTTGCCTCTCAAGCTTCAGAGGACTACAACGTGCCCTTTACGGAGTGGGAACTCCGCAGCGCCCTAGCGCTTTGCAAGGACACGTCTCCTGGACCGGACAACATCCACAACCAGATGTTGAAGCACCTTAGTGATGATAGTTTGCTATATCTCCTTCGTGTGTTCAACCGTATCTGGATGGAGGGTGATTTTCCGTCTCAGTGGCGAGAGGGCATAGTCATTCCTGTCCTCAAGCCTGACAAAGATCCTAAGTATGCAGGAAGTTACAGGCCGATTTGTCTTACCAACTGCCTGTGTAAGCTATTTGAGAGGATGGTAAATCGCTGACTCGTGTGGTGTCTGGAGAAACAAGGACTCTTGTCCGAGTACCAATGTGGATTTCGAGCCGCTCGATCCACCACAGACCACTTGGTACGCCTGGAGAGCTCTATCCAGGATGCGTTTCTCCGCAAACAGCACTTGGTAGCTGTCTTCTTTGACTTGGAGAAGGCCTACGACACCACCTGGCGATATGGCATCCTTTCAGTCCTGCATCAATGGAGATTCCGAGGTAACTTTCCGGAATTTATTGCTAATTTTTTGTCCCTCCGTCTATTCCGTGTCCGAGTAGGGAAAATATTCGCAATACCACGTTCAAGAAAATGGAGTCCCACAGGGATCGGTTCTTAGTGTCACTCTGTTCGCGATTGCCATAAACGGTATTGTCGCTGCTGCTGGTTCAGCCGTAATACCGTCCCTATATGTGGATGATTTTGCTCTGCACTATAGCTCGTGCAGTATGGCAGTCGCAGAGCGACAGTTACAGCAAGCTATTAGGAGGGTGGAGAAGTGGACCTTAGAACATGGCTTTCGGTTTTCTGCCGTAAAGACCTCCGTTGTCCACTTTTGTCGTCAACGTACACTTCACCCTCATCCTGAGCTTTATCTAGGTAATGTCGTTCTTCCAGTTGTTGACACCTACCGATTTCTTGGGCTCCTTTTTGACAGTAAATTATCGTGGGAGCCACACGTGCGGGAGCTAAAAGTGCAATGCACCAAGAGGCTTAACCTCTTGAAGTTTCTTAGCAGCAGTAATTGGGCAGCTGACCGCGTGGTGCTCCTGCGATTCTATCGGGCACACATTTTATCTCGGTTAGACTACGGCAGTGCAGCATATGGCTCCGCAAGACCAAGCGTTCTTGCGAAGCTGAACAGTATCCACCACAGCGGGGTTAGGTTGGCGACGGGAGCTTTTCGTACTAGCCCCATCGCTAGCCTGCTCGCTGAGTGTGGTGTGCCGCCTTTACACCTGAGGCGCCAGCAAATGCTTTTTTCGTATGCTACAGTTTTGCGACAGATGCCACTTCATCCGAGCTATCCCTGCGTATTCAACAATGGCAACCGTTTGTTGTACGTTGCTCATCCTCGTGCGACGCGGCCGGTTGGGATACGCTTGGATAGCAGTTATGAATTGTTTGACGTACCTTCGATTCCTTGCCTTGTCAGACAACCAAGTGGGGTACCTCCGTGTGTTGTACGACGACCTGAAATCATCCTGGATTTGCACACTGGCCCTAAAGGAGACACGGACCCTTCGATTTATCGGAGGATCTACCTGTCCGTTTTGGCTGCTATCCAGGTTCAGTCGTCGTTTACACGGATGGTTCAAGGACAGATACGAAGGTGGGCTGTGCGTTCGTTGTCGACAATGATCGGTTTCTTTTTGCTCTCCCGGACACCTGTAGTGTGTACACGGCAGAGCTCTATGCTATCTGTGAGGCTCTGCGGTACGCACTAGACAATGAGCGCCGACACTTTCTTGTGTGTACTGACTCCTTGAGTTCGCTTCAGTCTATTGATACCTGTTTCCCTCGACACCCTCTGGTGCAGCGGATCCAGGACCTGCTGGCCGGGTGTTCGGATGCCGGCACCAGAATTACGTTTGTGTGGCTCCCCAGTCACATGGGCATAGAGGGAAACGAGATAGCAGATCAGGCTGCCAAGGAGGCAGTTATACTGCCCCCTTTGCCTTTCAAGGTTCCAGCAAGTGATATTCGCTCTCAGCTGAGACATCTGTTTATGTCTCATTGGGAGACGGAGTGGCAGGCCATCCCACTTCCCAATAAGCTGAGAGCGATAAAAGGAACAACGCAGGTATGGAGGACTTCCCTTCGGGCTTCGCGGAGGGAAGCCGTGGTATTATGTCGCCTTCGGATCGGCCACGGTATCTTGACGCACTCCCATCTACTGAAAGGAGAACCCCCTCCGGTGTGTACCTGCGGCGACCATCTTACCGTGGTACACATCCTTACGGAGTGCGTGGACCTGGTCGATCTGCGCCGTAGTATTAACCTTCCGAGTACTATCTCCCTTATCTTGCGCGATGATGAGCAGTCAGCAGACCTCGTCATCCGCTTTATGAGGGATAGCGGTCTGTTTTATCGTGTGTGATGATGTCCTTTGTCCTAGTGTTGTTTATGTCAGTTGCGCTTTTATTTCATTGACTTCATTTTAGTTTGTGTTGCGTATTTTAATGTGTTATTTGAACGTCTAACGTAATTTATGTGTTAATATCTGTATTACTGGGCAATGCCTTATTCCTTCAATTTCCTGTACTTTCTCTTATTTTAATAGAACATAAGGCATTGCGTATTAGATCCACTGACTGTTTTAATCTCACCCTCATTTTTCTTCATCACCATTCTTTTTTAACTCTAGTCAGTGGATACTTTTTAAAATTTTAACTTCATGTCTCATGTCATTCATTTCGTTCCATTAGGGGCCGATGACCTTCGATGTTAGGCCCCTTAAAACAACAAGCATCATCATCATCATCAAAATCCTATCTCATCCCCTATAGATACCCAAAACCTATTAAATTCAGAATATCTACATACCCGTACTGTTACCATCCCACCGTGGAGTACCGGTATAATCACATAAAAATGAATGGAAGAATATTTAAGGTACTACTCACAAATAACACTAATTCATTTACCAGGATGTAGTGGTTATATAGAAAGGAAATGAAACGTACTGGTAGGGTGGCATGGAGGGCAGCATCAAACCAGTCTATGGACTTATGATCCAAATAACAACAATAAATTTGGTACCGGTACGGGAGCATCGTACATGCATTAACTTAAAACATGTTTTTGAGTGCTTAACCTTACGCGTCTGTTTAAGCTAAGAGCAACGTTTTGGTGTGGGATAGTAAAGATAGAATTATTCATGGCTATGTGTTTGAGCGACTGTTTCATTTGAATGTGCAAGTCGGTAAGTTAAAATGACGTTCTGTTGTAAACCGATAAAATGCGTATATTCTTCTATTCTGCCTCATAAAACACAAGTAAATACCAAAATCAAGCACTAGATTACCACATCTAACAATCTAAAATTTAAAAAAAATGATATTGTAAGGCACGTGGTGTTTGAGCGAGTGTATTTCATTTCAATATGCAAATTGGTAAGTTAACATTTCGCTGTTTTAAACCAATAAAATACGGAAATTCTTTTATTCTGCCTCATAAAACACAAGTAAAAATCAAAATCAGATGACCACATCCAACACTCTACAATAAAACAAAAGAATATGGTAAGCCACGTGGTTCTATAGGCCTAAAATGGGAATTTGATACTCTCGTTAGTCCTAACATTCTAGTAATTCCTATAATATTATGCTGTTCATAAAATTGTACTAACACTTACCTCGAATAGCTTCTTGAAGATGTATCCATTTCAATAGCAAAAAACAAACGTTTAACGAACAATGTGTAGATCTGCGGCTGTAATACGTTCAAGTTGGCGAAGACCACCGCGCTTAATGCGTTTAACTAACGCACTCTCCTGTAAGAGATCATAACTTCTTATATGTCAAAAATTCTAGCCTTCGAGCGGGGTGTTCTGAAGAAATTATTTTTACCGACCGAGTTGAGTGACGTCACACAGCTCTCGCTTGCAACGATTCCACAGAGTACAGAATAGCTCGGCTCCAGAACTGTCGGCCCTGCAAGTATAATACTCGCTGATTTGCCGATCCGAACATCGTCGGTTGGCATGTACAGAATAGCACCCCTGGCAGGTGAGCATGAACATTGTGTGTCTGTTAAAATGGCGCAGGATCTGTCGGTCAAAAAAAAAAAAAAAAAAAAAAAAAAAGAAAAAATATCAAGGTAAGGTTGAAATCGAACCACTGCATTACGAGTATTCAGCCCTTAACTGACTCGGTCACAAATACAACATACAAGACGCTCGCTAAAGGATTATTAATACGTACGGCCGTTCGCCATCGAAAGTTAACATCCGTGTCAGTCTTCAGTAATGCTTTACAGCGTTGATTTAACTTTTTGCCATTGCGGTGCACGTGGCATACATATTCGTTTGACTGTACTTTCTCCATAACTAAACAACAACTCAATGCACTCTTCATAGGAATACATCATGAGGAAATAGATAAGTGCTGTGATGTGACCTCGTAGGTGTGGATTATTATTTGTGTGCGTTGGACTCGGGAGGTTGTGGATTCGAATCCTATGCTGGCCGTCCTGAAAATGGTTGTCCTCAGTTTCCCATTTCACCATCAGGCAAATGCCGGGACGATACCTTAGTAAAAGACCAACGCCGATTTCCTTCCCAATCCTTCCCCCAACCATTCAAGGGACAGACGCCAAAACCAATAGGAAAAAAATATTTCTTTCTTAATCTATTTACCCTCTAGGGTTGGCTTTTTTCCTTCGAACTCAGCAACTCACCTCTACCGCCTCAAGGGCAGTGTCCTGGAGCGTGAGACTTTGGGTCGGGGACAAAACTGAGGAGGATGACCAGTACCTCGCCCAGGCAGCCTCACCTGCTATGCTGAACAGGGGCCTTGGTGGGGGATGGGAATAGAAAAGGAAGAGGGAAGGAAGCGGCCGTGGCCTTAAGTTAGGTACCACCCCGGCATTTGCCTGGAGGAGAAGTGGGAAACAGCGAAAAACAACTTCCAGGATGCCTGAGGTGGGAATCAAATCCACCTCGACTCAGTTGACATCCCGAGGCTGAGTGTACCCCGTTCCAGCCGTCGTACCACTTTTCAAATTTCGTGGCAGAGTCGGGAATTGAACCCGGGCCTCCGAGGGTGGCAGCTAATCACACTAACCACTACACCACAGAGGCGGACACCTGTTTTATTTAAAGACGCAATAAATGTTTGCAGAATGGTCCTTAGTATTTGGCGCAGAACTGTGCACAGTAGTTTCTCCTTTGCTAGGTCCATGGATCAATTTACAGTGACGACACACAGATACCGGAGAGCCTTATCGACTATAAGGACAAATTTCAAGTTATTGGATGTTCATAAAAGTAAATTATAAGGATCTTTACGTTATACGCGGTATTTGAGTAGCCTCCAGTCCGACTCGTTGGCTGAATGGTCTGCGTACTGGCCTTCGGTTCAGAGGGTCCCGGGTTCGATTCCCGGCCGGGTCGGGGATTTTAGCCTTCATTGGTTAATTCCAAAGGCTTGGGGGCTGGGTGTTTGTGCTGTCCCCAACATCCCTGCAACTCACACACCACACATAACACTATCCTCCACCACAGTAACACGCAGTTACCTACACATGGCAGATGCCGCCCACCCTCATCGGAGGGTCTGCCTTACAAGGGTTGCACTCGGCTAGAAATAGCCACACGAAATTATTACTATGAGTTGCCTCCTATCAAAATAAGGGGCTGGTGAATCACCCGGTATATTATGACATGTGGTCGCGGGTATTTGTTGTTTGTTTGTTTCTTTCTTTCTTAATCCCTTTACCCTCCAGGGTTGGTTTTTCCCTTTGACTCAGCGAGGGAACCTACCTCAAGAGCAGTGTCCTGGAGCGTGAGACTTTGGGTCGGAGGGATACAACTGGGGAGGAGGTCTAGTACCTCGCCCAGGTGGCCTCACCTGCTATGCTGAACAGGGGCCTTGTTGGGGGATGGGAAGATTGGAAGGGATAGACAAGGAAGAGGGAAGGAAGCGGCCGTGGCCTTACGTTAGGGATCATTCCGCATCTGAAGTAGCAAACCACAGAAAACCTCTTCGAGGATGGCTGAGGGGGAATTGAACCTACCTCTACTCCATTGACCTCCCGAGGCTGAGTGGACCCCGTTCCAGCCGTCGTACCACTTTTCAAATTTCGTGGCAGAGCAGGGAATCGAACCCGGCCCTCCGGAGATGGCAGCTAATCACGCTAACCACTATACCATAGAGGCGGGTTTATGTTCTCTTAATGATCTTCAAGTATAAGCCATGAGGAAGGAATCACGTATAAAATGAGATGTTTGGAGTTGATGTCAGTATATTTCTATCGGGTATGTTCCTTACGCCTGTTCTTTAAAGTAGTCCTGTGATAAACCTTATCTTCATTCCGCCCGTCTGGGGAAAAAATTATGTCCGATTCATATTTACGTGAGTGGGATTTTTACCACGGTGTGGTTTCCCACTTCCCCTCCAGGCAAATTCCGGGATGGTACCTAACTTAAGGCCACGGCCGCTTCCTTCCCTCATCCTCGTCTATCCCTTCCAATCTTCCCATCCCCCAACAAGGCCCCTCTTCATCATAGCAGGTGAGGCCACCTGGGTGGGGTAATGGTCCTCCTCCTCAGTTGTATACTCCGACTCAGTTTCACGCTCCATGACACTGTCCTTGAGGCGGCAGAGGTGGGATCCCTCGCTGAGTACGAGGGAAAAAACCAACTCTGGAGGGTAATAGGATTAAGAAAGGAAGAAAGAATTAAGTGTTATATATGAAATTTTCGTGGGAGATAGTGAAGTCCGTTCATTTTTCTATGTCATTCTTGTGTTACTCAGTTAGACACCGCAGAGCGCAGATTCGCGGTCGTATGGTGGAAGTGAGGGTGTTTTGTGTATGTCATGTATCAGATGGGTGTGGACGTGTCAGGGCGAGGCATTTCATGTTTGGATGAAGATTCAGGCACCTGCGTGAGTCAGTCAAAATTTGGGGTTAAATTACCGTAATAACATTATTAATAATGGCCGTAGTAATATTTATTCTCAACCGAGCTCGATAGCTGCAGTCGCTTAAGTGCGGCCAGTATCCAGTATTCGGGAGACAGTAGGTTCGAATCCCACTGTCGGCAGCCCTGAAAATGGTTTTCTGTGGTTTCCCATTTTCACACCAGGCAAATGCTGGGGCTGTACCTTAATTAAGGCAACGGCCGCTTCCTTTCCCCTCCTAGCCCTTCCCTGTCCCATCGTCGCCATAAGACCTGTCTGTGTTGGTGCGACGTAAAGCAACTAGAAATATATATATATATATTTTGCTGGGGAATGAGGCATGTCACGATTTAGGCCCATGCATACATTTATTTATTCGGGAAGAAGTAATCTAGAAAATTGCAGTGGGGAGGCGAAGTACCAGAGTTCAATCTGATGAGACTTAGGATTTTGCTTTGGAAGGAAAATGCCATATTTATTTCTGGAGCGTCGTGATATCAAAAAGAGAAATGGAGGGAAGTTCTTAACTGTCCGAAGTTGATTCGTGGAGAAGGAAATGTTGTCCATGAGTGTGAGACCATGAGATATAGTGTTGTTCTTTTGTGAAGTGATTATGTAGGTGAATCCAGAAGTGTTGTATTCCTAGTGAAGATAACAGAGGAGATATAGTGGTACCGGGATTTTGTGGGAAGCCCGAGAAGAAAACCCAGGACAGTGTTCGTTTGAATGTGGGAATGACCCTTATTTTGATTCTGTGTAAGTCAAAAGAGAGAGAAAAAGAGGGGAAAGGTGGTTTATTTAACTCCAGTGAAAACGTGTAATTCTAGATGGCATGTAACGTATTCCCCCAGTCTTAGTAGGTTTTTACAGGTTAAAAGACATGAATATTAGACCACAATGTTTGGTGTTAAATTATATATTTGTTTGAACTGCATAACGTGTGAATTGAGTTCATCCTCGTGAGACAAGAAGGTCTTCGGCGACCAGGTGTTCACAGGCTGCGTTGAGCAAAAGGGTCGCCAGAGTTGAAATTAAAAGCATGGCATTGGAGGTAGTCTTGTCTGAATTATATTACAACTGTCATTTGAATCAGTTTTCATTCCCCAGGAAATTCAATTTGATATGATGGTAGCCACGGTTATCAGGCCAAGATAGTTCACGTTTCGAGTCCAGTGACCTACTTTGGGGAGTTTGCATTTGAGTTTAACGAGTCTGACCGGAATAGTTTGCTTTAGTTTTAGCTTTTAATTTAATAGAAGTTTATATTTTCTTTAAGGATATCGGCTTTGTATAATGCGAACATACGTGTTTAAATAAGAGACGTACGTTATATTTGGTCTTTGTAGTTGTATTTACAGTAGTTCGATAAGCCTTGCTTGACGGGTAATGACTAATAGCCTACATGAGGATGAATCCACGAGATAGCTGGGCCGTTGATAGGACTAGGAAAGTGATGTAGCTGGCCAATTCACCCTATATGAATGTTGAATTTGCCAGTAAATCACATGGTACTGAAGCCATACGGGATCTCATGGATGAGGTAGCCCTAGTCATTGTGCAAGGGATATCGTTTCTTTCTGCCCTGTTGTAAATAGTTAATCGAATTGTTATTATTATATTTTTTGTAGAGAGGCATTATCGGGCGAACTGGCTGTGCGGTTAGAATCGCGCAGCTGTGAGCTTGCACCCGGGAGACAGTGGGTTCGAATCCCACTGTCGGCAGCCCTGAAGATGGTTTTCCGTGGTTTTCCATTTCCACACCAGGTAAATGCTGGGGCTGTACCTTAATTAAGGCCACGGCCGCTTCCTTCCCACTCCTAGGCCTTCCCTATCCCATCGTCGACATAAGACCTATCTGTGTCGGTGCGACGTTAAGCAAATAGCAAAAAAAAAAAAAAAGCTGTAAATTATGAAAGAAGCCGACACATTTCGCGAAATTATTGCGAAGGTTTTGACAACTTTTACTTAACTTTTCGAAAGAGCTAAAACACGCTAGAGACTGCATGTTTTCAACCATTTCCTGGGCTGAATAGCTCAAACGGTAGAGCGCTGACCTTCCGACCTCAAGTTTAAGGGTTTGATCCCTGTTCAGCCCGGTTGTGTTTGAAAGTTTGAAAGTGCTCAAATATGCCAGCCTCGTGTCGGTAGATTTATTGGTATGTAAGAGAACTCCTCCGGGTCGAAATTCCAGCACCTCGGGGACTTCGAATGAGTAATGGTGTTACTCGCATTGCTCATACCTCAGCCACTTTCATACTGTCAAAGCCAAGGGTAAGACTGAGACAGGCCAGTGGAAGTAAAAATATTCTTCTGGCCCATATAAGAAACCTTAGTGCACTGTAAACACGATATATCGCCAGCAAAGGCATACGTTATATACCGAAGATTATTATCATCTCAATAAGGGAAATGTGAGTTGGTTTGAGGAATAAGGATTCAATGAGTAAATCACATGGTTATAGCCCACAGAAGGATAGGAATGATACCATCAAGTCCTGCAAAGACGGGAATATCAGGATTTAATAAACTGAGTTTCACAAGATCAGTTTGGAGAAGGAAAGAATTTAAAATCTACTTGAGGATCTTGCCTTTCACAAATAGGAAAAGTTAAGGTTAAGGTTCATTTTTAATTTTTTCACTATTTCAGGGATTCTCGAGGGACAAACACATCAAGAAACATGTACTAAAGTGGCCAAAAATGGCTAAATATATGGAGTAGCTTGCAAATGGTCGCTATATGCATAGGCGAAAATTATAAGACAGTGTAGGTTCAAGATCCTTATACACGCACATAACTTTTTTAAACTGTAACAGTGTAAATTTGTCATTTCATTCTCAATTGAATAACCAAGGTATGCTGCGCAGACAAAGGACACGTGAGAAAAGTCGAATGAGAATTTTTGTTGGTTATTTATGAACAAGGATGTTCAAGTACTGTTATTATAATTAAAACAAGAAGTACTCACTGAAAATAATAATAAAAACGTCGAAAAGAAAAATGGCTACGAAGGGTAAGAAGAGAAAGTGACCGAAATTGCAACTAGTGGCTTTTTAAAAATGTGTGGCTAACTTATTACTCAAAATGGCCAGATCTAGGCACATAATAGTTAAATTGGCAACTCTGCAGTCTCTGCAAGCGCATGAGATGTTCTTTTTATCTGTTAAAACTGTCGTGCCTTGCCCTGGCTGGTGCTCCTTTTTTTTTTTTTTTTTTTTTCCAAACACCAGGTGCAGGGCGGCAAGACAGCTTCTTCCCGGTAGCCAGTCAGAGGGAGGGATGTCAATAGTGTGCATGCGCGTCGAAAATAGTTCCACTAAAGAACTTCAGATATTCATTTTCTACTTTACAAAATTAAAAAAAAAAAAAAAATTCGGCATGTAACGATTCAGTAAAGAAAAGTTCAGTAACTTTCATGTGTAGCTGACAAGTTGTGAGGGAAGTCGAAACGCGGCAAACACGTATGAGTTTGGCGGGGGCGGGAAGCGGAATGGTACAAAGTAAGGTGATCGCGAGGAGGCGGCAGGCGGCAGCCATTAGCCAACAGACAACGAACGAGGCAGGGTGTCTTATCGCATGTCTCCAAGTTTTTGGTGTCAAACACTGTTTTTACAGTTCATCATCAGGCTCAGATGACAACACGATGAACTTCCAAGTGATGGGGAAAGTTTTAGTATTTATCCGACAATATAAACTGTGAGATATCGTCGAACACGTGAAGCAAATGCGTTGTGATTTACAGAATGTCGGTTTGGGAGACATAGTGTCTACACAATACTACTCATGCTAAGGAAGAATTCTGTTTCGTACATTCAACGTGTTCTTGTCAATAAGACAGTATATTTCTCTACTTATAGACTTATTTTGCTCTTTTACGCAGTGCTGTGGTCATAAGTCGCCCTGTGGATGGGGCTGTAGAATACATCCATGGTATCCCCTGCCTGTCGTAAAAGGCGACTACAAGGGGCCTCAGGGGCTCTCAACTTGAGAGTGTGGGTTGGCGACCACGGGTCCCCTAGCTGAGTCTGGCATTGTTTCTGCTTGTGTCAGGCTCCTCGCTTTTGTCTTTCCTGTCTGACCTCCCTTGGTCAACTCTTGTTCTTTTCCGACCCCGACGGTATTAGGTTTTCGAGGCCTAGGGAGTCTTTCATTTTCAAGCCCTTCGTGGCCCTACCATTTCTATTACCGATACCTTCAATTTTCGAAGTATTGGTCATCTTCTCTTTTCTTTGTGATTAGTGTTAATAGAGGATGATGTCCTAGTTGTACGTCATCCTAAAACAATAACCTCCACCACGACAATAACGTATCCTCATCATGGATCTTTTCATTGGGAGATATTTTCTGGTCAGTGCAGTATTTAACCAAGTTTAAGGATCAGTGTTGTTTTGTCTATTTAGTGTGTCACCCAGCGAGTGGGCTGCATGGTTTGAATTGTGCTGCTTGCTTTCGGGAGATCATGTGTTCATTGGCAGCAACGAACACCGTTTTGCGTGGTTCCTCCTTTTCATACCAGGCAAATAGGCTCTACTGATGCTGAAGCTATTATAAGGACATGGCTGTTTCCTTTGAATCATCAACGGCGAACACCAATGTTCGCTATATGCAGTACGTCGGTTTGGGAGACAGTGTTCTACACAATACTACTCATGCTAAGGCAGAATTCTGTTTCTATATTCAACGTGTTCTTATCAAGAAGACAGTATATTTCTCTACTTATAGACTTATTTTGCACGTTTATTTCTGGAACTCTTTTACGCAGTACTGTGGCCATAAGTCGCCCTGTGGATGGGGCTGTAGAATACATCCACGGTATCCCCTGCCTGTCGTAAGAGGCGACTACAAGGGGCCTCAGGGGCTCTCAACTTGGGAGTGTGGGTTGGCGACCACGGGTCCCCTACCTGAGTCTGGCATTGTTTCTACTTGTGTCAGGCTCCTAGCTTTTGTCTTTCCTATCTGACCTCCCTTGGTCAACTCTTGTTCTTTTCCGACCCCGACGGTATTAGGTTTTCGAGACCTAGGGAGTCTTTCATTTTCAAGCCATTCGTGGCCCTACCATTTCTATTACCGATACCTTCAATTTTCGAAGTATTGGTCATCTTCTTTTCTTTCTGATTAGTGTTAATAGAGAATGGTGTCCTAGTTGTACGTCATCCTTAAACAATAACCTCCACCACGACAATAACGTATCCTCATCATGACGCTTTTCATTGGGAGTTATTTTCTCGTCAATGCAGTATTTAACCATGTTTAAGGATCAGTGTTGTTTTGTTTATTTAGTGTTTCACCGAGCGAGTGGGCTGCATGGTTTGAATTGTGCTGCTTGCTTTCGGGAGATCATGTGTTCATTGGCACCAACGAACACGGTTTTGCGTGGTTCCTCGTTTTCATACCAGGCAAATAGGCTCTACTGATGCTGAAGCTATTATAAGGACATGGCTGTTTCCTTTGAATCATCAATGCCGAACACCAATGAATACGTGATGCCGCGGTATTAAATGGCTTGGGCTACTCGAAACCACAGCGGCATCCCCCTGTGGGTGGGGGCGGTAGAATAACACACCCGGTGTTCCCTGCCTGTCGCAAAGGCGTCTCAAAGGGGCCCCAGGGGCTCAACTTGAGAGCGTGGGTTGGCGACCATGCTGAGTCCTGGCATTGCTTCCACTTACTTGTGCGAGACTCCTCACTTTCATCTATCCTATCCGACCTCCCTTGGTCAACTCTTGTTCTTTTCCGACCCCGGCGGTATTAGAGCATTCGAGACCTAGGGAGTCTTTCATTTTCAAGCCCTTCGTGGCCCATGTCTTTCTTTGGCCGATACCTTCATTTTTCGAAGTGTCGGATCCCTTCCATTTTTTCTCTCTGTTTAGTTTTAATAGAGGATGGTTGCCTAGTTGTACTTCCTCTAAAAACAATAATCACCACAACCACCATCAACTCAGTGACAGAGACTTTCTCTTCCAAGGATAGCTGGTTACTATGACATGAAACAATGCCAAATTTTTAAGTGAAGTGAACTTTAACATGGTAATGCATTCAGTTTCTCTACACTCTGATTAAACCATCCTCACCCAGCCAAGTTCCTACACCCTGGCCTTCCATCACCAAGTAGCCATGGCGTGAAGGTGTTGCTCCTTGTCTTTCCTATTTTAATAAACGTACAGAGACGGCTGAATGGTCTAAATGCGGTAACTAGGTGTCGTTCACTTACGGCGCACTATTGCATTCCTTTCCGATATCTTGACATCTCATACATTTATAGTTATCGAACGGATGTTGACAATTTATTATTATTTGAAATCACTACTTTACGAGGAATGAAGTTGTATTTCCTCGAAGCGATTTTATTTTGTAACTAGCCCGCATTGCACTGGATGCACGAAAGTCTATAGACTCACTGAACTACCCTTTTTGGAATTAGCACGGGTCCATATCCTGTTTTCTTTGATTATATTCTCCCAGTAATAAACCTGCATTTAATGTCTTTGGATCGATAAATGTATTCTGAAATATGTAGTACCTCTTGTGGGCCATGAACTCGCAGATTTAACGATGAGTTGTTTCTAATTCCTTTATTCATAATCTGCATTCTTGGTTGCGTTTTTACAATTCCCATTTCATGTACGTGGATTTTTGCAGGTGAATTGCCTATCAGGAGTGCAGCTAAGGATTTTATTTGCCTTCTACTGTACTTAGGAAGTGTTGCAGTTGTTCTATTACATAACCTTTTTATAAACCACACAGTCCCCATAGGGTGGGGAGCGCAGATGAAGAATACGCCCACGATATCCCTTGCCCGTCGTAAGAGGCGACTAAAAGGGGCGACCAAGGGGGGTCATTGAATTAGAACCATGAGAATACTTGTGATTAGTACCATCACGCGGGGAACACCATGGGTCGCCTTTACTTGCGAGTAGTACCACTATGTTACGCACACGATAGGTTTGTGATTAGTAGCAGCAGTGAGTGGTTCATTATAGGTTTACAGTACCCGTGATTAGTACCATCATATGTGGAACACCATGGACTTACGTTGTCTGTATTATCATTTTGTGAGAAACACCACAGGTCAGGGCGTTGCCTGTGATTAGTACCACTATATAAGCGACACCGTGAGTCTGCGTTGCTTATGAGTGGCGCCATTACGTGAGAAATACCATAGGTCTGCGTTACCTGTGTGACGTACAATGCGTGTAAGTAGTATCATAATGTGTGGGACATTGTGAGTCTACGTTACCTTTGGTTAGTATCGCTACGTGAGAAATACCATGGTTCTACTTTACTCATGATAAGTGTATAATGAGGGGCCCTAGACCTGGACTTTGGACCCCTTTAGACAACAAGCATCATCGATTCAGGATTGTGCTTTGGAAGCAGCCCATTGATCAGTATATATTATTGTTTTAAGATAATTTCTGGGAAGGTGGGGCATTGTGGGGACGATCCACTGATTGTTTTTAAGTTCATAATCTTGGTGCATCGTCATCTTTTTGAATTCTAGTCAGCGGATTGATTTTGGAATTATTTGAAAGTTTTGAATATTGTGAGTTAGGTCCGCTGATTATTTAAATTCGTATTCATCCATTCATTCTTCATAATCACGTTTTGCAATCTGGTCAATGGATAAATTTTGGACTTTTAAATTGTCATTACATTTCGTCTCCTTTCATATCATTAGGGACCGATGACCTAGATGTTAGTCCCCTTTAAACAAACATCATCATCTTCATCACCACTCCTCATACCACCGTGAGATCTCACCTTGTGGCTAAGATTGGTAGAATACATCCACGGCACCGCTGCTTGTAAGAGGGGACTGAAAGGGGGGCAGGGGATGCTAACTTACGAGCATGGTTTGGCGACCACGGTTGCCTTAGATGAGACTGACATTGCTTCAACTGTCTTTCTCGGACTCTTCACTTTCATCTTTCGTATCAAACCTTCCTTGGTCAACACTTGTTTTCATCCGACCCCGACCGAGGCCTAGGAAGTTTTTCATTTCCACACCCGTCGTGGCCCTTACCTTTCTTACCCCCTGTGGGTGGGGGACGCAGATGAAGAAGGCACCCACGGTATCCCCTGCCTGTCGTAAGAGGCGACTAAAAGGGGCCCCAGGGGCTCTCAACTTGGGAGCGTGGGTTGGGGACCACTGAGCCCGTAGATGAGTCCTGGCATTGCTTCCACTTACATGTGCCAGGCTCCTCACTTTCGTCTCTCCTGTCCGACCTCCCTTGGTCAACTCTTGTTCTTTTCCGACCTTGACGGTATTAGAGCATTCGAGGCCTAGGGAGTCTTTCATTTTCACGCCCTTCGTGGCCCTTGCCTTTCTTTGTCCGTTACTTCATTTGTCGAAGTGACGGATCACTACTTTTTTCTTCTTTTTCCTGTTTATCTACCCCCTGTGGGTGGGGGATGCAGACGAAGAATACACCCACGGTATCCTCTGCCTGTCGTAAGAGGCGACTAAAAGGGGCGACGAAAGGATGATCAAATTAGAACCATGAAACTATTTGTGATTAGTACCACCACGCGGGGAACACCATGGGTCGCCTTTACTTGCGCGTAGTACCGCTATGCTGGTTACCAAATAGGTTTGTGATTAGTAGCAAACTTGGGCACGACGGCTTTTACAGTACCTGTTCTTAGTAGCACTATATGAGCGACACCATGGGATGAAGGAACCCATGGTTCTGGCTTGCCTATGATTAGTACCCACTATATGAGGAACACAACGGGATAGTACGAGTCCCTGTGGTTAGTACACTTAGGTGATGAACACCGTAGGTTTGCGTTGCCTGTCAAGGGCGCCGCAATGTGCGAAACATGTGCGTATGTCATTACCTGTGAGTAGTACCATAATGTATGGAATACCGCGAGTCTACGCTACTCTTGATTATTACCGCAACATGGGAAATACCATGGTTCTACTTTTCTAGGGATAAATACCATTATGAGGGCCGATGACCTGGATTTTGGACCCGATTCGACTATAAGCATAATCGATTCAGCATCGTGCTATATAAGTAGTCCCTTGGTCCGTACTACTGTTGTTTTGTGCCAGCTTCTGTGCATGTGAGGCACTGTGGGTCGGATCTACTGATCGTTTTAACTTCATATCAATCCATCCATACATTCTTCGTCCTCACGCTTTGAATTCTGGTCAGTGGAGGATTTTGGACTTTTACTTTGTCATCTCATTTCGTCTCATTTCGTACCATTAGGGGCCGATGACCTCGATGTTAGGCCCCTTTAAACATCAATCAATCAATCAATCAATCAATCAATCAATATCAATCAATCTTCCCTTTCTTTTACCGATAACTTCATTCTTCCAAGTATCGGACCTTTCCCATGTTCCCTCCGATTAGTGTTAATAGAGAATGGTTGCTATAATGTACTTACGTCGTATTAAATGAATAATCACCACATCTACCTTTCGCCAAGTAAGCGTGCAGTTACATCCACGTGGGCCAAAATGAGTCTTCTCTTGATTGTATTAGGCTCATCTCTTTTCGGTATCTTCACCAAGCGACGATGATATACCTCACATTCTGACGTATATCTTCCTGTGGCTGAGTGTAGATGTCTCTGAGGTTCACTCAGCCTACACCAAAAATGAATACCAGGTTAATTCCCGGGGGCAAAGGTGACCCCACCAAGTGCCGAGGTTACGGATAGTGGAAGCTTTACCTTCCACCCATCCAAGGGCCTTCATGGGTGGGTGTAGTAGAATACATCCGTGGTGTCTCCTGCCTGTCGTAAGAGGCGACAAAAGCGGAACCAGTGACCCCGAACCCGTGAGCGTGGGGAGGTGACCACGGCGCTATAGCTGAATCTGGTATTGCCTCTAATTGTATGAGGCTCCTCACTTTCATCTTATCAAACCTCACTGCCGAACCTGATGGTATAAAGTTTTTCGAGGCCTGAGGAGTCTTTCTTTGTCATACCCTTCGTGGCCCTTCCCTGATACCTTCATCCTTACATTTCCCCTCTGATTAGTGTTAAGAGAGGATAGATGCCGAGTTTGACTTAAAACAATGATTACCTCGACCATCATTACCCCGAATGACTCTAGCACTGTGATATCTTTTCTTTATCTTTACTGCCCCACTGAACATGGTACCGGACCTTACACTGAGAGATATCCTGGGCGTCCTTTGCCTGTGGTAACAGGTGACTCCAGGGGATCAGGAGCGTACGGCGGAGACCACGGTTCCCTTCGCTTTGTCTGGTATTGTTTCCATTTAATTGTAATGGTCTCCTCACGTTCCTCTTTCATATGTGCCTTCCGTGGCCCGTTCTTGTTCTCTTCCAACCCCAATGGTATTAGATTCCTGAGGCCCTAGAAATCTTTCAATTTTACGTCTTTCAAGGTTTTTTCCTTTCCTTTATCGATCGATTATTCATGGGAGGTTTATAACTCGTTCTTTCATCTGTTCTTAAGAAAGGCAAAGTTTTTGTTGTTTTGCGCTTTGAAACAACAATCACCACCCCCACCAAAACCCAGAATTTGTGACACACTTGCGATCCTTCTAAAAATATTGCTCCTACGATCGCCAGTTTCTTCTCATTTGTATTTCATGTCCTACTTACCTCGACCAAATCCTGTTTTTCTTCTGATCCCGTTCGTCTATATGTCAGAGCCTAGAATACATCGATACTGGCTGTCTAAAGATGCGACTTGGAAGCGTTGGTCGGCAAGCACGTATTCTCTAGCTGAGTCTGACACTGATTCATTTTGCTTATGCCAGGCTCTTCACATTTGGTCAACTCTTGTACTCCTCCAACCACGACGGTATTTTGTTTCCCAGACCTGGGGAGTGTTTCATTGTCTCGTCCTTCGCGGCCCTTAGCTTCCTTTTTTCGATAAATTCATGCTTCAAAGTGTTGGAATTTCTCGAGTTTTCTAGGGAAGTATAACTAGTCAAAGGAAAACAATCACCACCATCGATCTTTTCATCCTGAAATAAAAGCTTTACGACGCATGAGGTGTTGACCGGTACTCTATGTCTACGATATAAGAAGTATTGGTCGCTAGTGTGTGTGCGAATTAGGAGTACTGTATATATGACGAAGGGCATCGCTATATATTTGATGTATTACGAATAATTTGTGTTACTTAAGGGACGAAGTATCTGTGGTGTATATATTTGGTATCTGGCTGTCACGTGGCTCTTTTCACATCTTTGACATGCTTCGGAAATCAGTTAATTAGACGCTTAGCTGATAAATGTTCGGACGAAGTCTGTCAGAAGTTTGTTTTTTCCATTTGTGCTTGAATGGTTAGTTTCATGAGGCATATCAAAAAACATCAGTGCGAGAAACGGTGGGGATCCTGGAAGGGTGTGATTACTGGGTGACAAGGATTCCTCCAGCACAATGCACGTGAGACTTAAGCAAACTTCTCCTTGTGGTGCAGTTCTCACGAAAAACTGGAGATCTCCAGATTATGACACCTGTATGAATAGTTACGTGAAAGTGCTTGCTTGAACTTGAAACGTTCATTTATTTTTTCGTTGATATTATTTTAATCAACGATACCATTAGCTTCTTTTAACTAGTTAACAGCCATTCGGATCTATTCCTCAGGTTCTAGTGACTCAATGCGACCTACCGGCATTGAGTATTTTATCTGTTCTTTGTGATAAACGGGTTTTCTATTGTAATACATCAGTCTGCATATTGTTAATGTTATTTTCACCGCATTCTGCGTATTGATTTCGTGATACATTTATGTTCATATTTAAAGAAAGATTCCACTGCAATGGACAACTAACCACGTGACTGAAACCCGTCTGCTTGGTCATTGTCTTGACACGTATATACTTTCATTGTTACTTCCTCCCTCGATCCTCCATATTCTTTCAATGTAATTCCATCCCTCAATCCTCCAGGTTTAAAATCATCCTACAAATGGCGCAGCGAATACATGTTCGGACGAAGTCTGTCAGTAGATTCTTTAATTTATGCTTGAATGATTAATATCATGAGGCATATCAAAACAGCGGTGTAAGGACGGTATAATAATGGCGTGTGGCCTCCGAAAAGGCCGAGTACAGGTCTTTCGAGTTGACACCGTAAAGGCGACTTGCGCGTCTATGAGAATGGGGTCCTACCTATGATGAATTCTAATGCTGAAGACGACACACACACCCAGCCCCCGAGCCATTGAAAGTAACCAATGAAGGTTAAAATTCCCGACCCGGCCGGGAATCGAACTCGGAACCCTCTGGACCAAACGCCAGCACGCTAACCATTTAGCCATGGAGCCGGACATAAAGACGGTGGGGATGCGGAGTTTTGTGAAAGTGATGTTGATCTTGTATCGAGTGGCTTTTTGAGTTCAAGACTCTGAGGTGGAATTTTTTTTTTTCAGTCGGCTTTTATGTCACACGGACACAGATAGGAATAGGGAAGGAAGTGACCGTGGCCTTAATTAAGGTACATCCCCAGCATTTGCCTGGTGTGAAAGTATATTCAGGGCTGCCGACAGTGGGGTATGAGCCCACTGTCTTCGGAATGCAATCTCACAGCTGCGCGCTAACCGCACGGCCATATCGCTCAGAGGTGGAAGTTTTGGGGGTATGTCTATTGTGTGTGCTTTTGGGTGAGGTGTGTGTGTAGGTGGGTGGAATTTTGGGGAGGTGTTTGGGTGGGTCTCTCGGGATGTAGTGTTGGTTTTCTCGGTTTGGTCTCCTTGGTGATGACAGGTTGACTTTACTTTATTTTCTCTGTTCCTAAAGTTTTCTGGTTGCAATAATTGCGGGGCAGTCCTCTTCGAGGTTGTTTCTCTAGAGAGCGATGGCGTCTCTGCTCTCCTGGATCTGGCACTTTAGTTTCCAACACTATGAGGGAATTTTGGATTGGGATGGGTGTGGGTGGGATGTTTGGGTGTTTACAGGGCCATGGATTCTGTTTGTGCAGGAAGGTGTGTTGTACCCTGGATCATTTCGGCGTAATTTTTGCATTTCTCTGTGCGAGGTTTGACTTTCACTAGCAGGTACTACGGCGTTATTTGAAGAGATGTGGTACACCGTATATCCGGCCGCCATTGTCCACATCAGTTATCCTGGTGCTCATTTATTATTATTATTTTTTTTTTTGCTAGTTGCTTTACGTCGCACCGACACAGATAGGTCTTATGGCGACGATGGGACAAGGAAGGGCTGGGGGTGCGAAGGAAGCGGCCGTGGCCTAAAGGTACAGCCTCAGCATTTGCCTGGTGTGAAAATGGGAAACCACGGAAAACCATCTTCAGGGCTGCCGACAGTGGGGTTCGAACCTACTATCTCCCGAATACTGGATACTGGCCGCACTTAAGCGACTGCAGCTATCGAGCTCGATGCTCAATTATTATATATGTTGAGTGAACACCAAGGCCTTGCCAAACTAAACAAAAATAAAGGTAAAGTTTCGAGATTTTTCAATTCCTAACGAAATCGATTCTACGTCTTCCCAACAGAAACGGGGACTCTCATTGCTTAACGTAGGCTTGAAGGTGCCCTTAATACCTCAATCGTACCTGGCAAGTTGTCTACGCGTGTAGCTGCGAACTTGCATTCGGGAGATGAAGGGTTCGAAACCAACAGTCGACAGAACTTAATGTAATATTCAGTGCTTTCACATTTTCACACCAGTCAAATACTGGGGCTGTACCTTAAAGCAACTGTCGTTTCCTACGCTTGTCTAGTTCTGTCCTATATCATAGTAACCATAGACGCGTCGTGAGACGATGCGAAATATAACACATCGGTTAAAAATGTACATACATATTAATGCTAACTGTTGTATCTGTCGTGGACTGCTAAGCATTTTGTATAATTTCAAAAACTGTCTTCGTTATAACTTGAGCAATAATGAAACCTAGCAGATGAGGATGGACACACCACAGTCAACGTTAATTTCTACTCTCAAAACCATATTAGGTTGTGTGCCGTACAGCCCTTAGCATTAATAATAATAATAATAATAATAATAATAATAATAATAATACCCCCTATGGGTGGGGGACGGAGACGAAGAATACACCCACGGTATTCCCTGCCTGTCGCAAGAGACGACTAAAAGCGGCCCCAGGGGCTCTCAACTTGGGAGCGTGACTAGGCGACCACGAGGCCCTGAGCTGAATCCTGGCGTTGCTTCCACTTACTTGTGCCACGCTCCTCATTTTCATCTATCCTGTCCGACATCCCTTGATCAACTCATGTTCCTTTCCGAACCCGACGTTATTCGAGTATTCGACGCTACGGAGTCTTTCATTTTCACGCCCTTCGTGACTCTTGTCTTTCTTTGTCCGGCACTTCATATTTCGAAGTGCCGGTATCCTCTGCCTGTCGTACGAGGCGAATAAAAGGGGCGACCAAGGGTTGAAACTAGCAACCATGAGACCATATTTGATTAGTACCATTATGCAATGAACACCATGAGTCGACTTTACATGCAATTCGTACCATTATATATACCGCTACTACTTGCAGTTGGGTCTGTGTTACCTGTCCACGAACCTACTGCGTTGGCGAAGCAGGGGGGGGGGGGAGAAGTGATATTCCCACGTGTGGCACGTCCCAGGTGGCGGATAGGGGTGTCCTAACTGTCTTGCCGGCTGACTTGAGAGAAAAAAAAAAAAGCTCTCGCGGAGCAAACACAAAACCCCCTGTGGGTGGGGGATGCAGACGAAGAATACACCCACGGTATCCCCTGCCTGTCGTAAGAGGCGACAAAAGAGGCGACCAAGGGATAATCGAATTAGAACCATGAGACTATTTGTAATTAGTACCACCACGTGGGGAACACCATGGGTCGCTCTTACTTGCGCATAGTACGACTATGTTAGGTACAGAATAGATTTGTGATTAGTAGCGACAGTGCGTGCTTTCGGCTTTTACAGTACCTGTGAGTAGTACCACTATATGAGCGACACCATGGGTGAGCGATACCGTGGTTCTGCCTTGCCTATAATTAGTACCCAGTATGTGAGGAACATCACGGGATAGTACGAGTGCCTGTGGTTAGTACACTTATGTAACGAACACCATAGGTTTTCGTTGCCTGTAAATGGCGCCGCAATGTGAGAAACTCCATAGATCAGTGTTACATGTGCGCATTACGTTACCAGTGAGTAGTACCATAATGTGTGGAATACCGCGAGTCTACGCTACTTTTGATTAGTACCGCAGTAAGATATATACCATGGTTATTCTTTCCTAGCGATAAGTACCATTATGGGGGTCGATGGCCTGGATTTTGGACTCCTTTAGTCTACAAGCGTAATCGATTCAGTATTGTGCTTTAGAAGCAGTCCCTTGGTTAGTCATACTGTTGTTTAACGCTAGTTTCTGGGCATGTGGGGCATTGCGGGTCGGATCCACTGATTGTTGTAAATTCATATCAATCCGTTCATTCTTCGTCGTCACGTTTTGAATTCTGGTCAGTAGAGAATTTTGAACTTTTAAATTGCCATTACATTTCGTCTCATTTTGTACCATTAGGGGCCGATGACCTACATGTTAGGCGCCTTTAAACAACAAGCATCATCATCTGTGTTACCTGTGGGTGGTGCCATAATGTGTGATACACCGTGGGTCTACATTGCCTATGATTAGTACCACTATGGAACAACACCACGAGTATACTTGGCCTGTGATTAAGTACCGCTATATGAGGAGCACCATTGGTCTAGCCGGTGCCCATGATTACTACCTGTATGTGAGGAAAACGGTGGATCTGTGTTGCTTGTGAGTACAACTTCATGTGAGAAACCTGGGTCTGCGTTGCTTCTGAATAGTACCCTAATGTGAGGAATATCATGGGTCTGTATTACCTGTCAATAATGCCGCTGTGTGTTGCATACCCTTGCTCTACCCTACCTGTGATTAGTACCACCATGCGAGGAACACTACGATTCTTCGTTACCTGTTATTAGTACTTTTATAGGAGAAAAATCATGGTTTTGCTTTACCAGCGATTTCAAAATAGTTCCTGCTGATTAACTATTTTGTGGGACCGGTGACGTGGATTTTGGACTCCTTCGGAGAATAGGCGCTATCCCAGAAAATAAGGCATTTATATCGGATCCACTGATTGTTTTGGATTCATGGTCATTTTTTCATCATCATTCGTTTTAGATTCTAGTCAGGGGATGCATTTTGGAGTTTTAATTATCGTTTCATTTCGTTGTTCTTCATATCATTAGGTACCGATGACCTAGCTGTTAGGCCCCTTTAAATAACAATCATCATCATCAAGGTAACTGTTGCGTATTCTTACTCAGTTCTTTTAATCTGAAATGTGAACAAGTTTTCGAATTCTGTTCAATTTGGAATTGTATATCGCATTTTATACTCTTGTCGCACACTTGACAGTACACAACAATACCGTCAATTCTATAACCACTATTGCCTGTTTAATTAAAGGAGAAACCCCCTGTGGGTGGGGGACACCGACGAAGAATACACCCACGGTATCCCCTGCCTATCGTAAGAGGCGACTAAAAGGGGCGACCAAGGGTTTGAGGGGATTAGAACCATGAAACTACTTGTGATTAGTACCACCACGCGGGGAACACTATGGGTCGTTATTACTTGCGCGTAGTACCACTATGTTAGGTACCAAATAGGTTTGTGATTAGTAGCAATCAGGAGCACCGTGCGGTCAGGCTTTTATGGTACCTGTGATTAGTAGCACTATATGAGGGACACCAGGGGTCTGGCTTGCCTATGATTAGTACCCACTATATAAGGAACACCACGGGATAGTACGAGTCCCTGTGGTTAGTACACTTACGTGATGAAAACCATAGGTTTGCGTTGCCTGTAAATGGCGCCGCTATGTGTGAAACACCATAGGTCTGTATTACATGTGCGAATTTCATTACCTGTGAGTAGTACCATAATGTGTGGACTACGGCGAGTCTACGATACCTTTGATTAGTAACGCATCATGTCAAATAGCATGGTTCTACTTTCCAAGCGATAAGTACCATTATGAGAGGCCGATGACCTATATTTTGGACCCCTTTAGCTTGCGAGCATCGTCGATTCAGTATTGAGCTCTAGAAGCAATCCCTTGGTCAGTATTACTATTGTTTTCCGTCATTTTCTGAGACTGAGGCATTGCGGGTCGGCTCCAGTGAGTGTTTTAACCTCATATCCATCCGTTCATTTTTCGTCTTCACCCTTTGTATTGTGATCAGTGGAGGGTTTTGGATTTTTATTTTGTCATTGCATTTCGTCTCATTTCGTACCATCAGGGGCCGATGACCTAGATGTTAGGCCCCTTAAAGCAACAAGCATCATCATCATCATCAATTAAAGGAGACCTATGCCCGGTTTCTGGAACGTGACATATCGAACCTATAGCGGTATCGAATGGTTAACTTGTGTTCTGGCGTTGAACGAACGTAAGATACATCTATCGGTTCGATAAATCGCTTGCTAACTTACAGGCCCCTGAGCGGGAGATATCTATTTGTTAACTTGGTGGGCGCGTGCGCAGTACTTCAATATCGGCAGCTAATATTGTGTTTGTTAAAATTTTCTATGGCTTTCTCGTCTTCTTCCGACGAAGAAATTGTAGAAATGGTCAACATTCTAGAACGACCACGATTATATAATCGTCGGCCTAATGTTCCAATTAAGTATAGTGAAAGTGAATTCCAAATCAGAGTCAGGCTAAACAAATATACTGTCATACGTTTGGTTGAGGTTACAGGCGACAATTAGCGTCCTGTAACAAATAATTTTCCATTGTCCTCTGTTGATCAAATATTAATTACGATTTCCTTTAACACTAATTAGTCTTATCATATTTGTATCTGTGACCGCATTCGTGTTCATAAAAGCACTGGTACCAGTAAGTGAGAATGTGTCGTAGTAGGGCTACTGCAGGCCTACTTGCTTTGGCAGTGAGCACATACTTTTATCGTGGGATTGTTTATAATTAACGACATTGCATTGCAATGAACTAACAAGGTGTATAATTATGCTAATTACCCGATATATATCGTTACACTGTGGTCAAACAATGTTAATATTTTGGAATAACAGGGAAGAGATACGGTATATTTATAAGGTTCAGTGCAAACTGGATCGCGCGTTTCATGCACTGCTGGTGTGCGTATTTAGTTGAATGGGCAGTTTGAAGAAGGGAACGAATCCAAAAACTGGGTGTTGAGATAATTGAACAAAACTTCCTACTTTTCTTATTTATTAGTTTTTGCAACCAAAACGTTTATTATAGTTTCTGTATATTAACCCGGTATACCAGTACCTTGGGCAGGTTAATTACACTGTCCGTCAAGAAATAGTACATTATTACATAGACGGGATTTGTTCCCTTCTACAAACTGTTTCCGACTTAGATATAAAAAGTTATTATTAATAAAACAGAAGTACTTCTGTTCTCTCAAAACATCACTAATACAACATATACAGTAAAGTTCTGTACTACTCACAAGTTTTGAAAGCATTATGTACAAATCATACCCTGAAAATCATTACTATCCTTCACAATCACTGTCATCTGCATTAGCAGTAGCTGGTCTCATCACCACTTTCTCATAGAATGTTTTGTACTCATCTGGAATGTAGGTTAATGTTTTGCCTACATCACGGATATTCTTAAGCCCCAGGGACTCTGAACTTTGGAGCGTGGATTGGCGACCACGGGGCCTCAGCTGAGCCCTGGCATTGCTTCCACTTACTTGTGCGAGGCTCCAAACGTTCAGGAACAAGATAGCACCCACGTCAATATTGCTCTAGTCAGACATCCATGATACCTGCGTTGCTCTACATGGAAAGAGGTTGCTGGACCAACGTTTACATGACTGCTGTAAGAAGTGTTCTAGGTTCCCCACTTTGAAGGATAACTTCAGTAAACACAAATCAAATCACCCCATGTGTGTGGGGATGCAGACGGAGAATACACCCACGGTATCCCCAGCCTGTCGTAAGAGGCGACTTAAAGGAGTGACTAATACATGTGCGAATTCATTACCTTTGAGTAGTACCGTAATGTATGAAATGCCGCGAGTCTACGCTTCTTTTGGTTAGTACCGTACCGTGACGAAATACCACGGTCGACTCTTCTAGCGATAAGTACAATTATATGTTGCAGATGTCCTGGATATTTTCGATTCAGTATTGTGCTTTAGAAGCAGTCCCTTTGTCAGTAATACTATTGTTTTACGTCATTTTCAGTAGCACGTTAGCACGTTCTGGGTTCTGGTCAGTGAGGATTTTGCACTTTAAATTGTCATTACATTTCGTCTCATCTCGTACCATTAGAGGCCGATGACATGGACGCTAAGCCCCCTTAAACAACAAGCATCATCATCAACAACAATTCAAATCCCATTGGTGGAAGGCTATCAAACAGAATATTAATATTACCTTGATTTTAGGGTTTGTCCAAATTGCTGTTTATATTTTGCACTTCGATAATGGATTCATCCCAAGCCAACTCTTCGAATATTAATTCCTGATCATCTCGCTGTGCACAGCCTCAGTGAAGATGAATAATTACGTCGAAATTATCAACGTTTTTAGTAAGAGTTCAAATATTTCAATGCCAACAATGCTAAATTCACGTGATTGTTGAACACGTGAAGATGGGATTTATGTGATGAATTGATTTAATTATCGCTATAATATTTTGGAGTGCCCATTCGCCCTTACTGATTTGTTTATGAATTGATGAGTTCGTTTTAGAACTGCCTGATTTAGTGGTACCGTACCCCTGTCATTTGCAATTTAATTCCCAGTCTCTGTTTTCTTTCTGCAATGTCTATTGTTTTACCGGGCAAGTTGGCCGTGCGTGCAGCGGCGTGCGGCTGTAAGCACGCATCCGGGAGATAGTAGGTTCGAATCCCACTATCGGCAGCCCTGAAAACGGTTTTCCGTGGTTTCCCATTTTTCACACCAGGCAAATGCTGGGGCTGTACCTTAATTAAGGCCACGGCCGCTTCCTTCCAACTCCTAGGCCTTTCCTATCCCATCGTCGCCATAAGACCAATCTGTGTCGGTGCGACGTAAAGCCCCAAGCAAAAAAATGCCTATTGTTTCGTTGCCGTCGCGAATAATTCCATTCACTGGTGCAA
This sequence comes from Anabrus simplex, assembly GCF_040414725.1. NCBI lineage: Eukaryota > Metazoa > Arthropoda > Insecta > Orthoptera > Tettigoniidae > Anabrus > Anabrus simplex. The sequence goes on from NC_090268.1 coordinate 159,613,082, forward strand.
ATATTTCTGAGTCCACCTGTCAAGTATAGCTTCATCACTGCTGAAGTTTGTGCCACCCTTATCTTTATACAGAACTACCCTTGTTTGTAAGATTTTTCGTCTTTACTAACTTCTATTAAGAAAACGCCAGTTTAATTGAAACCATACAGATGCTCTTGACACGACGAGTCCTATTCCCTCATTCTCCTTCTCATGTTCGATAGTCTCTGTTCTTCCCCTCTTGTCAGTCGGCGTTCATCCACAGTTGTTGTAGCCTGGTTATCTTGCATCTCTCGTTTGCACCATTTAAAAAAAATCAGAAACGTTCTTTCAGTCTTGACAACTTCTCGACGAATTCTTATCCTTAGGCATTATCTGCAGTAGTTACGAGGACATCTATGAGGTTCCTGTTAAATCACCGAATAAGATAATTCCCACTACCTAACCGCTATTTGCGCGTGAAGCACTTGTCACGACTGCGGTTGTTTGTTAGACTGCATATTGGTCTGTTGTAATGCCAGTATTGTAACGGCGTTCTGATCTTTTCAAATAATCAGTTACTTCTGGGGGACTCATATAGTCCATTGATCGCTTTTCCAATGGTCCTGGGTGTACTTGGTGAAAGTAAATGTGTGAAAATTTAGCAATGCGTATAAATGTACTGAGGAAGATTAGCAGATATTAGTGCTTAAATACTCAAAATCATGAATATTATGCAAGTAGTAACTGGAGAGGTGAGGTATGTGGCACTTTGAAAACGGGATTTTTTAACTTGATGAGTGTGTTTCGGAAGTATTGGCGTATGGGTGTGTGGGTTTTGGGGTTGGGATATTGCGGGTGGGTGGGTGGGCCCCTCGGGATGCGGTGTTGTGTTTTTCTGCTCTGTTCTTCTTGGATACGGTAGGTCAATTTTCATGGGAATGTGTGAACGGCAGTGGTCTTTTAGATTACTTTCTCCGCAAAACAGTATAATAGCTTTTCTGCCGTTTAAAAGATGAATTTTGGAACACTGCGAGGGAACTGTGTTTAAGGGTGGGTGTGGGTATCTTTGTAGGGTAACGGGTTTGTTGAAGTTGCAGGTTTGTAGGATATGGTTGTGAGTGAATATTTTTTTCCTGGATATTTATCCTTTTCTTTTTTGTTTTTATTCACCTTATTTTAATTTCTTCTGTGCTAATAATGTTCTGAAGTTCCATATACCAATAGTGATCAACGTAGGTTTATTTTCTTCGCGATTTCGAGCGCAAGTTTGGGTAACCCTCTGATTGCGGTTACGCATACAGGTTTTGAAAGCGACTACCGATGTTAAGTTCGCATTTGCTAAGGCCTTCCCCATTCAGGGTGTGCTGTGGTGGTCTTAAACTGGCCTGCCCATTCACAGATGCAGGAGCGGACCCCTGAGTAGTCACAGGCTTTCAGGAAGGCAACCATTACACATCTGCCGCCGACGGGCAGGTCCAGAGTAGAAGCTCGCAATTTACAAAAATCTACTCCCGTCATCCTTAGCCCATCGGCGTTTTGCTTCTGGGGGAACAGCACGAGATAATGAAATATTTTATCAATCTCTTTCTTTGTTTTTACTTCGGCTTATCTTAAATTATTTCTGTGCTAGATTTGGCTAAGTCGAACAAAAATTATTCCTTAATTTCTAAATAGGCATTATGTGGGCCGAAGGAGTACTTCCTACATTCCGCGAAATATTCTGGTGCTCAGATTCTAGATATATGGAAATAACACCAATACTCGTTCACAGCTGGATAGAGTTCGCTGTTACGCTTGACTTGTAGTCCTTAAAACTTCTGTCGTATGTATCCTGTTGTCAGTTCTTGATGGTCATAATATGCTTTGGTAGATGGTGGGTATGAGCTCTACAGTAGAGAGCATGAGTTGTAGTAGTCAAGAGTTACATATGTACCCACGAGGCAAATAATCCGCTGTACGTTAAAAAATAAACATATGTTTATAGAGATTCCATTTCTAATTTTAAGAGTTTTACTCGGCGTGGAGCATTTTATGTAAATGCAAAGCTTTTATAAACTCTTGGAAGTTTGAAGGAAAATCCAGTCATGGTTTTGGAGCATGTTAAGGAATATGTTGAAGAAAATCTTCTTCAGCAGCAGCAGAACTACGGTACAAGGGTGAGTTGAAGTGGACTTATATCGTGTCGAGATATCCTGGCTGTCTGCAAGAATGGCGGTATTATAAGCAGCTTTCAGAGTTCCTGATGATGAGCGGAGAGGACCATACAGCTCTTTCAGGCCTGCCTAAAAGTTGCGTGAGTCTGAATTGAATTGCTTTTCGCAGCCACCATTTGTTCGTTATTTTACTGATTTCAGACTGGCACTTCTGTTTTATTTCTTGAAAACGCATTTTCTTCTCTCTGGAGGATGGAACTTAATAACGGATGGATAGGCATCCCGTCTAGGCTTCATAAGTTTCATGATTTCTTCTTTCTTATTATCAAACCAATCGTGCCTCTTCCTTTCCTCATAGCCAATTACTTCCTGAGCAGACTCTATAATGATATTATGAAGTGTGGTCCAATCATATTCTAAATTCTTTGTTTTGATTGGATGGAGAGTTATTTGTTTTAATACACATTTTTTGTACCCTCTGGGAACACTGTCAAGTTGAAACTTAGTGGTGTTGATCTTCTTCCTTGTTGGATACCGGAAGTGGATTCGTGGCTGTTTTTGGATGGTAATCCTCAATCGAATGATAATAATTTTATGATCTGTATAGCCCGGGCTGTTTTCGTGATTAGGACATCATTCTTTTCGCACTGGCGGGGGACGGCATAACACAACCCAGCATTTTCGAACTTTTTTTTTGCGGCAAGAGGTGTGATAAGTGATCTTCACTGAACACGAGTCCGTTGTCCGTTTCTACGTATCACGTCACGTTTTATCGCAATAGGTATATCAAATTAAGAGATAGACCTGAATATTGCATTTAAAAAGTACTGAAAAATGTACATAATTTTGGAAATATTTATATTTCTTTGTATGAAATAGTTGAATATTGTCTTGAATTATTATATACAATGAATAATTATTGAGTATAAAATTACAATGAAATAATTAGCATTTATTTTAATATAATACCGATTTACACAAAAAACACATAAAAGAACAGCTCTGAGGCAATGAAAGCATTTTATTTTGACAATTAAATGTGATTTACAGGCAAACAATGTAACTTTTATTCAGTATCTGTATGAATTCATAAATGTGAACAAAATAAACAGTCCTAGATGTCCGCTTGGAATGAATGCTTGGCTCCCCAGCGTATGAGTGCATCAAGTTTGTCTTCTCTTTTCAAACACCAACAGTAGTCGGCCATCATTGGTTCATCACACCTCCCCTAGTAACTTCCTTCTGCCTCCTTGATATCCTGATGGAACCTCTCTCACATCTCTTCGTTAACAGCCCCATGATTTTCCAGAAAATGATCGAGGTGAGAATGAAGTGCAGTTTCAGACTCATTCTGCGCAACTCTCTCATATAACCCAACATCGTTTTCACTATTGTTTCGTATTGTTCATTGTTTACATTTCGTAGGAACGTCATTATGACGTCTCTTATTTAATTCCATGCATCAAGTTCCACGGCATTCAGAAGCTTTCTAATTTGTGGTCCATTAAAATGCTTTCCTTGACTTTTGCATCAGATAAATGTGGAAATTTGTTGGCATTGTACTTGAAACAGGGGCTGATTTTGTCCAAAGCCTTAACGAACTGCTTCTTGATTCCCCAGTTTGATGTGTACCGGTGGCAAAATAATTTTTTGTGGGTCAATAATGAAGCATTTGTAACATTTGTAACAGGTTTCACACCAACTGTCAAAACTTGTCTCTAGTTCCAGGAATGTGTAGATATCCAGCTCTGCTGTCCCATTCACATAAATAACAAGGGAATTTAATGTAGCCTGCTTGTGGTCCTAATAGAATACCACACACCTTCAAGTCACTACACATATCCCACCGGTGCTGATGATATTTGATTTTATCTAAAACAGTTTCCATTGTGATATATTGTAATTTTCTTTTAGTGAAACTGAATGTGCCACAGGAATCGAAGCTAGAATATTTCAGGTATGAAGTAGTACAGCCTTTAAGCTCCTTTTGTAGGAATCCACAAACAGCAGATTCATTGTTATCAAAAAGCAGCACTATGCCGCAATGACACTTTTTCAGACAGTAAATGACAAATAAGATGAAAACTAGATCTGATACAATAGAACAAATGACATTTCTGAAATAGGAGACCTTATTTAGTTAAAACCACGTATCAGATGCTTTGCCGCAAAAATCATGTTAGGTAGTGTAATCTAAAATATGCCAATGTTTTGAGCTTGGGTGCATCCATGCGGTCTTGAAGCGATACAGCGGTAGTAAGTTTGTACGGTGATAAGGAGGTAATGCTCCGAACACAGACTAAGAAGTAACTTGATAATGTAAATGCAATTTTTGGAATTACATTTAACTGTAGGCAGGTTATCGTAAAATTTCGGCTGGATAAAGGGTTTTTTGGTACAATCCCTTGAAATAAGGAATGGCGAATTTTTGGAATAACAATGATACATGCAGGCTTTAGTAATCAAGAATTATGTTTTCGTACTTTGAGAAAGTGTTACGCAATACCTTTACAAAATAGTTTGGGAAAGGCGTTTGTTGTTACCACTAATCAAATGTTAATAACTCTTAATTCATTTTCCAAAGAATTATCTTCATATTTACACAGCTCTCCCTCTTCAACACCTTCACACACTTTGTCAAAAAAGATATCATAGATAACCACATTTCGGCGGTTTTTGGTAGCACGATAGCACGTTCTGGGTATTGGTCAGTGAGCATTTTGGACTTTAATTTGTCGTTATTTTTTCGTCACATTTCGTATCATTAGAGGCCGATGACATAGACGCTAAGCCCCTTTAAACAACAAGCATCATTATCATTGTTACGGAGTTTTCCGTGGAAGGCAGAGGTGAAAGAAGGTGCGAGCTGGAATGGGTCTAACTACAAGTTCGAAAGATGAATTAAAATTTCAACAAAGGTTATATTTTCAAAAGTTAACAATGGTGACATAGAATTTTAAAACTTAACAAGTCAACAACAAGCCAAAATCAGATACAAAGAAATTACAAGTGTTAGGGGATTATTACAAGGTCTGGGCTCCGAGCCCCACAATCACAATCCTTGAGCTATTAGCCCAACTTTACCAAGGTACAAAATTGAACAAAGGGGCAGAAAACTCCATCATGCCAAGGAGCACTTGCTCCTAATTACAATGTTAAGCCTCCTAGAGGCACACAGAGATCTAATTTAGGAAAGAGCAGACCCGCTCTCTAAGTTCTAGCCTATCTGGAGGCCATAAGCACACTTCACACTAACTGCCCTCAAGGCACACATATAATGGTACAGGGGTACCTCGTACCCAATCTACTGGGCCTTCTCAGGAAGGAAAACAAAACGAGATAAATAAATGGCCCAAAATACAAAATTGAATGGAGGCGATTACTTGCACTCCTACACTAAAGTTTTTTTTTCTAAAAAACCTATGTGGCGCTAGGCCGATAATGCAGGGGCTAATCCCAAGCTAGGGAGGTGACTTCTATGAGAAAACTTTAATACATTAAGGAAGAGAAGAAACGGCTATGAAAACGTAGTCACCTCAATTTCAAAATGAAGGGGAGCTCGAGAGGGTAAACCACTCCCTATCCCCGCTTTACAGTAAAAGAGATTTGTAGATTTTACATAGACAGAAGAGGAATTTACATTTTAAAAGTGGTAGGTTACATATTAAAGGTTTCGAACCTTCCCCGAGAGTTAAACTGCTGAGCTAGCAAGAAATAAAGATGTTAAAAGGCCATTACCTTGTAGAAGTACTGCTGCTTGAAGAAAGAGGCGCTCCCCCCCCCCCCCCCCCTTGCTACATATCCACACACTAAGCTAGATGTTACTGAAGGTTCACCGAGACAAGAAAATCAGGAGTTTTTATACTCTCGTGGAAAATTCGAGACCATTCAGCCCACGAACCTGCTACGCTGGCGTAGCGGGGGGAGAGGTGATACTCCCACGTGGCGCGTCCCAGGTGGCGGATAGGGGAGTCCTCACCGGCTTGCCGGCGGACTTGAGGGAAATCAAATACCTCTCGCGGACCAAACACACCACCCCCTGTGTGTGGGGGACGCAGATGAAGAATACACCCACGGTATCCCCTGCCTGTCGTGAGAGGAGACTATTAGGGGGGCGACCAAGGGATGATTAATTTGGGACCATGAAACTGCTTTTGATTCGTGCCATCACGCGGGAAACACCATGGGTTGCCTGTACTTGCGAGTTGTACCACTATGTTCGGTACGAAATGGGTTTGTGATTAGTAGCAGCAGCGAGTTGGTTCCACTGTGGGTTTTCCAGTACCCGTGCGTCCTACCCATGTGAGCAACACCGCGGGTCTGGGCGTAGCCTGTGAGTTGTACCACTATATGAGCGACACCGTGGGTCTGCGTTGCCTTTGGTTAGTATCCACTATGTGAGGAACACCATGGAGCCCGTGGGACCGGCATCCGTGCCGGTTTGCGTTTGCTATGAGTGGCGCCATTGTGTCTGAAACACCATAGGTTTGCGTTACCTGTACGAAGTACGTTACTTGTGAGTAGTACCGTCGTGTTTGGAACACCGTGAGTTTCCCTACTTTTGATTAGTACCTCAACATGACAAGTACCATGGTTCTACTTTACTCGCGACATGTACCATTCTCTGGGGCCTTAGACATGGAGTTTGCACCCCTTTAGACATGAAGATCATTGTGCTTTATGAGTGGTCCCTTGGTCAGTAATCAATTATGTATGAACTTTGTTTGAGTCTGATCCACTGTATTTTGATTGTTTGTTTCCTCTTTTTTGTTTTTTTGTGGGGTTCATGTCCTTCCATTCATTCTTCATGTCATTATTATTTTTTTTGGTCAGTGGAGCATTTGACATTTTTGTTCTTTCATTTCGTACCATTAGGGGCCGATGACCTCGATATTAGGCCCATTTAAACAACAAACATCATCATCATCATCATCATCAGACCATTCAGGAATGACTAGACACAACCCCCAATTTCATTTCGCTGTGCACAGCCTCAGTAAAAAGCAATAATTACGTCGAAATTATCAACGTTTTTAGTAAGAGTTCAAACATTTCAATGCCAACAATGCTAAATTGACGTGATTGTTGAACACGTGAGGATGGGAGTTATGTGATGAATTGATTTGATTATCGCTATAATATTTAGGAGTGCCCATTCGCCCTTACTGATTTGTTTATGAATTGATGGGTTCGTTTTAGAACTGCCTGATTTAGTGGTACCGTACCCCCTGTCATTGTAATTTAATTCCCAGTCTCTGTTTACTTTCTGCAATGTCTATTGTTTCGATGCCGTCACGTATATTTCCATTCACTGGTGCAAATATTTCTGAGTCGACCTGTCAAGTATAGCTTCATCACTGCTGAAGTTTGTGCCACCCTTATCTTTATAAAGAACTACCCTTGTTTGTAAGGTTTTTCGTCTTTACTAACTGTTATTTAAAAAAAACGTCAGTTTAATTGAAACCTTACAGATGCTCTTGACTCGACGAGACCTATTCCCTCATTGTTCTTCTCATGTTTGATAGTCTCTGTTCTTCCCCTCATGCCTGTCTGCGTTCATCCACAGTTTTTGTAGCTTGGTTATCTTGCATCTCTCGTTTGCACCATTTGAAAAAAAACAGAAACGTCCTTACAGTCTTGACAACTTCTCGACGAATTCTTATCCTTAGGTATTATCTGCAGTAGTTACGAGGACATCTATTAGGTTCCTGTTAAACCACCGAATAAAATAATTCCCACTACCTTGCCGCTATTTGCACGTGAAGCACTTTTCACGACTACGGTTGTTTGTTAGACTGCATATTGGTCTGTAGTAATGCCAGTATTGTAACGGCGTTCTGATCTTTTCAAATAATCAGTTTCTTCTGGGGGACTCATATTGTCCATTGATCGCTTTTCCAACGGTCCTGGGTGTACTTGGTGAAAGTAAATGTGTAAAAATTTAGCAATGCGTATAAATGCACGGAGGAAGATTTGCAGATATTAGTGCTTAAATACTTAAAATCATGAATGTTATGCAAGTAGTAACTGGAGAGGTGAGGTATGTGGCACTTTGAAAACGGGAATTTTTAACTTGATGAGTGTGTTTCGGAAGTATTGGCGTATGCGTGTGCGTATTTTTGTTAGCTAGGTGTGTGGGTTTTGGGGTTGGGATATTGCGGGTGGGTGGGTGGGCCCCTCGGGATGCGGTGTTGTCTTTTTCTGCTGTGTTCTTCTTGGATACGGTAGGTCAATTTTCATGGGAATGTGTGAACGGCAGTGGTCTTTTAGATTTCTTTCTCCGCAAAACGGTATAGTAGCTTTTCTGCCGTTTAAGAAATCAATTTTGCAACACTGCGAGGGAACTGTGTTTTGGGGTGGGGGTGGGTGTGGGTATGGTTGTGGGGTTACGGGTTTGTTGAAGTTTCAGGGTTGTAGGATATGGTTGTGGGTGAATATTTTTTCCTGTATATATATCCTTCTCTTTTTTTTTATTCACCTTATTTTAATTTCTTCTGTGCTAGTAATGTCTAATAATTAATTCTGAAGTTCCATACACCAATAGTGGTCAACGTAGGTTTATTTCCTTCACGATTTCGAGCGCAAGTTTGGGTAACCCTCTGAGTGCGGTTACGCATACAGGTTTTGAAAGCGACTACCGATGTTAAGTTCGCACTTGCTAAGGCCTTCCCCATTCAGGGTGTGCTGTGGTGGTCTTAAACTGACCTGTCCATTCACTGATGCGGGAGCGGACCCCTGAGTTATCACAGGCTTTCAGGAAAGCGGCCATCACACATCTGCCGCCGACGTGCAGGTCCAGAGTGGAAGGTCGCAATTTACAAAAATCTACTCCCGTCATCCTTAGCCCATCGGCGTGTTGCTTCTGGGGGAACAGCACGAGATAATGCAATATTTTTATCAATCTCTTTTTTTTTTTTTTACTTCGACTTATTTTAGATTATTTCTGTGCTAGATTTGGCTAAGTGGAACAAAAATTATTCCTTAATTTCTAAATAGGCATTATGTGGGCCGAAGGGGTACTTCCTACATTCCGCGCAATATTCTGGTGCTCATATTCTAGATATATGGAAATAACACCAATACTCGTTCACAGCTGAATAGAGTTCGCTGTTACGCTTAGGGTAGACTTGCTGTAGTCGTTCAAACTTCTGTCGTATGTGTCCTATGTCATTTCTTGATTGTCATAATATGCTTTCGGTAGATGGTGGGTATGTGCTCTACAGTAGAGAGCATGAATTGTAGTTGTCAGAGTTACATATGTTCCCACGAGGCAAATAATCCGCTGTACGTTAAAAAATAAGCGTATGTTATTCAAGGTTCAGCATTTCTAATTTTAATAGTTTTACTTGGCGTGGAGCAATTTATGTAAATACAAAGCTTCGAAAAACTCTTGGAAGTTTGAAGGAAAATCCAATCATGGTTCTGGAGCATGTTAAGGAATATGTTGAAGAAAATCTTCAGCAGCAGCAGCAGAACTACGGTTCAAGAGTGAGTTGAAGTGGACTTCTATCGTGTCGAGGTACCATGGCTGTCTGCAGGAATGGCGTTATTATAAGCAGCTTTCAGAGTTCCTGATGATGAGCGGAGAGGACGATACAGCTCTTTCAGTCCTGCCTAAAAGTTGCGTGAGTCTGAATTTAATAGCTTTTCGCAGCCACCATTTCTTCGTTATTTTACTGATTTCAGACTGGCACTTCTGTTTTATTTCTTGAAAACGCATTTTCTTCTCTCTGGAGGATAGAACTTAGTAACGGATAGATAGGAATCCCGTCTAGGCTTCATAAGCTTCATGATTTCTTCTTTTTCATTATCAAACCAATCGTGCCTCTTCCTTTCCTCATAGCCAATTACTTTCTGTGCAGACTCTGTAATGATATTATGAAGTGTGGACCAATCATATTCTAAATTCTTTGTTTTGATTGGATGGTGAGTTATTTGTTTTAATACACATTTTTTGTACCCTCTGGGAACACTGTCAAGTTGAAACTTAGTGGTGTTGATCTTCTTCCTTGTTGGATACCGGAGTTGGATTCGTGGCTGTTTTTGGATGGTAATCCTGAATCGAATGATAATAATTTTATGATCTGTATAGCCCGGGCTGTTTTCGTGATTAGGACATCATTCTTTTCGCACTGGCGGGGATGGCATAACACAACCCAGCATTTTCGAACTTTTGTCTTGCGGCAAGAGGTGTGATAAGTGATCTTCATTGAACACGAGTCCGTTGTCCGTTTCTACGAATCACGCCACGTTTTCTCGCAATAGGTATATGAAAATAAGTGATAGACCTGAATATTGCATTTAAAAAGTACTGAAAAATGTTGATAATTTTGGAAATATTTATATTTCTTTGTATGAAATAGTTGAATATTGTCTTGAATTATTAAATACAATGAATAATTATTGAGTATAAAATTACAATGAAATTGTTCCGAGGTATCTGTGGAACAGCAGAGGTGAAAGAAGGTGCGGGCTGGAATAACTCTCAACTACCAAATTAAAGTTAATTTAAAACTTTAACAAAGGTTATATTTTCTGTTCAAAATCAACAAATGACAACAAATAACAAAAGTGTAACAGGTACCAAGTAGCAAATCAACAAATTAAAAATTATAGATTACAGTCATTACACGTTTTGGGCTTCGAGCCCCGTTTTATATTCCTTGTGCCCTCAGCTCACAACCATAAATTACCAAAGGGCAGAAAACCCCTTCATACCAAGCAGCACCTGCCCCTACTTACAATGTTAAGCCTCCTAGAGGCACGCAGAGATCAAATTAGGAAAGAGCAATCCCCCTCTCAATTTTACAAGCCTATCAAAGGCCACAACAAACTTCACTCCTAACTGCCCTCAAGGCACACATACAGTGAAACAGGGGTATCTTGTACCCAACCTACAGGGCCTTCACATGAAGAAAACAAAACACTGGGTTAATTAAATGGCTGAAAATACCAAATTGAACGGAGGCGAAAACATGCACTCCTACACAAAGTTATTAAAACCTAAGAGGCACTAGGCCGATCATACAGGGGCTAATCCCACGCTAGGGAGGTGACACGTATGAGAAAACTTTAATATTTTAAGGAAGAGAAGAAAAAGAGGTTATGAGAACGTAGTCACCTCAGTTTCCAAATGAAGGGGAGTTCGAGAGGGTAAAGCACTCTCTATCCCCGCTTTACAGCAAAATAAATTTATATGTTTTACATAGACAGAAGAGAATTTACATTTTAAAAGGTAGGTTACATACTAAAGGTTTCGAAACTTCCCCGAGAGTGAAACTACTGAGCTAGCAAGAACTGAAGATGTTAACAGGCCATTACCTTGTATATGAACTGCTGCTTGAAGAAAGAGGCGCTTCCCGCCCCCTGCTACATATTCACACGCTAAGAGAGATGTTACTGAAGTGGCACCGAGTCAAGAAAATCAGCAGTTTATATACCTTGGTGGAACATTCGAGACTTTTCAAGAATGAGTAGACACACCCCCTCACCTTTATTGGATAGCTTAGAGCAACATACCTATGTCGGAGAAGACCATGATTGGTTGGAAATAAATTAAAGAAATTTGGGATTGGCTAAATTCAAAACGGCTGGGGCTGTACCTTAATTAAGGCCACGGCCGCTTCCTTCCAACTCCTAGGCCTTTCCTATCTCGTCGCCATAAGACCTATCTGTGTCGGTGTGACGTAAAGCCCCTAGCAAAAAAAAATTGAAAACCGGCGGAAAGAAAGGATTTATATTGCCAACCCACAAACCACGTAACAAAATATAGTAAAAACAAAACTTATGAATTCGAAATTTCTTCAAGAAAGTTCATTCCTTCGCACCAGAGTGCGTAATCATAGTTTTTAGTAGAGACATCTGGTAGAGAACGTCCACACTTCTTGATGAGTTACCCACCAAACACATCAAAATTCACACAGACCCATCTTCGGAAAAACTGGTGAGTTAATACAGTTTGTTAAAGTTCAGGCTTTCTCCTGTAGAGGAGTTTCAACTGGCGCGATATTTGAACTAGCGGCGTGGAGGTGTACCGCCCGGTACAGAAATAATTAGCATTTATTGTAATATAATACCGATTTACACAAAAAACACATAAAGGAACAACTCTGAGGCAATGAAAGCATTTTATTTTGACAATTAAATGTGATTTTGAAGCAAACAATCTAACATTTATTCAGTATCTTTATGAATTCATAAATGTGAAAAAAATTAACAGTCCTAGATGTCCGCTTGGTATGAATGCTTGGCTCCCCAGCGTCTGACTGCATCAAGTTTGCCTTCTCTTTTCAAACTCCAACAGTAGTCGGCATCATTGGTTCATCCCACGTGCCTTAGTATCTTCCTTCTGCCTCCTTGATATCCTGATGGAACCTTTCTCCCATCTCATCATTAACACCCCAAGATTTTCCAGAAATTGATCGAGATGAGAATGAAGGAATTGCAGTTTCAGACTCATTCTACGCAACTCTTTCATCTCGCCCAACATCGTTTTCACTATTGTTTCGTATTGTTCATCCTTTACATTTCCTAGGAACTTCATTATGACGTCTCGTATTTAATTCCATGCATCAAGTTCCACGACATTCAGAAGCTTTCCAATTTGTGGTCCATTAAAATGCTTTCCTTGACTTTTGCATCAAATAAATGTGGAAACGTGTTGGCATTGTACTTGAAACAGGGGCTAATTTTGTCCAAAGCCTTAACGAACTGATACATGATTCCCCAGTTTGATGTGTGCCGGTGGCAAAATAATTTTTTGTGGGTCAACTAATGAAACATTTGTAACATTTTTCACACCAAGTGTCAAAACTTGTCTCTTGGTCCAGGAAGGTGTAGATATCTAGCTCTGCTGTCCCATTCACATAAATAACAAGGGAATTTAGTGTAGCCTGCTTGTTGCCTTAATAGAAGACCACACACCTTCAAGCCACTGCAAATATCCCACCGGTGCTCATGATACTTGATTTTATCTAAAACAGTTTCCATTGTGATATATTGTAATTTTGTTTTAGTGAAAGTGAATGTGCCACAGGAATCGAAGCTAGAATATTTCAGTTATGAAGTAGTACAGCCTTTAAGCTCCTCTTGTAGGAATCCACAAACAGCAGATTCATTGTTATCAAAAAGCAGCACTATGCCGGAGTGACAAATTTTCAGACAGTAAATGGCAAATAACTTGAAAACTAGATGTGATACAATAGAACCAATGTCATTTCTGAAATCAGAAGACCTTATTTAGTTAAAACCACGTATCGGATGCTTTGCCGCAAAAATCATGCTGGGTAGTGTAATCTATACCCCTTGTGGGTGAGTGAGGCAGACGAAGAATTCACCCACGGTATCCCCTGCCTGTCGTAAGAGACGACGTAAAGGGGCGACCAAGGGATGAATGAATTAGAACCATGAAACTACTCTTGATTCGTACCATCATGCGGGGAACACCATGGGTTGCATGTACTTGCGAGTAGTATCACTAACTTGGTACGAAATAGGTTTTTGATTCGTTGCAGTAAAAAGCCTGGTCGGGTGGATTCCAGTACCCGTTCGTTGTACCCATGTGGGCAGCACCGCGGGTCTGGGTGTAGCCTGTGAGTTGTACCACTATATGAGCGACACCGTGGGTTTGCGTTGCCTGTAATTAGTACTCACTATGTGAGGAACACCACGGGGCCCTTGGGACCGGCACCCGTGACTAGTACACCTAGGTGAGGAAACCCATCGGTTGGCGTTGGCTGTAAGTGGCGCCATTGTGTGCGAAACAACATAGGTCTGCGTTACCTGTACCATCGCCCTTTAGTATACATCAGCCTCCCCACTTTAAGAATACATGCGAACATCAAGAAGTACTCACTTTCTCCACCGGAGAGCTGCAAGCGTGGCCAGTCAGAACGAGCGGCACGCAGTTCCCCACAGCTGTTAGGCCTACATTCTGATGATTTTCCTGTTGATCGGCTTACTGTTTAAGTATTTCACCCTCTCAAAACGTTCAGTCACTTCATCTCCAATGTTTTTTAAGATACTCGGGATAAGAGTTTTGCAGATTACCTGACCTAATTTTTCAGCATGATTAGAACTGTCATTTGAGTCGCACTTTAAAACCTCCGAACTCTTCAAAACAGGCAAAACTACGGTAGTTAAAGTCGTACAAGCTCCTGTATTAACAAATTTTGCAGTTCACACACGAAATCATTAACAATGTTTATAATCCACACCAACCGTTCTGATGGATAGAAGAAGACATTACACCGATCTTGCTTAAAAATTATGTCCATTAGTGGAGAACTGCATTTTTCTTGTTGAATTAGGCTACGGCATGATTCACAAGTTACTTCTTTTCTTATTTCCTTCACAACGAAACCACTGAGGAAAGCAAGCGATGCAAGTTTAATAGACACTACCTCCAGACCTGTAAAAGAAATAAGGGTATTAAGTTTACTGCATAATAACAGTATGGTTATTATGTAGAATACTGTTATCTAATAACCAACAGTAAATCAATTTTGTAAAAGTGAGTATACGTACAATGCGGCTTGTGAAGATTTTGCAGGATTTCTGTCACTGTTCCTGGAATGTTAGGGATCACTTCCGATGGGACTGATTGAGATGACTTGACACAGCTAATAACATTCATCTCACGAGTATGTTGATTTCGCCGTTTCAAAGGAATTCCTATCTTCAAAATGTTGTTGAGGGCAAGTACTACAGCCCTTGAATCCAGCATGTCATTGTTGCCTGAAGTTCTCCTCAAAATGCTAAAGAACATTTCTAGGGAATCGCTGTTAAATACTCTAGTTAGCACAAAATGAAAGCCAGATGACAATAAGTATCGGATACAGAGAACTGTAGAACACGTAGTTAGCCGAATAGCCTCGTAAGTTTTATTGCTGAGAAAACTCGCTCCTTGCTCATGGCATGCTTCCTTCACATCTTCAAGATATACTAAAAACTCACTCTCCAGCCAGTGAAGCCTGTCATCATCTGTGTTGAAAAAAATGGGCCTTGTCAGGGCAAAACTTAGCGTTGTTGTGACTGCTAACATCATGGATATTGAACCATTTCTGAATCATTTTCATGAAGTATATAGTCGCTGTGCAGTCTTGGAACAAGTGGGCTTTTGGATGTCCAGAATGTTTTTCGAGATATTCCAGAGCTGTTATTACTGGTGTAGAAAATATGGCCTTCGCTCGTTTCACATTCATTTTTTCTATGTTGTTTGGGCTTCCATGTTTTCGAGTCAGAAAGCGAACAGGTTTTACCACTTGACTTGTTTGCAATTCATATAAATTCTTCACGTGAGAGCCACTTATTGTGTCTTCTCCGTCAAACATGGTCTTCTCTAAAAATGTATTTCTTACGTTCTTTAAAATGTGACATTGGTCAAATGCAAGAAATAAGGGTCGGTTCGGGTCGTTTGGGTGAGTAATTTGTGGCTTCAAAATCTTGCTATTGGAAAGTCGTCTCATCATATTAACATTGGTCTTATGATTATCGGAAACTAGACGTATTACAAGAAATCCACAAGCCTCAATCTCTCTGATAACAGACAGTGTCAGATTATACAGTTCCTTGCCTGAGATTCGTTTGGTAAAGAAGTACGCGGCTGGAAGTCTACTTCGTGCATAACCCCGCTATCATAAAACAAAGCAAATTATTGGCGAGAATTTCAGATTCCCTCACATTCTTGACGTTCTTAATTTCGGATATAGTATTATCTGGAACAGATGTGGTTTTGTGACCAAAGAAAGTATCTAGCTTTTTGTCATATTGCAATTGTTGTTTTATTGCCATTTCATCCACTATCAAGGAACATACTGTTTCAGCCTCATTCAAACGTTCAGATTCTAAGGTTAATCTCTCTTTCACAAGATTCGTAACTCCGGTGTCGCATGAAGTGTCACCCAAATACCTGGACAGTGTGCTCTTAGAAGGCAACTTTAGTATATTTTTCCTAGCATACCTATAACCTTTGGGCGATATGCATTCCCAAACTATACTGTGTTTTACCGTGGATTCTGTCCATCTCGGAGAGCATTTCTCAACATTCGCTATTTGCTCAAGAAGGAATGAAGACTTGGCATTTAAGGGATCATGCTCGGCTGTTTTAATTATTCGTGACAAGGCTTTATGATAATTATTGTTATAAATCTCCAACTCCTGATTAGTTTTATTCAGTTCGTTTTCAAGCCGTGAAAGTTTAGCCCGCGCTCTCCACAGTTTTAGTCGCAATTTATTTGTTTCTATTTTGAGTAGCTTCTCGTCTAAAATGTCGCACTGGACATCAACGGAACGATGAAAGTCATGATTTGTGGGACACTCGTGCAGGGAAACACCTGAAGTATTACTTTCGTCACAGCTTGGCTCAGTTGATTCATAT